>NW_004955418.1:17880690-18001299 GCF_000276665.1 Chinchilla lanigera | reverse complement strand
AAAAAAAAATATATATATATATATATATATATATATGGCATTTCAATTATACCAGCTATATGGCAAGTGCTCTGTGCTATTTTCACTATCATCAGTATTATTATAATGAAGATATACACAGTAAATCTAATAAAATATTGAACAGGCATTATGGTTCAGATCTAAAATGTCCCTCAGAGTCACACGTGTGTGGGAGATGATTGGTTTATGAGGGGGTTACACTCATCTGTGGATTCATCATTGATGAATTCATAGCTGAATGTGCTGCCAGGTGGTGGGGTCTGTTTGGAGGTGGGTCACTAGGGGTGACCTGGAAGGAGGTATTCCTGACCCCAGCTCCTCCCCTATCTCTCCGCTCCCTGCCTGTTGATGGGATGAGCAGCTCTCCTCCACCCTGCCCTTCCACCATGCCATTTATACCTTGGAGCCAGCCAACCATGGACTGAAACCTCTAAAAACCAACAGCCAAAGTAAGCTGTGGATGTCTGTTGTTGTGTCCAGCAACAGAAAAACTGACTAATATGCCTGGTATCAAGTACCAGACACAGAGTCACAAGTCTTCATTTTGAGTACCAGCTGCCATTTAATATCTGTGACCTTCGGTGTATGATTTAATGTTTTGCAAACTTGCTTGTACCTGTGTCTCATTACATGGCTGCAGTGAGCGCCAAAGGAAAAGATTTGTGTGAAAAGGCTTTATATGCCATAAAGGATGTCAAACATAGCCAAGTTTCCCATCAGGAAATGAAACAACAATGTTTATGAGTTATTTGGTTCGTATACCAAGATCCTTAGGTCTAGAATTTAGATGATCAGAGTGTTGAATTTATATCCACTAATAACGCAGTAGGCAATCTTTGTGGAAGAACTGTGTTGCTGCAAGATGTCGGGGTTGGAGGGGGCAGCCCTCTGCTGAAGGACCTTGACGCAGGTGGGAAGAAAAGGGTTCTCTAGAGAAATGGAGCATGAAACACCCCCAGATTTGAATGTCATGGCATAAGTATGTATGTAATGGCTCAGAGGTATGTACTCATAAAATCGGCTTCCCCTTTTTTGTAAACCCACCTCTCTATAACCAGGCAGTCTGCTGCTGCACCAGGAATTTACTGCAGCGAACAACCATAAACATCATGCTAATGGTAGCGCTGCCTGAAAACGGTCACTTGAGAGTGCAGCGTGTGCAGTTTGAGGCCAGAGACAATATTTTCTACTCTACACACCACAGGGCACGCTGTATAATCTGATATAGGATAACGGTGATTTAATAATTATTATTAAAAGCAAACAATCCACAGATCAACAGCTCTTTTCCAACATGCTTTCTAATCTCTGTTTCCTCTCAGATGCATGGTTATTGTCCACCTGGAAAGGTCCCAAAGTGATAGCCAGAAATCTGCCACCACCACCCCTTCTGCTGTTCCTGCCATCATATTTAATTGTGTTTGCTCAACTTGGAGCCAAACTCATATGCAGTATATTTAGATGGTTAAAACAGCACAGCACTCCACTGTATTCAGAGATTATTTTCAACACCACAATTCTTGGGAATTAGTCTGGAATAAATAAGGTAACAAGGAAAGGAGCAGCATAAATTTGTTCCAGTGACAAAGAAAACAATATCAAAATGGCAATCTGGAGATCCGCCACGAATGAAAGAATAGAGTGTACCTTTTGGTTCACTCTCCTGAAAATGTAATTACCATCTCATTCTCTACTCTGGATTTATTTTAAAGTGGGTGACAATGAAATCAAGAAATAAAAAGAAAGAAACTGTGAAAAGTGCCTTTATTATTCCAAAAGATCAATGTATAATTACTGCATTTATTCTCATAGAGTATTATAGGTAAAAGCATACAATTGATACATACGTTGATTTTCTGGACCTCTTAAGGACTCTTTATTTTCTACAATAGCAAACTTCTACAGTTGAAACACATATGTCATTAATATATATTCAATATCTCTTTTCTCATATCTTAGCTACTGTACTTCTTCAAATACTTCTAAAACTACTCATAACTAATTTACAAAGGTTTGGTTGGATGTTTTTGTCAGATAACTCCTCTAACTTTTTTATCTTCCATTTTTTAGATCATTTAACAAATGTAAACCCTATCAACTAAATGTCAAAAGACTTACAAATCAAGGGTAAAACACAGACTTTGTTGTTGGCAAGGTTATGGTTTGTGTGGATTCAATGGTTCAATCAATTAAAAAAAGACCAGTTTCCTGTTCTAATCTGAACCTAATTTTACATCATCATTGTCACCATCATCATCATCATCACAGGCATCTTAAACATAAAGAATTTATCTTGATTTTCATGTAAATTTTGAAAATGTAGAGAATAAACATGCATTCAGATAATTTTTTACTTGTGATTTTCTAGAGTACCTACAGGACTAGTAATCAAACATCATATATAAAGAACACCTACTCTATCTATGCTCACTTTTCAGGTTCAACTTTCTCTTTAAATTCTTATTTCTCATTCATAAATTAAGTAATTCAATAAATATTACTTAGAGCCTATTATGTGTGCAGTGCTGTTCTAGGCATCCAAGACACAGTCAGAATAGGAGGCAAGGCACTAATCTTGTGGAGTTTATGTTCTACCATAGGGGGCAAGATTAAAACAAAATGTAGAAATTAAGATTTTAGATAGTTTCTTGGTTACTTTTCTCTCATTGCTAAGACAAAATACCCAACACTCAAAATTAAGGAAGGAAAGGTTTATTTAGCTTACAGTTTGCAGAGGTTTCAGTCTATAATCATCTGGCTTCAAGGCAGGGTGGCAGGGCACAGGGGCAACACCTCAAGGCAGTGCAAGACAGCAAAAGCAGCAAGAGCAAAAGAGGGGGCTCTTGTCCCTCCTTATACTGTATGCCAGTTATCCACCCACGCTCACACCATCTCCGTGCCCTCCTTTTGCACAGGCTCATGAGGTAGAACTGCTGAGTCACTTAGCCAAGCTCAGACTCCTCAAGTTGACACAGTGTATCAACCATAATAATACCGATATCTTAGCTAAGAAATCACACAGTAGAATACAATGCCAGAGTGACGGGTGAGCCATGTTAGATGATGACAAGAAAAGATCACTTCCAGGAGGAAATATGTACCCTAGATAGACAATATGGTACAGGTCATGTGAAGAGCTGAAGAGCTAAAGAAACTTCAAGTACCAAGATACTAAAATAGGAAAGGACCTAGAGAATCCAAAGAACATGAAGAAGGCGACTTACTTACAGCATCATGAATGGGAGGGAGGTGTTTTGAGATGAGGCCAGTAGCCAGCAGAGGGCATATCCCTGCCAAAGACTCAAGCAACCACTTTAAGAATTTCTCAGCCTTTGCAGTCAGCACCCAACCAGCTGGTGGAACAAAAGCTGGTCCTGCTTCAGATACAGATGTGGATGGCACTGCAAATGTCCTCTTCCAGGTTTCTGAACTGTCTCTCAACTATTCATCTCTGATGTCTTTATTTTCTGAGTGGCTTACTTGACCTTTTGAACACGCTCTTGCTGATTTTCTCACAGTATTCAAGGCCCCTGCAACTGCTGTCCGGGCTCTGACTGGATACTTGCCTGAGCCTCGCTATAGGTTGAGGCCTAAAGTCTATATAAACTGTGGTTTGAGGACTGGACCTGACCGCAGATCCTTCATGGGCTTTACCATGTCCTTACCCAGAGCTAACACTATTACGATGTTACTACTTTTCTGAGTACGCACTGTGTTTTCAACTTTCAAAAATACTTCCAAATACTTTAACAGTCTTGATTGTGTCAATAATTTCTACAAAGTAGCTGTATGATTATCATTGTCTCATTTTAAAAATAACAAAATCTAAAGTCAAAGGTACCCTCTTGAGCCCTGAGGAATCCTGCATTCCTATCTCTATCTTGTTTTCAGAGTGAGGAAGGTTTGCTTAACTCCAGGCATCCTGAGATGAAGCCCACAGATGGTCTGTTTTGGTGTAGAAGTTGAAGACCAGACACAAAGGAAGTGAAGAGGTGGTCAGAAAGGATTCTTTTCTCCTGAACTTTTCATACTGGTGTTTTTGAGCTTATTTTCCTTTGTAACGTTCTACCATCACACAACCATCATGGCCCCATTCACACATCTAAGCTATAACATAGGGTATATTAGCAGAAATATATTACCAAGAAATAGCGCCAAAAGAGAACAAGTGACTTGGTCAACTGATGTGTTTGGGAGAAAGAACCACATGTATTCAGCTGAGCTGCTGCCGTCTTCCCTTCAGCTTTGCCTAACCTCAAAGACCAAGGCTGTAGGTAAGAAGCTATGCAGCTGTCATTCTGAAAACTCAGTATTCTGCAGTCTCATTTTCAAATATGCATCTTTCAGATAACTATGTTGTCAAAAAATTCAATGAATTATTTTTAAAAAGTCAGTAGTTTCAGGTAAGTCCAAACAAGAGAATATCTTAGAGAAAAAAAAAAAAGGACATTTCCTTACAGGTTCAATATTAATCAAAACTCATAAATAACACTCTTAAAATAAGTGGGGAAGTGATAGAAGAGATTATGAACTCTCAGGGGTCTTTCATCCTGCAAAGGTAGCTCAGCTAAGTTCACTGTAGCTCACAGTGTGTGCTAGGTTGCAGTAGAATACTTTTCATACCATTCTTTAAAACTCTAAGGTTGTTATGAAGATGAGACTCTAGCTGTTTCTATTAAAAATTCATGACCCCTTTCCAAGAGAACTGTTTTGACCTGCTATTTCTGGCTAAATTTGCAGGAGTTCTTTTTCTATCACTCACTACTGCACCTATCTCAGGAAATAGACTTTAATAGCTGGAGACCCAACTGAAGTATACCTAAAGCCATTAAACAAGAATAACATAATGCAAATCTGGTTAAAGGACACATTCCCTTAGCATGAACTTTATACAGCACAAATGCAGTAAGTTTTGAAGGACATGTTATCCCTAGAGTACCACTTAATAGATTAAAAAGAGCAAGTCACAGAGCAGAGTATAATACTCTACATAATGTCAAAACTTTCCAAACAGCAAGGAAAAATACTTATTTTTATGAGTTTGTTTTCAGACCATACTTAATATTGTATACACATCAGAGTATCTGGCCTCTCTATCAAACTGACCTCTGACCTTTGCTAACAACTTTGGAATAGGATAGGAGCACCTCAGAGGTACATTGTGCACAGATGGGATGCATACTGGGTCACTGCTACCAGGTGTGGTTAGTTTGCTAGGAGTAAGATTCTGCCCTTAATGAGGAAGGTTCTAGATTGTCCTACTTTGTCCACGATGGGTAAATAAACATAATTCAGTGTTGAAATATTAGGAATACCATTTTGGCCACTTGATTAAGCTACAGTTTTTATTGGTGATAAAGCCACCCTTTTTTAAGCCCTCCAATCAGGGAAATACTGTACTTTTTCTCTCATAGATTATTTTCTTATAAGCACCCATATTTCTCAAGGGTAATGTGACAATTCTACTATGATGTGAATACTTTCAGGAGAAAAATGAAACTCTATTTTTGCAAAAAGTTTGAAAATATATCATAAAGATCATACAGGGAATAATTCCACTACATCGGTATCAACAAAAGACAAACACTAAAAGGAGTCGTATATATCTGTATACACACACACATATATTTGAAAATGTAACATTTGCTAAGTTTGCTTTTGCAAATGTGTACCTTATAGTGCTCACTGAAAACCTAAAGTCACATAAAAACATGTTAATTGATCCAGAATAGAAAGAAAATATGTGTACTTTGGTGCAAAATAAATTACAAGTCTAGGTTCCCAAGCTATCTTGTTGCATTGCATTGTGTGTGTGTAAAATAGTATGCAAGTGTCAGTAGAGCAACATAGTGCCAGGATGACTGGCTGAAAAGTAAAGAAGTCGATTCTGACAGTTTTACTTATGTTTCCCCTGACTAGTCTAGTTGATTTGGTTTGGCATTTTGCATGCATTCATTAAATTGTTGTAAACAAAGGTATACTATGATGATATTCAAGTCAATCACTTGTGGTGTTTATAACAGTGAACTATTAAATACACAAAAAAATATTAGAAATTGAAATTAAAAGCAACTAATTTTATCTGTGAGCCAAATTTTGCAAATGTTCACTGATGAAAAAAAAAAAGAATTTTGGAAGTATACTCCTATTTTTAGCTTTTTTTTTTAATTTGTGAGACTGGAGAGAAGGAAAATAAGAAATTCCTCTGCTGATAAAATGCATTTTATCTTTTTCCAAAAATCACATACACACCCAATCACAAACACATGCACACGCACACACACACACCCCAGAGCACAAAGATCCTCAATCTTATTACCTGTTTTTGAGCAGTACATTGAAGGTCATCTTATCCAGTCCCAGATAATTTGGCAGCAACTTTGACCAATTCCAGTCCCATTTCATGATGGCTGACTGTTGATAAATGAGAAGACACTATTGTTAGTTATTAATCAGAGTTAATATGAT
Source organism: Chinchilla lanigera (assembly GCF_000276665.1). Lineage (NCBI taxonomy): Eukaryota > Metazoa > Chordata > Mammalia > Rodentia > Chinchillidae > Chinchilla > Chinchilla lanigera. The sequence goes on along the minus strand of NW_004955418.1, from coordinate 17,994,810 downwards.
TGGTAAATTAAAGCTCCAGCTGTGATAGACTAACTAAGAAGGAGGGGGGCCCCGAACAAGGACTTAGACAGATAACATCAATCATGTCCACAGAAGAAGGTTTTTATTCCAATAAGACAGCAATTAATTTATAAATCCATTTGGGGATGTAGTCATTACTTATAAAAATATAAATCAATTCCTTGAGACATTATTCTTCCAAATCTTAATGGCGTTTTCCCAACAAGTTCCTCTGAGAGGGTGACTCTTCAAAAAACAAAGCACAATAATTACCAACTTTCTCATGTATCAACTTACAGGGGTTTTTAAACACCCTAAAGTTTGATGTAAAAAAAAAAACTTGGAAATGTTAAGACTCAAATTGTAAAACACAGCTTAATTAGTGTGATAATACTAATGGTAAGAAAATGTTTTTTTAAAGGGAGATTATAGGGATCTGCAAGTATAAACAACATGATTCTGCTTTATCATTAATTGATAGTTTCATGACAGAGTTAGGATAAAAACTACTGTGGGAAAAAAACCCTCATAATTCAGAACCCGATAAAACATGCCGTTTATTTAAACAACATAAGGATAATTTAATAGCTACAAGAATTATTTATGGATTAGAGCAAGCTAAAATACAATGCAGGAAGGCAGCCAATAAACCCTAACTTATATTTGGTTTTTAAAAATGATATTTTTGTGCCTTAACACTAAATAGTTGGGATAATAAGAGTCCAGGCTGATGTTTAAAATCCAACAAGAGCTCTCCGCTGTCACCTGCTGATTAATCGAGCACCAGAGTCCTGTCATAGAGCAGGAGAATTCTGCCCTGCATTGTCAGCATTGAAGGTCTTACTCCACTACAGTATTGATGAATGTAGACGAGAGGTGTAACAGGCATGGTAAAAATATTATCTGCATGCCAGATTAGGCCATTGTTTTAATTCTTATTTTCTTCAGAACTCGAGGTCAAGCAATTCTTCTCTTCTGCCCTGCTAATTCAAATTGTCTGTCAAGAAGTTTCTGGAACAAGCCACCGAAAGAACGAACAAAGCAAAAGCAACTGTAGATTTAAAATACTTGGGTAGAAAGATGATCTTTTTAATGTAATTACTGAAATATGCAGCTTAAACAATAGTACAGTTTGACATTTTTAAATGCATAGCATTTATCATATTGCCTTTATTTCAAATATCCTGGCTTTAAGGTCACTAGTATGTTCATTTTAAATTTGGGAATGTGTCTAGGGTCATAAATAGCAAATTTATCTCCTGTCACTTAAAATAGAAGCTCACACTCTATTTGTAATTCACCTTAAACTGTCTTTTAATTTACCTGATACATCCATAAAGATTGCAAGATATTTTATCTAATGTGTTGGGAAATCAGGGGTGACCGCAGAGGGAAAGAATGGTACAAAATTCTTTGGTTCACTGGGCCTCTCATGCCCAGCCTCTGCTCAGAGCAAACTGCACTAGTCAAAGTTAAGTTTCATGGGCCAAATGTATGAATCAGCTTGACAAATAGAAGGCAAAATAACTTTTAAATGTCAATTTGTGTAAACTACATGAATAAGAATAAGGATATTTGTTACCCATTTCCCCCTACCAAAATTATGAGCAAATATTAAAAATATACAGTATTTTTTTCTTACTAGTGTTGCAAATCCATATATTAAAATTAAATTTACCACTTAATTCCCACATACCTGATCTAGCATGTTTTCTCTAAAACCCTCATACACATGGAAAGGGTTAAAGACAGAAGGCTGATCTTCCACACTCTGCACGGTCATCTTCAAAGGTCGAGTGGGTAATGGCTTTTCCTCTGAACCATTCATAGAAAACAGCTGTTCTTTTAAGTATTCCTTCAGGGAAAAAAATTACGAGTCATGATGGTGCGAAGCATATATTCTCTATAAAAATAAACTGATCAATATCCAAAATTGACCCTTTTGTATTGGTTGCCTCAGGAAGAATTCATTTTCGGAAGATACATAGGAGAGTACCAATCACCACTGCAATAAATTCATCAAAAATAGGTTTAATTAACATATACTATGGATTTAAAGACCATTTAACACACATTCCTGTAATGAATAAACGCTTGATATGTCAGAGTCTGGTTAACCAGCGTTGTCTTATCATTGGTTCATGTGTTACCATGTCTGTTTACCAAAACTTAACTCGGGTACACAATTATGCACAGTACAAGATTACTCATCCATTTATTAAGTGCAGTTTCTTCCTACTTCAGGATCAGCAGAGCATTAAGTGTTCTGATATTTTAATACAAGTAGCCTCATTCTAAAGAAAATTATTTGTGATGCAAGCTCCTAAACACCATTTCCACGCTGTGAAACTGAGAAATATCAGGGCTCAAAAGAAGCCCAAAATATGTAATTCTAACCCTCCCAGATGTCAGGGCAGTCCCTGTGGGAAAAAGGACAAGCTATTGCACCACACCTCATTTCCAACCTATAAATAAACAGAGTCAAAATTTTAATCTATTTTATGGACCTCTTTTTGGAAGACCACATATTACAATGACTATCTACCATCACCTAACAAATGCGCAGTATTCATAAATGACTTATTTATAAATAAGTCAAGTAGAGGTTCTTCTGCCTTTTAATTTGTCACAATACAATTTTTTTTCCTTCAAGACTAGAGTTTGGACAAAGTTCAGAATGTTAGAGCAGAATAGGACTTCACAGATCACCTAAAGCCTGCACTTCTCCAAGTCTAGTCACAGACCCTCAGAGTCAGCCTTGCATGGAAATTTGTTAAGAAAACAGAGTCCCAGCCCCCATTAAGCCAGGGATTCCCAGGGCTGTACTCTTTGGTTGGCTATGAAAGGTCAGGAGACAAGCCTGAGGTCACACAGTGGTGAGTGGTCAAGTTAAAGGGAGAAGCCACAGCTCTGCTATCAGTTCTTTTCCCTGTGCCCTATAAGCATATGAATGCGTGGCCATTGTGGACGGCAAATTTCAGACCCTAAAACCCTAAATATACAAAGAAACCACTACTAATATTAATACTAATAGACATATCTTAAACTTGTTCATTGTAGAGCATGTTTGGAAATATTCTGCAATATCTGGTAGACTGACACATGCAAATTCTTACTAAATATTATTAGATAATGATAAAGGTACCAGAAAAGAATTTTATTCCTAGATTTAGAGTACTGAACTGAAACAAAATATTTCTGCATCATGATTTATAAAGCTAAATTTAAAAAATAAACTACTCTCTTCACTGAAAAAAACACTCTTTGTTCTGGTCAATAATTTTTTAAACTCATTTCCCCTTACATAAGTATATTTTGACTTTTATTGTTTCCATAATTTAAAAAGTGTTCTGTTGCAAGCTGTAAACAAAATGGTATTTTTCCTTTGTTAAGCTCCTTGCTATGGTAAGAGTCATTAGTACTTCTTAAAGAAACAAATTCTTCTGTGTGACATTGTTTTCATCCGCTATAAAAAGTGCTATTTCTTTAGGATATTTCCATTCTGTCTTGAACGCTGTCTCTGTACAGGCATATCAAAGCTTAATGCATTTCTGCATCATGACTTTTGTCTTATCTTCACTGAACTGTTCCACCTGGCCGATGAGCTCACTGAAGACTACCGAGTCTATAACCATGGCCTCTCTCATCTGTGCTCCTAGCTAGGGTGTCTCTTATCATTGTGCTTTTTTGTTCAGATTTTTTTATTCATCTCAAAGACAAATCTTTAAGCCAGATTTTCCCCACAATTTCTGTCTCTATCAATGACACATCCATTCTTCCTCACCTATGCCATAAATACTTCTAAACCTATGTAACATTTCTGACTAATATTTAGCAGCACATGTAAAGGTGATGTACAACTCATCCAGGGAGCAAGCATCACAGTCAGCTGCACCTATGGCATACCAATGCCTCATATATAAAAGCAGCCATAAGTACTGTACTGGACACTTAACCACCCTTTCATTGCTTGAGTTTATTGCCTGTGTTTCTAATAGTCACCAGGCAAAAGTCCACTGCTTGCTTTGCTTTGTGTCACCCAGCATTATCCTTCTGACCTTGCTGTACATGCCTCACTGAGCAGAATAAACAGGTAGATACTTAGGTCAATTCCTGTCTGATAGACACTCCCATAATAGTAAATATATTCATGTGTAGAAGGAGAAAAATCATAATTTTGAGTTTAACTGATCAAATTTTGGTGATATCCCAGTGAAGATACAGCAGCCTTCTTGTTCACAGCCGCAGCCCCAGGGTCACATGAGTTCTCTGGGGGAAGAATGCACTGGGGGACTGATGGCCAATAAAGACACAACTTAATCTTTGATGACTTTGTTTGCTGGTAAAACTGATCTTTTCTATAGGTTTGTCAGCTCACAAAAGCTGTTCATATCCTCAGAAGTGTTGTGACATCAATTTACGGAGGCCCTGATGATAATCATACTGCCTCTGCTATTTATCAACAGTCACCATATTAACTCTGGCCCATCCAGGTGGCCAAGGGGACATACCATGGATGGCAATGACTCCGCAAGGGAGATGCTTCACTGGGCCACCGCCAAGAGTTCCTTGGTTCCACAAACAGAAATCTCACTCAGGCTATGGGGGATCTTTAACAAGCGTGCACAGGCCAAGTCTCTGTAGCAATTATACATTGAGCTCCTTGAGCTCTGGTGCTTTAGAGACAGTGTCACATTTCACATCAGTTTATCATTGAATACAGTGAAATGTCACCTATTTATTGACTGTTGAGTAACTCTATGAAATCCAGGAATCAAGATTTATTTGAAATAACTCTCAGACCAGTAACAGCAGAGAGAACATTGATATAACTGAGTTGTAAAATGCTGTCATAGACTTTAATTCGCTCTTTGGAAAGGTATCATTTTTAAGCCCTATACCATTGACAAAACACTATCTTCATGTTATTAATATTATACAATTTTTACTATCCCACAAATTATATTTATGTGTTTCCAAACATAAACATAATTACTGATGAAACATTCTAATTCAGATACCTATGATCAAAATGAAAACCTGGTTAAGTTAACAAATATATATTAGTTTAATAGCTGAAATAACCTGCTTGTTTATGTTTTTTGTTAGAATAGCCCAAACCATGCAGGGTCAGAGGCTAAACAGAGCAGAGAGATGGACAAGCATAACATCGCTTTTCACCAGTGTCTGTGCATTAATGAATTTCCCTCGGTTAATCTGGCTGATCTCCGATCTGGCTGGCTCAATATTCTTGTGAAGGTTTTCATTACAAGGAATCTCTGACTTCACCAACATAAGAATAATGTCTTCAGGAAAATGGTTCTGTCTCTTCAGAAAATTCTTCATTTCCACAATACCAGATTTTAACATCAGCTTAATGGTCACAAACACACAATTCCCAAACTACACCTCTATTCTCTACAGTTCAGAACTGAACTGAATTTATGAGCCGTGTTATTGTTTAAATCATACAAATAAAACCTACATTGTTTCAGTGAAGCTTTTTCTGTACAAATGCAGAACAGCCGGGGCTGAATAGATTCTATTAATAATGTGATATTGAGTTTGGTATTGACTTTTAAGAAGTATTATCACCTCCTTCACTAACCCTTAGCTGCCAGCAGACGCTGCCTCAGGCCAGTACACACCTAATTGCTCGGTAAAAAGACTGTTTCCCTACCTCATTGAGCTGCATGATGTGATAAATTTGCCTCAGGTACTTGCTGCCACCTGGTTTGTGGCAGAGATCCAGGACCATCGTGTTGATTTTCTGCTCAGTCAGTTCAAGAGAAGTATCTCCTTCTTCTAAGACTGTGCTTTTCTCCATTGCCACAAATGCGCTAAGTACAAAGAAAGCACATACATATCAGTGGTGAAGAATTATAAAATAATCAGAGAGATCGAGTGTGGAAAGTTGATGTAAATCTCGTATTCAAAGCACCATACAGATTTCACTCAAGTAGGTGAGCTTTCCACGGCTCCTCTTGCTCACACAAACAGCAGCACCTTAGAATTAAGCACCTGAAAGCATTTTAAAAAATGGAATCATTTCTTTTAAAACATTTCTTTATTGCATTTATACTCCCATCTATAAAAACATTTTCTCATTACTGCAGTTGTTGAAATTGCTATAATCGTGGGGTGAAAACAAAACATTTCTTTTTAAGAATGTGTGAGAAATGATTTGTAATTTCTCTTTGAGGATAAAAAGTATCTTTGGTGCCAGAAATAGCTTTGGTATTCTGTCTTTTGTAGAGTCCTCTTTACACCTGTCTTAGAACACATTAAAGACCAATTAAAGTGTCAAAAGGGGGAACTTATGATGCTAAACATAGCTTGTGTGCTTCACGGCAGTGTGTTCACCACTGGGTATTTTAAATTGGCCTTTGAAACTTGTTGCCTTTGAATATATATATATATGCCCTGTCTCCTCCTCTGTTACAGATACTTAGCAAAAGTCGCTACCCAGGTTATTCTTTGAGAAAAAGATTAACCATACCTACCATAATAACCTACCATCACCACCCCATGAATCCTGAAGATACAGTCCTGAAATATTTCTTTTCAAATAATCCATATGCTATTCTTGGTTTTGAATATGTTCTTTACATGCTAATAATGGGTGATATAAAAACTTTTAAACATCTCAGACCATACCACTGTAAGAAAAAATTATCATTGTCCTGGATACCATAGAAACTCCACGCTGATTTTTCTGGTCATGCTTGCTATTGGATCATGTTAGGCTTACAATCAAGTATTCTTAGGAAAACTCATGGTTTTCCACTGTTTCCCAGATGAAATGAAATTTACTGTGGTGTAATCAGCTGTATACTGCAGTTCATTACTGAGATTTCGCCATGATTATAAAATTAGTTCTGCTCAGAGTCAGTGTCGCTGACCTGAAGAGTGAACCAAATGATACCCAGCTGCTGGACATTAACTTGGATATTGCTTCCACATGTAGCTTCAAAATATCTTTGAAAAAAAATTTAAGATCCTATAAGCCCTGCTAGAACTCATAATAATAAAGTGAACCCCACTTTTAGACATACTCATCAGCTACAGTAAATCTTGTTATGAAAAAGATCCTGTTATAAAAAGAGAAGTTTGCCTGGATCTTGTTGAGGGTGTGTACAGGTTGCAAGCAAAATTTCCTGTCAAGCTTTGTAGAGGCTGACATTGAAAAAGTTGAGGCTCTCTGACAAAGGAGTATCTCAGTGTCAGCCCCTGAATTGTATCCTTTCCTGTCCATCACTGTGCAGGTGAAGCAAATGATTGGATTCAGTCAATGCCATGATTAATGAGTTCCTCTCTGGATTTGGGACTGCCTATCAATCATGTCATTAGGGAGAATGTGCCCTGAAAGAGGCAGACCTTAGCCAAGGAATAACTGCATTAATCTTAATCTGTATATGCACCCAGCCAGCCACGTCAGGGTCACCATGATGAAAAACAATAATCTTCAACTCGACAAATTACTTTGCAAAGACAGACATTCCTCTACTTTTTGGGCTGCGTGTTCTCCAGAATCTAAGTCGACTGTTTACAGCCTGTGAGTTACTACAAAGTGAAGGTTATTTTAATGAATAGTAATGCTTGCAGGGCAGGATGTGGGACAGGCAATGCTTACAGCTACCACCTTTTCAAGTGACTGCAGTTACTTTCACCATTTCCATAAAATCAAACAAATCTGCATGCAGGGGAAAGAAATTTAGCTGAAGGATGCCATGCAGTTCCAAAATAATCTTGAGGAATTAAGATTTGACTTATTTTAACAGAAAAACTGTATTGGTACAAATGCTGACATAACACTATTTTTTAAAACTCTATGGGAAAGCCTAAGTAACTCTCTACCTAATACAGACATCATAAATTGAAACACATTCTCCTTACACTGCAGAGCTATGAATTAATGATCACCAATTCATGAAAAATATTTAGATGCAGAATTTCATGTGTGTATCAGATAATCAATTTGAAAGCAAAGTTAAGAAGAAGCATTCCTTAGTGCCCAGATTCTGTAAGAGACTGTTACCAAGGTGAGGTCAAATTTAACTTTTTCAAATTCACGTAAATAGATAACTTCAAGCTTGTATTTTTTTGTATTGTTTTGTCATTTGAGAAAGTGAGAAAGACACAGTATCATGCTAACTAATCTTTCAGAACTTTTGAAGGCTGTAACTTTTTAAAAAAATAAGCAATTCTTCATTTTTGGTACATGCCATAATAGAGAGCTAAGTGATCTTTTGACTCAGAGTGAATCAACTAAATATTAGCTAGACGACTTCCTATTATAGGAGATACTAGTCATGGTATTGTTTATAAAACTTATAATGAGCTTCAAAATAAAAATTTTAACTCATGGATTCCTGCATAGGGCCTGAGTTATATCACCTAGACACTGCTTTAAATATCTCTTATGTGATAGAGGGCTCCTAACTCTGAAGTATAGCATAGTGTGGTATGGTATGGTATGGTATGGTATGGTATGGTATGGTATGGTATGGTATGGTATGAGATAGTATCCTAAAGTATACCAATTTAACTTTGTAACTGTAATGACATCTACTATTTTAATGTCTCTTTTATAACCACTGCCATGCATAATGACATCAGGCCTTAATCTTTTAGTCTCTGGATTAAAGCCTATAAATTGGTATTGAATGCAAATATAAAGATGAAGGTCACTGTCAATGTTACATAGCATTTGCCTGACTGATGTTCTCGAAGTCAGTATTACAAGATCAAGAAAATAAGGATTACCTGCTTTCACCATATAGATTAATACATGGTCTTATAGATTAACATAGGCAAGTAAAGAATATAAGTTATAATATTAACCAGTGAGTACAATGTGCCTAGCTGAGTTTATAAATAATAAGAGCTTGTCTGGCTTGAAGAACTGATGCCAAGAACTTTGTGAATGTTACATAATTTTTCTATATGAGTCCGTCAGCTTGGTATCAGTGTTGAGACTGAGGCTTTGAGAGATTCAATAACCTGCAGAAGATGGTGATACATTTACAAGAAGTTGTATTTGCCCCTCTGACCCTAAAGCCTGGTCTCTTTACCAATATCATCTACTAGTAAGAGTAGGCATGTTTCAAGTGCCTTTCAGTTGTTTCAGGAAGAAAGTTATACTAGCATCAAGCAATAAGAACATACTTTAAAAGTATGGGGGACAGTGTGTGGAGGGAGGTACTTAAAACAGTCTGACTTAGTGATCTGTACCCCAGCTGAATCAAAATTTATCAGTAGCATGCAATTCTGTACCTGAAGGCTAATTTTAAGACAGGTGATCTCTATGTACATATTTAAATGCATGAGAGACCCTTAAAAATCTGTGTGATACCACAAATCACTTAGATCTTGATGACAAAACTATGAGAAGGCTGACATTTTCATACCGAAACATCTGGGTATGTTTATAGCTCGAGTGTGATATGCCCCAGGTGCCCTCTGGGATTCTTACATTACCAGATGAAAAATGTGTACCTTTTTGACAATCAGGTACACAGAAAGCAATAAAAAGCCTTTTATATCCATTAATTCTTTCTTAATTTAATCTCCTTGCCCACTCCATTTACAAAATGCTCCAGGCTATCCACTAGATACCTGTTTGCACATTGAGAAGGAGTGAAACTAAATTCTCTTGGGTTTAACTACCACCCTTTTAATCAGAAACCTTAAGATGGTGGCTAAACAAGTATAGAGTTCCTGTGTATCAGTGGGGTTCAAATTTTAAGAAGACAAGGAACGTCTAACAGTCCCATGTGAATGGGATACTTATCTTTCTCTATATTCATCAAGGTTCCCATGACTCTAGCCAAATGACCACTGCTGCCCATCTGACAATATTTTGTTTTTTGTTGTGGACTGGTCGTTTTGTTACTGTGAAAGTATTTGATGAAACTCAGTGTAAGAAAACATCACTTTACCATTCAGTGCTTAACTTCCTTGCTTTCAACAGTTGGTGTTCAATCCAGTCGGGCTTTTGCTGCTGAATGCTCTGTATGACCTTTCGGGTCATGTGATGAGGACTACTTTGCCCTCCCATGATGCTTTCCAAACACACACAAATTAAGCCAAGCTTTTCCTTACTCCGTCTGTCAAGGCAGACACCTGCTAAAAGTTCCACAGTGTTTCCATCCTCAAATATCCGACGTATAATTACAATCAAGTTCCAGACGAGCAGGCCAGCTTTCTTCTGTGCAACAAAGTTTTTTGACATTTTTCTCTCAGACAGAAAAAAGAAGTACTTAATTGGGGGAGGCAAACATGCAATCACCGTAGGTAACTTGCTGATTACAATAGATACTGCCTGAGCAGCAAGCCTGGCGAAGCCTGGGGAAGAAAAGACAGAAAAGGTATGATTAATATTAGCATTTGCAGTCCATCGCTGCATGGTTTTTTGTTGTGTGGGGACGTCTAATTTTTGTGGAGAAAATTATTGAGAAAAGCAAGTGCTTTGACATCTTCCGACAGAGCTCTACCAGGGTTTCCTGCAATATTACCCAAAATTCCCCAAATCCCATACTTGATTATTTTTCTGCTTCCATAAGTGAAGACTGGGGAATTCAGCATTATAATTTATATTTCTACCTTTTAAGACTTCATCTTTGAAGGACCCAGTTGCCCTCCTCATTAGCAAATGCAAAGGGAATTCTGCTAGACCTCTGTGTAGCCTTTGATGTTTCTGAGGCCCCCTTAAATCTTTCTCCTCCATCCTCTGAATCCATGACAGAATCATTCCAGCTCTTCTTAGGATTGGCCCCTCCTCCTTTCATTCCTATCCTAAACATCACCACTTCAGAGAACCTCGCTTCACCATCTCATCCAAAGCATTCCCTTCATGGCCTCCCCGGCCCCATCCCAGTCCCAGCCCCCATCTAACATGGGACACCATTTTGTTGCCTAATTAGCCATCACCTATCCAAGAATTATCTCCTTTGTCTGCTCACTGTCTGTCACCTGCTATTAGAATAAAAGTTCCAGAAAGGGCATTACTATGTCTGCATCACACAGTACCTCATATGTAAGAGCCGTTGAGTAAATATTTGTTAAATAAATGGGTTAATAAACTAGTTTATATTTACCTCTAAGAATACTCCTCTTTCTTTTTTGTGTGTTTCTGGCTATTTTCACTTTTTACTAACACCTCTTAAATATGGGTATTTGCTAAGCAGTCCTTGGTCCTTCTGCTGATAATTCTATATGCATTCCCTTGCTTAGTGCTGTTTCTCTGCAGGATATATCAATTCTTTCTCTCTGGATTAGATTTTCTCTTTCTTGGCACCACTGCCATTTTCTTTTTTTTATTTTAAAGATAAAAGGAGGGAAACATTAACAGACATACAACATTTTACAACATATCACAAGCACAATACAGACAACACAGAGTTACAAACAAAGTGGTAGGGAATTAACAATGGTGGTTGTATTACATATTGATATCTTCAAAGTACCACTGCCATTTTGTACAGGACAATTCTTTATTGTCCGGTGCACTGAGAGATATTTAGCAGCAGCTCTGGTCTCTACCCCCTATAAACCAGCCGCATTCCTCTCAGTCGTGACAACCACAGTTGTCTTCAGGCGTTGTCACATGTCCATGAGAGCAAAATCACTCCTAACTGAGCAACAGTCTTCTACATGATTCTATGATCTTTTGTCTTGACCTTCCTACGGGGTTGCAGTCCTAATCTAGGGACCATTAGGGAGGAGTAGGCAGTGTAGGGCATGACCTGGGTGGCTAGCGTAATTGTGATAACTGCATGCTTACATGACATGACATACCGGAAGGTGCCCTTTGTAGGACCTTTGCATACTTTTAACTGTGTGCCCATAGCTCCTGTGAATCTTGGCTCACCTCAGAAACTACATAGATCATACTATGTCCCCAGTGTTCCTGTGTACCTTGGATCATTCCAGAAACAGAGGCTAAGATCCTGATTGTACCAATCAGAGCAATAATTATGTTTAGAATATCAGCTTACCCCTATAAATATGGACAAGGCAAAGGCATCAGACTGCGAAACTCACCTTTAGCTTCTCCCTGCCGTACAGCTCACTTGCTGTGGGGCAGGCCGTCCCCTAGCTCCCACCGCCCCCGCAATATTATCAGTAAAACTTCTGCTTTGCTTCACTTTTGTTATGTGAGTTTTTCATTCTGTGCCAGAGACTTTCGGTTCTGAGTTAGCTCATTCCAGCTCTACATTGGGAAGCGGAGGGCCCCTTCATGAGAGGCCCCCACCCCTCGGACCTCCAGCAGATGCAATACTACAAATCTAACTCTGTTCCCCATTCCACTTCTCCGTCCTACAGTAGTCACCATTAACTCAATATAACCATGTTCACTGTCTGCTTTCGAAATTAGCTGGTCTTCTTTACTCTCTCCCTTCCTTCCCTCCTTCCTTCCTTCCTTTCTTCCTTTCTTCCTTCCTTCCTTCGTTCCTTTCTTCATTCCTTCCTTCCTTCCTTCCTTCCTTCCTTCCTTCCTTCCTTCCTTCCTTCCTTCCTTTCTCTCCTCTTTCTCTCTCTCTTCCTTCCTTCCTATTAAATGTCCTATTGATCCTTCATAACCAACCAATGATCAGCCTTGATAAATCTTCCTGCTCCCTACATCTGACCCACCCTTTCTCTTTGCTGAGAACCAGCCTAAGCTGCTCACCTAGTTCAAGCTCTTCCTTATAAATGGTACCTGGACAACATAAGCACACTCCTAACTCATCTCCATGCTCTAGGTGGTGTCCAGCCCCTCCCCTGAACGGTAAGAACAGATGAATATACTGTTCTATCAATTTCATTTTCTCATTTCTCAGCTACAATTATTCTAGCTGCTTTTTCTTAGCAGACGAGCCTCCAGAATTTCTCTCTCAAACTCTCCTCAGCCAGCCTCGGTCTGTTTCCAGGAACCTTCTCTTTGAGACTTTGATATGCTTTTAAGCGTGTCTGTTGTTAAGCTTCTGAATATCTCATTACTTTCAGTGCAATGTCCTCTTTCTTAGGAGTTCACCTACATTCTTTAATTCTTCGAACTCCCCCTCCCCTCTTAGGAATTTATTTGAAAGTATTGTCCATAAGAGCACATTGGTAGCCAGGTGCATAACGGACCGTGTTGTATTATCTTTTGTATCATGGTCTCTATTATTTATATCAATCACATTGTCATTTATGTTTTTGTGAGTTGTCTTTATAACTAGACTGAAAGCTCCTCAGGAGCACAGGTAAAAAAATCTCTGAGGATCCCACAGATTCCAACAGTACATGCCTCATGAATGTGAAATCATCTAGTTCAGGACATGGTTAAAAAAAAGAGTTCTTTGATAAATGTTTTCTTTTTATTTAAATGAATATGGTTAGGTGCATATGTTTTAAAAATATAGATAAAGCAAATTCAGATACTCTCTTTTGTTTGTGTGCTTGAAATATTTTCAGTATCTTGTTCTTTACGGGTTTGTGTCTCATACTCCTTATTTTACTGCCAGGAGTTTGACTTAAAAAATTGTATTTTATATTTTCTCTATTCTAAGGAGGGTTTAAGCACAGATACTGAGTAAACATTTGACAATCTAAGGAGATATCAGCAAAAGATTACCAATTCTCTTTACACCTGAACTTCTGCTGATATTTTATAAAGTCTGAGGACATCAGGTACTCAAATCCCCAACTACTTCATTAAAGTTTAAGGCAAATTCCAACCAGGACCTTCAGACTGATGACAAATGAATAAATCTATTCTACTAATCACAAGGGCTGTGAAGCTATGATGATGTTAACAGCACACCAGGGAGAGATCCTTTAACACTGCCACACGCTCATTTTCTTGTCTTTATTTAAATACGTTGACTGCCTAAGCCATCGATATGTAATACATGCCATCCCAATTGCAGAGCTGATAAAGTGTGAAAAAATATGTGTTAGGATGAAGAAAACATGGTAGTTATGCTTATGCATGTATCATTTCTTCCTTCCTACACATGCACTATTTTAACATCATACTTATAAATTATAGACTATACAAAAAAGAAATAAACAGCAAGTGAAAGAAAGCATCAATAACAATTTTTGAGTGATGATAATGTGATTTAATATGCTTTTTTATGTTTAAAATCTGTGCTTCACACTTCACAGAGGTCAGATTCAAGTTCAGTTTGTTTCAATATTATGTTCTAATGGCTCCACTGGTGAAAAAGCCACTGCATAAACACATAGACCCACATGAAAGGAACAGAGTACTACTAGCTGTGCTTACAGAATCATGGCACTTGTTTTTTCAGCGTTACCTACCTAACAGGTAAAACTTTTATTAAATTTGACTAATAAACAGCCATTAATTGTGATGCTAATTAGTTTTTCTTGAAAACAATTTGAAAAATATTTCAGTTTTGTATTTTAAGAAAAAATTCAAGGATCAATGAATCTTTACACTACACTTTAAAACATGTTTGTAAATTCTACATCTGAATTCTTAAGTGCACAGCTATGATATTTTTCTGGATGATACTGGTCTTTATAAAGCTCATACATCTAGGTTTTATACAGCAAACTTTATTAATGACTTCCCAGAGCAATTTGTGCGTTTCTTCTCTCAATTTTCTTCTCAACAATCTGCACGTGAAAAAAGGTATAGGTGAATTTTTCTCATGTTTTTGCTCTCCAGCATCCACCATTTCAGTTAAAGCAAATACTCCAGCAATTCTCCCATAAAGGGTTCTTTTCCCATAGAAAAGGGAAAAATAATAGAAAAATAATCCACTGTTGAGAAAACATCCTAGGTACATCTTTTATTTCATTGTCATCAAAGAAACAAAATGAAACTGGTTCTCTTTGTGCACACACATAATGGAGCAAATAACAGCTGGGTTATGTCAGAGCCAATTGAGCTTTCACACAACTGTATGGTAAAACTCCTACCCTAGTAATCTACATTTACATTTATCTCTTGAAATCTTCAATGTCTTCTATGTGATAGTATTTGCTAGAAAAGAAATTTTTAAAAATGCATTTTAGCCTAATACCATAATATTTTCCACTTTCTGTCCTTTTCACTATGGTAAGGCTATTTGTCACTTCTCAGAAAGTTAGACTTCTAGGGGGGAGGGGTGTCTTTAAACGTATATCATTGTTTATGCAAATTTTGCAAGGAACATCATTATGTATCACTTTACCTAAAACACCAATGAAAAAGTACTAAGGTTTGTCGTCATGTTTTAGCTTCGTTTTGAAATCTCTTGCTAATCAAGATGATTTCAACTGTGGTGAATTTCTTGTCACCTCGTTTTGAAATTCTGTATCATTTTTATGGTTTCTTTTGTTTTGTTTTTGACTTTGTGTTTGTTTTATGTTTTTGCTTGTTTTTCATCTTTTTTTCTTTAAAATGAAATTTTTAAAAAAGATGACTTCAAACTATCTCCAGCTGGTATCTACAGCTGGAAGCTCACTTGGGAGGGATACACACGACACACTAATGTATCAGAGGCCATATTTCAAATAATTTTCCCACATTTTTTGGCAAACCTGATCAGATCATCGTTTGACCTTATGACAAGGCTGAGAAACAGCTTATACTAGTAATGGAAATGTGTGGAATGTTTTGCTCTCTCATTGTGTGGTCTCCACTGTTTTCTAGTATTAAACTACAGTGAGTTGTTGACTTACAGGAGTGTTTTAAGGTAACTTGTATGTTTTGTAGTTTTTGTTAAACCAGATCCTACAATACAAAGGACAAATTTAATGCACTGTCATACACAGAAAGGAGAAAGGTTTCCCCGCCCTTTGCCTTCCCCCAATATTGGGGTGCTCCTGCAATAATGGAATTTCAAAACAGGCTAGTAGGAGAGTGACAATAATTAGAACACTGCACGTTGTTGTCTTCATAGTAGTTACTCAGAGTACAAGATATAGGCATGACATCTTGTCCAAACAATATTAGCACTGACCTTTCTTTTCAATGAACTAAGAGAAACTACCTGTACAACTGTCTTACCTGTCCTGTGTATAAATACACTTTTTTCTTCTTCCTTCCTTTTTTTCCCCATTTCCCCCATCACAGTTTATCTTTTCTTTTGACCAGTTTCTTCCCAATTCACTATATCTACTGTACATTTGGACTCTGTTTACTCATTCAGTTCTCACACGAGTGAGACAATATGATGTTTACACATATGGGTCATTGGTCATTCATGAGTTGCAAATTAAAACACCTTGAGATTCCAACTCACCCCAGAAAGAAAAGCTATCATCAAAAATAAAATTAACCAACAACAAATGCTGGCAGGACTGTGGGAAAAAAGGAACCTTTCTCCACTGTTGGTAGGAGTATAGACTGGTGCAGCCACTGTGGAAATCCATGTGGAGATTCCTCAAAAAACTAGGACTAGAGGTCCCATTCAACTCATCTCTTCCCCTTCTGGGTATCTTCCCAGAAGAACAAAAAATATCATACCACAGTGGTATATATGCACCCATATTTATAGCAGCACAATTTGTAATAGCTAAATCTTGGAAATAACCCAAATGATCATCTGTCAATGAATGGATAAAAAAAGATGTAGTTTTTAATATAATGTAGGTACTACTCAGCCATAAAGAAGGATAAACTCAAGGCTTTTATAGGTAAATGGATGCAACTGAAGACCATACTCATAAGTGACATAAATCAGACTCGTATGTATAAACCTCTCTAGTGTAAGAAACTAAAAAAAAAATAAGACCCAAAACCTACAACAGATATTGTGAAAGGGAAAGCAACTGCTCAAAAAGAAAGAACAACTGGGTTGAGTAAAAGGAGAAAAGAAGGAAGGGAAAACAAAATACATATATACAAAATAGAGATAAGATAGTTATACTATTGATTTCTTTTAGTTCATTGAAACAAACAATTTGTGTTTATATTGTTTGATAAATTACGCATGCCAGGGGCTGGGGATTTAACTCAGCGGCAAAAGCACCTGCCTGGCAAGCGCAAGGTCGTGAGTTCAGTTCCTGGTACCGGAGAAAAACAAAAACAAACAAACAACAACAACAAAAAATTACGCATGCCTGTATCTTGTAATCTGAGCAATTACCTTGAAGTTAGCAATACAAAACATATTAACCATTTTTAATCTACTATTATCTTCTCTTGAAATTCTGTATTATTGGTCTTTTTTCTGTAAAATAAAAAAATAAATTTTAAAAATTAAAAAAAATAAAAGTCCCTGTAGTATTTTAGAAAGCAGAAATGTAGAACAGTGAAATTTGGCCATTGTCATATACACCTAGAATGGACTACATGGTTCATAAAGCCATTATTGTCTATATATTTATGTGATCTGAGACGTCTTCTTGGCTGTCTGTATATTGTAATTCTAGTGATAATTTTATGAAAAATACTACTCAGTAAGGAAAACCCTACAACTGGTTTCAATAAAGTAACCATATTTTTGGAACTAGAGGCTCTTTGAAATGGTATGGAAGAATATCAAAATGCTTTGCAAAAACCAAAATTATTCATGAATGAGAGAACAATTGGAAATTTCCAAGCAAAATGGTGCTGCTAGTGTTCCATGATGTACTAACTATAGATCATGTCTGCTGACTTGCTTGACATGTATGAAATATCCAGAAGCTAGAATGAAGGAGGGATGGCAACAGCTCTTCAATAAGGAAGAACTTAAGTAATGAAAAGGTGACATTTTCCAGTTTCAATTAGATGGTTTTACTAGATTCAAAGGCAGTTTAATAGGGCTTGGACAGAATGAAACCATTACTATGAAAGGTCACAGGTAGGTAATTGATTTGAGTTTGTAATATAAGGTCACTGGCTAAGAGCCATAGAGAAAAATGAAAGAAAGACCAGTCCCTTCAACTGCCTTCTCTGGGTTTAGCTGGAATATTTTATTGTCAAAAGTTTTCTTAGAGTTGATGAGAAAAATATCCTCCTTCAAAGATAAATATGGAAATGGAAAGTTTATTTTAGAAAACCAAAAAAGATGTATAGATATAGACATATGATATATATCCAAACGAGCTTTGGGAAAATGAAAATATGTAGGTAGGAAATGACCATTTAAGAAGAGAAAACTTGATTAGCAAAATAGATGAATAATGTATATGAGAAAGGATTCTTAAGTATATTTGGTGGATGCACTGCTCTCAAAAAGCAATACAGTAAACTCAGAACCAAAGTAATGAGGAAAATACTGTAGTTACCTCATTACTACTGGATGCTATTTTTGTTTTTTTGGTGTTTTTTTTTGTTTTGTTTTGTTTTGTTTTTTTTCCTGGTATCAGGGATCAAACTTAGGACCTTGCCCTTGCCAGGTAGGTGCTTATGCCACTGAGCTATATCCTCGGCCACTGGATGCTATTTCTGACTTAAAAGCTACTGTGTGTTTGTGTTAACAAGAGAAAAGAAAGTAATAAATTTTCAGAGGAAATTTGTAAAGGAAAGAATAGTTAGCAATTAAGCTGGATGTCATACAAATCTTCTTGAGAGTACATGTCTTAGATTATACAATAGGTTTAAAGGAAATTAATCAAAATTAACCAAATTGTGAATATTAACACACAAAGAAAATATCACAGAAAATTCTGAACTACCTGTTACATATTATGATCTTTAAGCCATTTTCAATTGTAGTTTTCTTCTGCATGTGGTTCATATTTAAAAAATATTAAGGGTCCCAAGTGGTTGGTGGAAAGGTTAGTATTATTTATCAATCATGTACTTTTCAAAAATATTACTTAATTGAACATGTTAGAGAATTGCTTCTTCAGGTTAAGTTTTCTTTAAGAAAAACAAACACACTTACCTTTGCTTGATTCTTTCTTTTTTGTTTCTTTTGGAATATAATTCCATTCTTTAGGCATGCTCTCCAGCAAACGATTCGGAACACTGTGGTTGTTCAGGTCTGTTCCATAGGTTCTTCCACAGCTCATTAAGGATATTACCTGCTGTACGATGCCCTTGACGGCATCAGTCAGAGCCAGTCGCAAGCATCGGATGACCTCCAGCTCGGACTCCATACACACTGAGAATTTAAAATCAGGTGGCATATTATGGTTAGCAAAACCTGGCAATCAAGCGTGCCTCATTTAATTGGGGATACTGTTTCAAAAAGATGGAGTTCAATGTTATAGGCAAGGAGAACTTATTGTAACCAAGAATTCATATAATTAATAATCAGCTCAAAAAGCATTTAAGCAAATTCCTTCTTCCCAGCAATTAAAACATTACTATTACTATAATGGTAAATAGCAACCTTTGCTGAAAATTTGGATTCTGCTGGTGGAATATAAATTGCATGACCTTCTTAAATGACAACATGGCAATAATATCAAAAGCTTTAATATTTTACTTGCCTGTTGAGTCAATACCATTTGTAGGAATTAATACTAAGAAATTAAATAAGAATATACAAATAATATATAAAAGATTAAAATTATTCAAATATTCAACAAAAGGTGATTTGTTTAATTAACTTTGGCATAGTAACTGTACAACACAGCCAAATACTGTGTAGTTAGAAAAAAACAGGTTAGAAGAGATTATGACATACCATTTTTATTTCAAAATACTATATGTCTATGAACTTTCTAATGCCAATGGTGACTATCAATAATGGGGCTTTAAATAATATTTTCCTTTCCTTCTTCTTTTGCTCTTCTCCCTTCTTTCTCTTCTTCCTTCCTTCCCTCACTTTTATCCTGCCTTCCTGCCACCTTTGTATGTATTACCCACAATGAATATATATGATTTGCACTATGTGTGCAATAAAACCTTTGGTTACTTGTTTGACATTTAATATGACTAGAGAGTCCTGAAACCATCACTGGAATCCATACAGAAAAAAAATGTTCTCCTCTACACTTCATGTTCTCAGGTAATATTTCTCAAGGGACTCATTTATTTAATAATGGTCCATTGTTAAAACCATCATGGAGAAAGATGTTCTTCGTAATATCAAATATTGAGTTTAACTTTTTAACACAGCATCACCATGAATTAAGCAACATTGTACACTTTATAAAAATGGTATAGGATAGAACTGTCCATCTTCTTGATGATATTTCAAAATTTGAACTCATCACAAGGCACTAGTAGATGCACTTCTTCCTCTATCAATTATTATTCATCTTGACTGAACTCTGGCGCTATGGACTAAATACATTTTAGTTACCTCAAAAATTCGAGGAAACCAGACATACTTCTGTTTTCTTTTGTTAAAAAAGGCATGTTTATTGTCTATAAAATAAAATCCAGGTATTGAAAATTATAGAGAAAATAATTTACCTCAAAAATTATTTGAAAATTAAACTAATTTATAAAAATTAAGTATTTTGAACAGTAAGTAACTGGCATAGCAACTATGTAAATGTTACATATTATTAATACCCAAGATAAGAGGTTTTTGGGAAAGTTACAGTGTTATAGTGTTGAGTTTCACAATAGTTATTGGGTATGATGCCCTAAACCATCTTGAGGACTTCATACTATAGGGAGGATTAAGCAATATCTACAGATGTCTGTGGCAGGGAGAGATGCAGGTAAAGAAGGAAGGAAAAGAGAAATGGAAAGAAGAGGGGATAGAGAAAAGAAGGTAAGTAAAGGTACATGTGTGGAAGCAATGCACTGTCAGAGTCATACTCATTCTCAGGTTAGAGTACCTAGATTGTCAAGACACATCGTACAGAAAGAACACAATAATATCCCCAAACCAACAGCTAAAGCCCACAATTTTAATCCTTGATTATCAGCATAAAGGAGAGAAGCAAGAGAAAGCATCATTCAAAAAGATAATGTTTTTATTATTGATATTTTGTCATATATAATTTCAGGTTTCATGTTAAAGTAACTGAAATGAAAGTGAAGAAACATAAAATTCAGATTGAACCATGTAATTTAAAGAAAAAGACAAATTTGAGGCATGTGTAGGAAAATCGCTATACCTGAAACACACAATGTTGAGTGAAATACACCAGACACACAAGCTTAAATACTATACGGCATCTCTCATTGTGCAAGGCAGAGTACACACAAAGAGAATAATAAAGGATGGATAGAAGGAGACCAGGGGATGGATCTCTTGCACATGGGAAGGGGTCCAAGAGACCAAGAGTGAGGGGTGAGAAGGAGAGGAAAGAGAAGTAAGTAGAATGAGGATAAGCTTTGAATAAGAGTCTAATCACCTCAGTGAATGTAAGTATTATATGCCATAAACATGAGTTAAGACTAATAATATGAACAGGAATGAAAATGGGGAAAGGAGAATTAGAGGAGGAGGGAGAGGGTGGGGAAGGAAAGGGAAGGGACTTTAAAAAGAACCAAGCTGTTTTATGTACATGTACCCACTTGCCAAGATGACTTTATATTGCCTGTGCCACAAACATGTACTTTCCCAGTCCAGCACAGCCCTTGAAACTCCAGAAGGAGGACAGTGGAGGATGGGAAAAATATAAGAGTCAAGACTCCGAAAGCTGAGATCAACTGGAGCGCCTCTCCTGATGGGAGAAAGGACTGCCCAACAACTGCGGCACGTTTATTTCTAACACTCAGCAGAAGGCTGATGTTTACAGAGCATTTAAGGAGAGAGTATGATTTAGAACAGGAAGAACAGCTAATCTTCAGCAAAGTATCGTGCCTTGGTAGTTACACAGGGAACAAGAGGGGAAGTGTCTGTATTCTCTCAAGGGAAGGGCAAGCCACTTTGTGCATCAGCTCCCTCAGCTGTGTACTCTCCTCATGCGACTCTGCTAAACTCAAGACAGGCAGTGACCCTGCCTTACATACCTGAGGTACAGACAGCTTTGCCCCCAACATGCACTAATAAAAATTTACAAATTAATAAAAATAAATAGAAAGAATCCATGCTTTCTCCTCTCCTTTTCTAATATTTCAAATCAATTTTAAAAATAAGGAAACTCTATCTAATCTAGGAGGGGCGCCCCCATCCTTATCTATACAACCATAAGCAGAGAGGGCAAGAGGAGCAGGACAAGACGATATTTGTGGTCTTCCTTAGTTTTTACCTTCTACGTCTCTATTTAAAATCCTAAAAGGAAAATAACAAATATTTCAGAGCCAAGTACATAAAAAGATCAATAAAAGCAGTGATTCTGCTGCTTTCTTTCACAGCATAGTAATCAGAAGTCCTTAGAGAGAGGGGGAATGATGGTCTTAAATCGAAAATGAGCCTCAGTCTTCAACAGCAATTCTAAGAATGATAGAAACCAAACAGTTCATGGATCGACACGTTTTGCTTAAGACACTGTCAATTTTTTATCAGTACAATCTTAAAATTTGATAATGATAGATCAGGCAAAGCATAGAAAACTTTATTACTTTTATTTTTAAATTTCTATCATTTTGAATACATAGGGAAAAAGCAATTTAGTGGTAGTTTTTCAAGCAACTTTTAAGAAAGATGTTATCCTGTGTTTGACAAAGAATAACCTAGTCTGACATTATAAAAGGAACAGAGCCACACATGGTAGCACATGCCTACAATTGCAGCATTTAGGTAGGCGGGGGCAGGAAAATTGCAAGTTGGAGCTCAGTCTCCAAGTTGGAGCAACTTAGTGAATTACCCAGAGCCTGTTTCAAAACAGAGAAGTGGAGAGTTGGAGATGTAGCTCAGTGAAAGACCCTGAGTTCAATTCCAGTAACACAGACACACACACACACACACACACACACACCATGGGAATAAAAATGTATTGCTAAGCAAAAGTTTTAGTATGAAAAACATGCTACTAATATATTGATTAATTAGGAGCTATTGGAAATAAGGTTTACTGATAAGTTATAAGTAATTGGGCAGCCAGAAGTAACAAAGAATCATTTAAAAATCCTCTGAAAATACATGAGCATAATTTGTCAAAAGAAAAATAAAACTTATTTGGTGCTTCAAAAGTTTAGATGATAGGGGCTGGAGATTAAGTCAGTGGCACAGTGCCTACCTGGCAAAAGCAAGGTCATGAGTTCGATTCCTGGTACCAGAAAAAAAAAAAAGTTTAGATAATACAAATAAGACATTGAAATTTGGACAGGATCTGGCTCTCATTTTATTGAGATACAAGGAAATTGACAAACCAGATAGAAAGTGATGGGCCAGCTAATAAGTAGGAAGGCAAGGATATACTAAACATCTCTCTAGCAAAAGACCTTGCTAAGAAAATCAAAAGATAACCACAGACTCGTAAAAAGTTATTGATGCATGTATCTGAAAAAGGACTTATGTGTAGAATATAGAAAATATTCTTTACAACTCAATGAGACAAACAACGGAATTAATAAAGGGAAAGTTTTGAATAGACATGCTACAAAAGAATTCTTTTAAATGGCCATTAAGAACATGAAGAAGTACTTGCTTTCATTAATCCTGAAGGGAATATGAATTAAAACTATCACTAGAGGGGCTGGGGATTTAGCTCAGCGGCAAAGCGCCTGCCTGGCAAGCGCAAGGTCGTGAGTTTGGTTCCCGGTACCAGAGAAAAACAAACAAAAAAAAAAACTATCACTAGACATACTTTAGACTGACAAAACCAAAAAGACAGTTCCTAGTATTGGCACGGATATGAAGAAAACAAAATTCTCATACATTATTGGTGGTAATGGAAAAAGATACGACTATTTTGTAAAGCAGGTAAGTAGTGATGAATGGATAAAACAGAGACTACTACTCAGTGATACTAATCAGCAGAGGAAAAAAAACGAACTATTAAAAAAGCATAATGTAAACAAAAGAAGCCTGATACAAAAGATAAATAGATTTCTATTTATATGAGATTCTAGGATAGTTTTAAAAATAACCATGGTACAAAACATTATCAGCATCTTCCAAGATTGGAAGTTGAAAGAATTGAGTATAAAGTGGGATGCAAGAACTTTTGGAGGTGAGGAGAACGCTCTGTCTTTATTATGGTAGTCATCACACAGGTTTACACTCATAGTCATCACACAGGTTTATTGGTCAAATGTATTGGAGTTTTCATTAGAAATGAGTAAATGTTATGGTATATATTATACCTAATAGAGAATTTTAAAAGCAGGTTATAAATACAAGCATTGCGTGGATGAGCAAATAAAAGTCTCTGGAGAAATGACTACAATTCAGAACAGAAATGATCTCTTAATTTCTGAAAATTTACATGTCACACTTACCCACACTATGGTGCAGGTATGTATGTAGATAACAGAAAATTGCTATGCCTAATACAAAGGTCAATTAATTTTAGCAACAAAAAAACAGTTCGGCATATAAATGCATTCTGAAAAGTGCTTCTTAAAGGTTTTTATGAGGCTAAGGAAAATGAGTACAGAAACAAAGCAAAACTTGGGATCTCAAAGTTTAATTGGGATGCTTTGCTAAGTCATTGAAATCCTTCTTCCCAAAGGCTGTGAGAGAGTTAAGAAAACTGACCCAGAAAACAAAAGCAAGCCCAATGCCATAGTGAGGGGCCTAGCAGTACTTGTTGAGTGTATTATAATAATATCGCACAGGCCATTTTTGATAATATTTTCTTCATTTACAAGCCTGTTTGGGTTAGTCCTGACATGAGTGCCACCAAATCTGATTTTTATGGAGTGCACTGGTTTTTCAATATCTATTGTAGGTCCCTAACAATTATTTTATATATCTGTCCTTTATCATCTTTTAAAATAGGTATTGTCATTTTTGCTTTCCTTCCCTAGCTCATGTTCATTCTAAAGAGTTAATGTGTTGGATTTCTAGTTATAAAATCAGATTGTATATTTCATCACTGAACTAGTATTCATAAAGCAAATGACTTAAAATATGTAGTCTAGTTGAAAAACTAAGGGGAAATAACATAGAGTATGAGATAGGAGATCTGGTTTCTTGCTCCGATACTGTCCATCTTAACTAAACTATCTTAATGTCTCCTGCCTTTGTTTACTCAGCAGTAAGATGAGGGTATTGGCTACTTCATCTTAGCATTTCCATTGTAAAATAGTAAGACCCTGATGTACTGTGGGTAAGCTATGCTGAAATCTTTGACAGTGTTTCATCTGGAAGAAAATACACCATTGATGTTTTTTAGCCATGTAAGACAGTTGTCTGGGTAGGTCAATTATATTTATTAAAGCATGGATCTATGAGGGTTAAAATGCAAATATTGTGAGATTATAATTATGCGTCTCAGATGTATTTCCTTTTAACATCTTTTAGTTTCAAAGGAAACGTGAGTCATAATAAAAGGATTAATTTTGTTATGAATTAACACATTGCACTACCTTATTAGTGCTCTTTAAAATAACCATGATTGGTAACAGAGGAAAAGGAAAACTTTTGAAACTGTTGGCAGAGAAAGGACAAAGATACAGTCCCTTAGGACCACTGCAGGTCTCAGGCTCCAGAGAATATTCAACATACAGAGTATATTTTACAATGATATTTATGGAGAAATGACTTGTACAAAGGCCAAGGAGCTTCACCGATGTGAACTTCTGCTCCTTTGGGCCTCTCCACACAATTCAGACTATATGATATCAGTAAAACTTATTTCTAGAGATCTGTCTGGCTGCCTAGAGGAGACTTTGCTCAGTGTGTAGAGAAACAGAAGACAAGTTAGGAACAAGTCCAGTTTTATTCTCACTTGCCATACCTTCAAGTCCACTGATACCTTCTAGGTCATTTTCAGTAGTTCTGAACTGACAGTCAAAAGTGGTTGAGGAACTTAATAGTTGAAGGATACAGATGTTGAAGCATGAGGGCAACAGAATCTTTACAGTCTTGTAAGACAATACAATTATTAATTCCCTAAGAAGAAAAGTAAACACACCTTAGGGTGTTCAAGATTAGCTTTAATATTGGTTGAACAACTGGTTTTCTTTCAGTTCAATAAACACCACATCAGAAGCACAAGTTCTAATCAGTTTTCCTACTTAGGAATCTTCTGTTCCTTTGGGCAAACCAAAAGCAGTGAGGTAATGCTTGGAAACCAGGAGATAAAATTTTAAAGGAGATCACTATTGTAAGACCTTTAAGTAACAGATTCAGATTTTTTTTGAAACCATTACCTAAAGTTATCTGCTGCTATTTGCAGGGATAATGACAAAGGGAAGATGAAACATAATGACTCAGGTTCTCATCCTCTCCATTAAATATGGAGATATGTGGGATTATAATGTGAAAACCTGTGCCTGGCCTGAAGGTGGGGTACCCCATCAGCACCTCCGGTTCTGATGTGCAGCCTGCACTGTCCTACACATCCTCTCTAGCTGAAAGCTGAAGAACAATACAGATGGAGAAAACACACCACCACTAAAGGAATCATAGAATGTGTTTGTCTTGACTAAAAAAGATATGATGGTCATAATAAGAAATGCATTATATATCAAGAAAAATGACCAACAGTTTATTCCATCGGTTTGTTAAAAAAATGAGGCAAAGATTAACAAAATATTTTTCACATCTTGGTAACATAAGCTAAGAGGAAAAACATAATCTAATGTAAAAATTAAATCTTTATGATAGAACACTTCTTAAAAATTAAAAAAATCTCCATTACATAATTTTTCTCTTCAACTTCCTTGAAGTATTAATCATATACCCCAAGTATATTAAGTTGGACAGAAACTAATAGTTGATGATTTGCTACAGAAACTTTGTAATGAAAAGATGTAAGATGAACTTTTACAAAAGCGGATTCAGCAAACCCAATATCCATGAAAGTTTTAAAACATCTTTATAGGTATTTGAAGTACCTATTAGGCACTTCACATACAAACATTAAGTTTCTCATACCTGGAATGTTATATAAGATGTCCCATAGTTGTTCTTCTTCCATGTAACTCACAAAAACATTTCCAAATACTTGTGGAGAATAATTACAATGGTACAGTACTTTAAAGATGGCTTCTATCAGGCTGGATGCTTGGCTCAGATAATTTTCTATGTCAGAAATTTGTTCATGAAAGGTACATTCTTGAAAAAAAAAAAAGATTTAGTAAAATAGGTATTAGTGAATATGATCAAATTCTAACCACTTACCGTAGCATAATGCTGTGAAATGTATGAGACTAATGTTTGCCTAATGTTATGGTTTGTGCCTAGACAGTCCCTCAAGCTTCATGCAGTCATAGAGTTCCTTTAGATGTGGTTGAATCTAGAGTGTGTGATTGATTTGCAGTGCAGTGCTTGGATTAATGGTACTGGGTAGGTGATTGCTGGATCAGTCCACAGATTAGCCTGACACCACCCTAATCCTGGTAGACTGGACACAATATAAGGGACAGAAAGAGGCTTCTCTCTCTCTCTCTCTCTCTTTCTCTCTTGTTGCTTTTATTGTCTTCTTCTGCTATAAACCATTGCCCCTCTGCCATGTGCCACATTGCGTTGGAGGTGGACAATTATGGACTGAAACCTCTACAAACTGTGAGCTAAATAATCCTTTCCTCCTTTAACTTTGGGTTTGAGGAATTTGTCTCAGCATCAAGAGAGAAATAACTAAGATGCATAATGAAAGAAATACCATATTCTTTCTGATGAATTGTCCATTAAACTCATTATTCCTTCTGAGATACCCAGAAAAATTTATAAAAGAGTAAAATGAAAAATGTGAGAAAGATCACAATGACATTGCTTCCAAGTGGAGTGCTAGCTTTTCTGCACGTTAAAATTCCTTCTTCTCTTAAGAAAAACTTGTTTCTTTATTTATTTGTATGCTTGTTTTATTTTAAGAAATAATAAACATTCATTCTAGAGATTATTTTTAAAAATTCAGAAAACTCAGAAAACTAAACTTGTGTGGTGAGAAAAATCACATTTGTTGTGTTCTCGTAATTATGCTATCAATTCTGCAAATAAATTTATGAATGTTTCTCAAACTCATGACACTATCATTTTAGAATAGAGATTTCTCTCTGAATTAGTTCCTTGATAAGATTATATAAGGAATTTCACAAAACTGGGGCCATTTTAATACCCTTTTCAGCCCTTCTCTGGCTCCACTGTGGCGTCCTTCAAGATCAGTATTCAGAAGTTCATACACTATTGCATCTCAGTGATGGATTGCAAGGTGAATTAATCATTGCTATCTTATCTGAATATTAAACATCATCATAACAAGCAAAAATATTTATTGGATTAATGTGAATATCAACTCATCTTGTGTATTTTAAATATCTCATATAAAGACAACCTAGAGCCTTGGAATGAGTACATTTCTTTATTCCTGTTCATTTGGAAGCTCATCACCTTTATGTTTCCTCTCAATAATTTTACTCCTGGGATTTGACTTTAACGATGTAGAGGAGCTCATGATTCTCTAAAACCTAACAACTGGTGCCAAAGATTTTATGCAAGAAAGCAATTATTAGTTTTGCTTCCTAACAACTATTTCAAACAAGTTGCTTTTCTCTAATGAGCTATCCCTGTCCCCTGCACCGTCCTTGGGCTACTCTGACCTGCTCCACCCTATACCACTCCCTCCAGTTTATTTAGGTGGGACAAAGCTGATTGCTTTGCTTAAGCTGTGCACATGACCAAGGCATGGTGTACCACAGCCTGAAGCCTCCCATCAACATGATCAGCTCCAGGGTGAGCAGGTAACCAGTGATTAACTTCTTCAGGATTTTTGCTGGAATAGTTGGTACAGCAGTGTTCTCTTTTGCTAGGTTTGCTGAGCTGGTAGAAAGTAGGCTGAAAGTTGCTGATGCCATTTTGGAAAGAACTTGACTAAGAATAGATCGGATACAGCAAGAAGCAGAAACAAGAGCTGGAGAGAAGATCCTGATGAGATCACACTCTTTGAGGACCCCAGTTCTGCCTATGGATTTCAGTCAGCTGAGCTGATTCATATCTCTTTTACATTAAACCAGGCTGATTTGGATTTCCCTCACTTGGACTCTGCAATTGTAATCTATGATCAAGTGTAAAACTTTAGATAGCAAATGCTTCTCATACAGGAGCCCATAATTTCATTTTTATACAAATACCCTCTGCAATTCTCTACCTTCTCCTCTCTCCAATTCACATACAATGATCAGTTATCCTTCATGGCATCCTAATGTGAAAGCCTGCCCATTCTTTGCTTTGTTAAAGACTCCTTAGCCTAATGATCAGGAATTTCTGCATTCTTTTTCAAAATTATGTTCTGGTCCCCAAACGTCTATTCCACCCAAAAGTGTTTATTTACTACTTCTTTTAAATGTGCCCAGGCTGGGGGTATAGCTCAGTGGTACAGCCCCTGCCTGGCAAGCATGAGGTCCTGAGTTCAATTCCCAATACAAAAAAAATAAAAGTTTTTTAAAAGTACTCTTCTTTCTCTGTCTCTGTCTGTCTCTGGCCTATGCAAACAAAAAATAATGCCACTCTAGGACATTCTCCTCCAATAAAATGCCCATGCTTTAACCTATTAACTAACTGATTGATTGGCTGCTTAGGAGGTGTCAGACATTATACTACATGCTATAGCTTTCACCTTCCAGGGATTCATTGACTGTGTGCCTATGTCTGTGTTTGCTGGGGCAGGGGATGATAAGGAAACAATCATTACAGCAATTCAAGAGTAAGTACAGTAACCATACATCCTGATTTCTCTGGAGCGGTCCTGGCTTATGAAGAACTAGTAGTATCCACTTTCACTCTTAAAACTGTCTGTATTAACTGGACATAATATGCAAAACCTCAAGTTTACATGAGAATGGGTTTAATTTAGCTCCTGGTTTTAGGGGATTCAGTCCATGTTCAGCTGGCTCCAAGGCAGGGACCTCATGAGAAAGGTTGCTGTGGCAGCAAGCTTAGCTTGCTTAGCTCTTGGTGGTCCAGAAGCAGGGCAGGGGAATAGCACCCAAGAGGAAGAGGCCAAGGACCACAAATAGCCCCCAAGGTCACACCTCCATGGCCCAGCCAGACACACCCAAAACTGTGTTCTATCAATCCCCGTGCAGAATCTCAAAGTCAATCAAGTTGACACTTCACTGGAACCATCACAGTGTCTTAGTCTGGATGATAAATTAATTTATCACCTAAGCTAAGTGCTTTAAGTATAAGACCCTGTGGTATTTAACTTTTTTTTTTTTTTCAGGGAACACAGAAAAGAGGCTCAGGCAAGCCTTTGAGAAGTGGTTTTATTTTCTATTTTTCTCCCTCTATTTTCTTTTGCCTTAGACTAAAAGAGTCTATTTCTGTTTACTTACCTCAGGGATTTCTGCTACTTTCAAAACACAAAAAAACTAAAATCAGTTGCCTTTCTAGACTTAAGAAAGAAGAGAACCTAAATCTGAATAGTTATTTGCTTGAACTACATAAAACAGCCATTCTTGTAGGCCATAAAAAGCAAAACACTGGCGTGACCATGTGATTTCCAGGGGAGTCCTATGTGTCCTGGCAGCGAGAATTTGGATGGTTCAGAAGGAAGAGCTGGGAAGCTGGGGACAGAAACACCACGGCGGGCAGGGAACAGCACCTGCTTCCTTGCTGGCTGCATGGAGAAGCCTTGTCGTGATAAGGCAAGGAGAGAAGTTCCCAACACAGGCTCCTGGCTGCCATTGCAGGTCCTGCTGCCATTGCAGGGGCCCAAAGACAGGATAAAGAGTACCTCTGCAGTCACCTAGGTGATCAGGTGACCGTGATCAATAAGCCCCCCAGGGACCTCTGCATCACCCAAGGGTAAGAGTGGGGTTCCCGAGAATATCTAGGGTTATGTGCTGAGTAGCATGGGGCTCACGATCCCATCAATGTGGCCTGAAGACCATACATGACTTTGATATCTCTCGTGTCTCTCTGAATTCATGAATCGGGACTTAGATCAGTTCCATAAAAATGAAGTTACTATTCACAAAGTATTTAATGTATGCTCAACATTCCATAAACTGCTTTGCATCTTATTTCATCTTTGAAATATCCTATGCAATGAGTTGTTATTCCAATTTTACAAATAAATAAGGTAAAATGGAAAGAAATTAAGTAACTTGTCCCAAGGATACAGAAACAATATATGTTCCTGAGCTGCTTGTATGACAATATAATCTCAAAGTTTTCAAAGTGTGCTTGGAAAACTTTGAATACAATGCACTTATTTCAGACCAGGCATTTCTTACATGGTAGTGTATTTTATTATGGTTTTAATGTAATAAAACCATAATATGGTTTTATTGTAATAAATGGTTTTAATGTAATAAATAAATGGTTTTAATGTAATAAAACCATAATTTCAATTTTGTGGGGCATTCTATGTGTTTACATATTTATTTAATTGTATCCCTAGCAATATTTTATTATATGGCTTTTTATGATTCTTATTGTAGTACTAGGTATTTGAACCCAGGGCCTTATTATTGAGTGATATTCTTGAGTATTCCTAGTTCTATTCATTTGTTTATTTATTTGTCTCTAAGACAGAGTCTCACTAAGTTGTTAAATTGGCCAGGCTGGGCTCAAACTTGTGATTCTCCTAACTCAGGCTCCCAGGGTACTAGGACTGCAGGTGAGTACTACCACGCCTGGAGTATGATGTACATTTTTATACCTATCAACTGTCTTTAGGTATCTTCTAACAGAACCTAGACTAGTACTAACTGATTAATATTATAAAATTAGAGAATAAAAAAAAGAAGGGTGTGCCAGGCGTGATGGTGCACACCTGTAATCCCAGCACTTGGGAGGCTGAGGGAGGTGGATCATTGAGAGTTTGAGACCAGGCTGGGCTACAAAGTGAGCTAAAGGCCAGCCTGAACTGTTTAATGAGACCCTGTCTCAAAAAGACCAAAAAAAAGAAAAAAAAAAAAAAGAAGAAGAAGAAGAAGGGCATGAGGGAGAAGGAAATAAATCTCTTGAGAATTTTTTGGTTCTGTTTTGATTGATCTAGAATTACATTCTGATCATAACATTCAAAGCCTTTTTTTGTCCCAAGCCTCATCCTCTACATAGTCACTGAATCATTTTTCACTGACTTTTTTTAGTACATGTGCTGCAAAAACAAGAACTTCACCAACTACTTTGAAGTCCTCTTTGCTCCTGACTTCTTCCTAGCCATGCTCTCTGGGTATTAAGGTATATCTATTGCATATCTTTTCTGGTAAGCTCTTTCTCTCTATCATCTAGAACTTGGCCTGACAAACATTATCTGCAAAGTGCCAGATAATGAATCCATACTTTACTTTTTGGGCAGTGTGTGGTGTTTGTCTCAGTGACTGAACTCTGCTCATGTAGCACAAAAGAAGCATAGACAATGTGAAAGTGAAGGTTTGGGAAAGTGTTGGGGAAAAGTGTATTTACAGAAATGAGAATGAGCACATTTGGCCTCTGGAAGCTGTCCTGGACCCATGGCCTTGCCTTCTTCCTGCTTCAATGCTTCACCCCAGCTCAGCAATTCTCTTTTCCTATGATCTCAAAGACCCCTTTTATGAAGAAGGGTCCAAGTGAACCCCCTGTGGCTCTGATCTTGCACTTTTCCTTCTATGGTGTCCTTTTTTCTCTGTTTCTAGCACTGTTACTATAGTTTAGGTTTACTTTATCTCTTCATTTAATCAAAATTCTCTCCAGAAACTATGTTAAAACTAGTCTACTCTGATTGCCTTCTAAAATCCTCCATAAACATCCACTTTACTTATCCAGGCTTATTTTTTCTTCTTACCTCCAATATTCAAATTAATTTCTACTTGTAACCTCATTTGTCATCTAGTAAGATCTGGTTGGAGAGTGACCTCAGCAGATTTTAGATGTTTCTAAATTCTATGCCCCCAAACCTGGTGAAAACAAATACCTTTGCCAAAGGCTCTTTCACAGTGTTTTGCTTTAGCTTTTAATTTTCTTATATATTGGGATATCTGGGGCTATCTATCATTCTGATATTCCCTTCTTCTTTTTAAGAAGACTCAGCTCTAGTTTTATTATTTTGACCTGCTTCACAAATTAGTCTTGATGAGGTTCAGGACTCAATAAAACATGGCACCTTGACATCTAAGAAAACAAGAGATCTCCTCCTGGCCCCTTTCCCCTGTAATAGGCCATAAAGAATTCTGTGACTTTTCTTTAAAGGACAACATAATTTCCTCTCTACAGGTGCCCTGCCTGTGCCAGGAGAGAAGTTCTAATCCCTGAAGACACAGAAAAAAACCCTGATCAGATAGGCCTGTGACATTCTCATTAGATTATGGCTATAGCATTTGGTGACACCCCTTTGTCCAATCATGCTTCTATATGAAACTGTCCACTCTTCATCAAACCTAGGCATAAATCACATAAGTCTCATGTTATGGTTTTGGTATAGATGTTCTCCCAAAGCCTAATATAGTTTTAGATGGGCCTTTTTCAGAGGTAGCTGAATTTAGAGTTTGTGATTGATTCATAGTACAATGGTGGGATTAGGTGTGACTGATGGCTAGATCAGTTAAACAACTGGATTGGCACCACCCTAACTCCAGCAGGTAGGATAAGACAAAAAGAGGCTTGCTCTCCCTTTTTGCTCTTATTGCTTTTGCTGTCTTCTGCTACCATGAATGGTTGCCCTTTGGCCACACCACCCTGCCTTGTAGCCAGCTAATTATAGACTGAAACCTCTACAAACTGTGAGCTAAATAAACCTTTCATTCTTTAACTTCAGGTGTTGAGTATTGTGTTTCAGCAACTAGAGAAAAGTTACTAAAATAGAATTCAGTACCGGGAGGGGGGCTGTTGCTGTGACTATACCTGACCATGTGCTTCAGGAGGCTTTGGGAATGGCTTGTGGGAAGAGGTTGGAAAGGTTTGGAGATGCCAGCTAAAAAAGTAGAGCTGGAATGCCTTAGGCTGTTCTGTTTGGGAGACTCTGGTCAGAGCTCAGAAGTCTGATAGAAATCTGGTCAGTAAAGTTCAGGCTTGGGAGATTTCTGCTGAGAAGAAGGATTGCATTTGCTATTGGACTCCAGACAGTATGTGTTATGGCTTGGCAGAAAGTTTTTCCCTATTTTGCTCATGTCCAGAGACTTTGCCTGAGACAGATTAAGTGCAGTGGACTACTTAAAGTGGCAGAAGAAATTTCAAGGCAGTTGAATATTGAGGTGATGGCATGGCTACTGTTGGCCAGATTTATGCTGAGAATCAAGAACAGAGAGCCCAGGAGAATGATTTAAAACACTTTGAGTTTGGCCAGAAAGGAAGCTCCAGTAAAACTGTGGACTGCAAAGATAGAGCAGAGGAAATCTTGATTGTTGAGAAGGAACA
The DNA here is from genome assembly GCF_000276665.1 of Chinchilla lanigera. NCBI lineage: Eukaryota > Metazoa > Chordata > Mammalia > Rodentia > Chinchillidae > Chinchilla > Chinchilla lanigera. The sequence goes on along the minus strand of NW_004955418.1, from coordinate 17,960,653 downwards.
GGGCAAGAGAAAAGATGGCCTGAGTGCATCACAAGAAGCAGCAGGATCCCACCATTTGAAGCCTCAAAACTGCGAAAGTGAAAGACTTTGTTTTAAGAAGAAATCCCCAGAGCACCATGTTCCAGGATGGCAATGGATATACCATGTTCAAAAATGGCAATCCCATACAGAATTTTTCTTCAGAATTAAATTCATAGTGCTCAGTGATCCAGGCACTTGACCACAACAGCCAAGAGAGAGAGAAGCCTGACTATTGCTCCAGCTGGCAGCAGACCTTTGCATCACCCATATGGCATTGGCTTTAGGAGCATGATGAATGCAACAGTTGTCGGGTTAAGAAGGCTTCCACCCAGATTTCAGAAGAAAGCCTGGGAATCAGGCAGTGTGCCCCTGAGAGGGCAGTTTATGAAGCTGTGAGTGTGAAGCTAAAGGTGCAGAAGAGACCCCAGAAATTTGGAAAAGCCAGAAACATGGATCATCTAAGGAAAGCTACAAGGAGGAAGCAAAGCAGGCTAAGAGAGGAGCCATGGGAGCTACAAGCAGTAGAGGTGCTGTAGGTGTGGATCTTCCCAAACACTTTGGAGTTCACATCTTGCCATAGACTTCCCCAGATGCTGAACATGGGACTACAGGACTTAATGTTTGTCCTGCTGGATTTTGGACTTGCTTTGGTGCCATTCTTTTGTATCCTCCTCTTTGTGACTTTTGGAATGGAAATGTTTATCTTGTGTCATTGAATGTTGGAAGTATTTAACTTTCTTTTCATTTGTACAGGAGTGCACAGCTAAGAGTTTGTCATACATCTCAGAGGAGATGTTGGACTTGGACTTTTCAGCAATGATGAAACTGTTAGAAAATCTGACAACTCTTGGAGATGAACTAAATGCCTTTTGCATAAAGGGATGTGCATGGGTCTTTTGGGGGCCAGTGCTAGAATGTTATGGTTTTGTTCTAGATATGTTCCCAAAGCCTTATAGAGTTTTAGATGGGCTTTTGGGGAGGTAGCTGAATTTATAGCTTGTGATTAATTCATTGTACAGTGCTGGGATTAAGGGTTTTGGGATTAAGGGTGAGTGACTGCCAGATCAATCTACTGATCTGAATGGCACCACCCTAATTCCAGCAGACTGGATAAGATAAAATGGGAAGAATGGGCTTGTTTCCCCCCTTTCATTCTTACTGCCATTGTTGTTTCCTGCTGCCATTAATGGTTGCCCCTCTGCACACCTCTCTGCCTTGGAGCCAGCTGATTATGTACTGAAACCTCTACAAACTGTGAGCTGAATAAATCTTTCCCTCTTTAACCATGGGTATCAGGTATTTTGACTCAGCAATGAAAGAAAATTGTGTCAGGAGAAAAGTTTTAATCCCTGAAACAACATAATAAAACCTGACCAAAAAGGCTTAGCTAAATTCCCACTAGGATATGGCCATTAGTTCATACTCCTTTTTCCAATCATACTTCTTTCCAACTGTCCACTCTTCATCAAACCTAGGCATAAAACACACAGGTCTCCTTATTTAGTGGGGGGTCCTCATTTCTGAAGGGTCTTTTATAATGTAAAATTTACATCATATAAATTTGTATCTTTATCTCTTGATGATTTTTCTTTTATTACAGATGACTTAGCCATAAACCTTGCATTGTGTGAGGAAAGCCATTTTGTTTCCTTCCACACATTACCTTTCTTCCCTCTCCAAATATAGTTCTAGCCCTTTTCCTTCTTCTCTCCCTCTGCCTCCTAGACTAGATATTGGTTTTTCTAATATAATATCCCCCCGCTAGAAGCATTCTTATGAGGTCTTTAGTAGGATAAAAGAAAAGAATCAATGAGCTTTAGCTCTTCCTCAAATATGCATTGTTCAAACAAATATCATCCACTTTGCCTCCTTCAATCAACTGTACCAAAGAGGCAACTTCCCAATTAGACCAACCTCTATTCCAGGCCTGAACCCTCTTATTGTCCTCCTTAGTAACATGAGTCACACTGCTGGCCCCTCCTCATTCCTCATTCTCCTTGCTAAAGGAGGAGGAATGATCTGTCACTTGAGTGGTGAGTTTCTGGAGATAAACCAGAAACCACTGGATTATGCAGTTGTCTTTCCTCCTTTGGGGTCTACCTGACTGCAGGTGTTTGCATTCTGTCCTGATCTTGCCCTGTTGAAGTCAGGCTTTGCCGAGGCAACAAAGTCCTAGGGATTTCGGCTCTTTTTGTGGTTCAGGGAGTGGGACTTGAGGAATGGAGATCTTTTTAATTCAGGAAAGTCACACAGTTAGAGCCATATTCCTTGGTACAGTTTTTACCACCACTAAAGCCACAGTCAAGCAACTACTTTAAATTTCATCTACTTTCCTCTCTGTCAATATTTTATACATTATAAAATCATATATAAGATGTGAAAACAGATCATCTTTTCAGTAACAGTGAAGGGCCCCTTTCACTGCATCTACTATTTTAAAATTTGAATTTAGTGCTCCAAAAGAAGGATAATCTAAGGGAAGGAGCTCAATGACCTACTCACAAAGAGACTGCACTTACTGCTCACAAAGGTTTATGCCAGCTCGTTTACATTACTACTTTGCTTTCAAAGGCTTCTAAATTTTTACTTTCTACCAGAATGTTGTTAATTCCAATCTACTGCTGACTCATCAAGGTGGGTTTGGCAGCAGTTTCTTGGGAGAGTGTGTTATGAGCTCAGAGATACTGCATGAACCAGCTACTAGCAGCATCCACCATCCAAAGGGAGAGAATGATTCAGTTTATATAGATAGAAAATGCAAGAGTAGAAAGAGCAGCACATACAAACATATGGAACAAAGACTCAAACCTTAACCCTAGCCAATAAACACTGAAAAAAGAGATGGAGCCTCACATAAAAATAATTTCAAGGAAACACTAAATCTGAATGTCACACCCTAGTTCACTATGAAAAGTGACAAAGATAAAACTGAAATCTGAATTGAAATTCAGTTTAATAAAATTTCACTTAATTATATAAAAGGCTAACAATAACTACAAGGACCTGGCATTTATTTACAAACTTTCAATTATTCATGTACCTCTCCTCCTTTATATAGTGGTAGTGAGGGACTTTGTCCCAGCAATGAGGAAAGTGACTTTACAGTACAGGGCCTTACTATTCTCTCAAGGATTAGGGCCTTATCTATAAGCAGTGAGAGCCACTTGAGGTTTTTGGAGAGTGACATAATCAGGTCTGTATTTGAATAAGATTATTCCTGCTGATTGCTATGGGCTTCCTGATGAAATAGTTTATCAATATTCTAGAATCATATCTCCTTCTAAGCCTATAATAGAAGGACAAACTGTTTTATACTCAAATTCTCTTGCCTTCTCTAGCCCCATTTTGTTCAGTATCCTTGTTACTCAAGAAAGTTGTCCAAAGACCCACAGCTGTAGTGAGACTCCTGTTGGAAATGCAGGATCTCAAGCCCCAGCCCAGCCTCAACCAGAATTGCAGTTTTAACCAGATCCCTGGGGACACGTCTCAATTTAGAAGAAGCCTTGTTGGACACAGTCATACTCCACCACTCACCCCAGTGTGCCACCACCACCCCACCCCACGGAGACTCCAAGGACCGCCTAATGATAGCTGTTGCTGGGACTGCAATCTTCAGTGGAGCTCACTGATATCTCCAGGCTAGCCCAGCGTCATTCTTGGACAGGCTCCTGGGTTGAAAACAACCAGGGCAAAAACACATAAACATGGCTCTACTATATCTAATTAGAACAGGGTTTAAGTCTAGTGAAGAAAAAAAACATCAAACAAATCTGAGTGCTGTAGTGTAGATGTCATTACTACAAAAACAGTGCATAGTACCAGTGTTAGGTGAGCAAAGATTACCAAGAAGGAGCATATTTCTGTTGAGGTCACCTCTTTTAAAGCAGTCATGAAATGGCATTTTGATCCATCTACATACACACAGAACACTCTTCTGCCATACTATACCTTGTATTACCTAAAAGATTGAAAAATGTGACTACAAGATAAGAGAAATCAAATTGACCCACTCATCTTAAGTCAACCGTCACTTGGTAGCGGTAGCAGACCTTTGTTAAATTTTCTCTATATCCAATCCTCGGTTATCATTAAGCACTTTTTAACAAGGTTCAAAAGCACACAATGCACTGCCAAAAGTAACCACTGCTAAGGTTCGGAATCTCTCCCTGCATTGTGCAGTACACCTCCTTGGTGACCGTTCTGTGGCTATGTGTGGTGGCCATGTGGGTCAAGGGTGGAAGCACGTGGAAGCCAGCTGCCTGGATCCAGTGCTGCTTTGCCACTAACTAGGTGTGCGACTTGGATTTCTCCATGTCCCAGTTTCCTCATCTGCTGAGTGAAGATACACTGATCACACAAAACTGTTAGAGGGATTTAGTGAGTGAACACATTGAAACCACTTAAAAACAATGTCTGGAACATGTTAAATATTATGTATTTGCTGGTTTGCTGTTGTTATGTTATAGGTGAATATCACCAGAAGCCAGGATGTTTCACTGGGAGTCATTCTCCAGGCAACAGGCAAAGGAAAGCATGTTAGTCACACTTCATTCAAATATCACTAGCAGGAAAGGTCACCTGATGGCAACGGGGAAATTGCCAAATATTTATTCCTTTGACGCCACATGTAAGCTACCTGTAAGACCAGGGGACTCAGCAAGGTAATTAAAATGACTGCCCTAAATCCTTAAAGTCAGTATCGAAAATAACATCTTACACTTTAAAAGTCTTCTATAAACATTTGTAGTTATGAGCTGTTTTCCCTTCGGAGTCAAGATAGCTTGAGTTAAAACCAACAAGCTTTCTCTTCACATGTCAATTCACCTGAACCTGAAGAGTGTTAAAGGCACCTACCATCAAAGCCACTAAAATCAGTGTAATCTTTCTCAAGTTTTAACGATGTAATCATTCTCTCAAAGTGCTACATACTCTGACAGAAGAGGAATTGATATCCCCGAAAAGCATGACTCGACCTTGGAGAAGCATGAAGCCTAGGAAGCATATAACATACGTTAAAATTTTACCATTTAAAATTTCAATTTGCTGTTTTTCTGATCCTAGGGAAGGGAAGCCATTCCCTTATGTGTTCTTTTTTTGTTTTTTTTCCAGTAACGGGAATCGAACTCATGACCTTGCGCTTGCCAAGCAGGCACTGTGCCGCTGAGCTAAATCCCCACCCCCTTCCCAAATAAAAATTCTGATAAATCATTTTCAAGAGCAAAACCAAAAGCTAAAGACATCGCTCTAATTTATGAGATAGTTTTCAACTTTCTATTACATGGTTGTTTATCAAGGAAAATCCTCTACCTAACAATTAAATAATTGCTCATTGAACTTTTTTGTTTAAAAAATATATAAGAAAATACATATTTACTATTTGTACTCTTATTCCTCAGACACTTCAGCACAAAATTAAATTTTATTAGTGGTATAAAAATGCATTCTTTATAAAGAAAAACTCCCTCAGAAAAAGCTGACAATTATGTTGCTTAAAATTTCTAATTCACAACGTTTTAACTCTCATTTTGCTTTCCTAAAAATATAATTAAAATTTTAAATTGCTAAGTGGAATTCTAAAATACTGTGAGGCTTTCAAATGAAATGAAAAGAAAATTTCTGCAAAAGTATTATAAATTTATTTTTATGTCCACAGTAATTTCCATCTCAGTATATTTGATAAGGTTCCCTGAGTATATTGTTTTAAACTTAAAGTGACAAGAATTTTACTGGAGTTTAATCATTGGTCAATCAATTGATTAGTAAATTCTATCACTTCATCATCATGGTATTTAAAGTAGCGTGTAAAATTCAATACAGAAAAATACTAGAGCTACTGCAAAACCTAATAGCCCTTATAACAAGTGATGACTATTTCAGCAGGTTAGCTAAATACATTGCTGTATTCCTTAAGAACCATAACTGAAGGCTTACCCTGTGGCATGCTTCATGACAGTAAGTTTCTTCAAAGCAGCATCATATTACACATACCAGAGGGTGTACATTATACTTTTGCTAAGTGGGATTCATTTGTAAAGAAACATAGTTTAATATTTATGGGAATAATTGTCCTTCCTGTCCTTAGCGGTTAAATCAGTATAGTTGAAAGACTTGAGCTTAATTGATTTCCCAGGCTGCTCTACATAACTCTGTCAATAGTAGACAATTTCTCTTTCAGGACTATGCCTGTGAGTTGTAATGATTATATCAGAATAATTCTCTCAGCCATGTCAGATGCTATCCATATCATGCAGCTATTCTTCCTGAAAGCTCAGAGGGTAAAATCTATGGCTGCTTACATCCCTTATATAAAATGGTGTAGTACTTGCATATACCCTGTACACATCTTCCTATATATATTAAATCATCTCTAGATTACTTATAATAGCCAATACCAATGTAAATGCTATGCAAACAGTTGCTGTACTTATTGCTTAAAGAATAATGGCAAGAGAGAAAGTCTGTACATGTTGAACACAGAGGCAATTTTTTCTCCAAATACAGTATTTTCCATCTGTGGTTGGTTGAATCCATGGATGTGCAATCTGCAGATACAGAAGGCCAACTGTATTTATCTTAAACTCCAGTGTCTTTATTTTTAACATGAAGAAAACAATTGCATGTAGTTTATAAGATATATGAAGAATCAAATTACAGCATAAATGTAAAGTGCCTAGTACCTAGTAAGTACCCAAAATGTTTTCACTCCAGGAAATAGTAGCTCCGGTTTCCAGTTAGGAGGATATAGGTATAACCTGAAGCCAAAGAAACGGCTTTCAGGTGAACTGTGTGAGATTTGAGGTCGAAATAGTACCACTTGGGGACTGAGGAGCCTCTGCTTCAGTAAAAGGAGGCCTGGGGAGTTCGGGTGACCTCTTGCACTACATGATTTTATGGCTTTTAGAGCACCGGGGAAGACACAATATTTACCCAAGAGGTACTTACCCTAAGTGACTCTTAGGAAACAAACCCAAGGTGTCTAAAATGGGAAACGGGCCCTAAGCAGGTGTGAGAAACCAAAGATTATGACTGGAGCATCTGGGACAGGGGAAGGCTGTAAACCCCATTTTGTGTATCAACAGGCTGGATGGGCCTGAGGACATATGTCTTATTTATATTCAAATATAAGCAAAACAGGCAGAGCTTGCTAAGTGCAAATAAGGTACAGGGCCCTGGGAAGTTCACAGGAGGAAGAAGTCAGTGTGAAATAGAGCGCTGTCCATCTGGAACACTAACCGGCCCCTGCAGACTGGTGGAGGCCAAGTTATCGGGGAAGGTCTTTACAGTGGGAAGGACTGACAAGTAAGGTGTTGGGGGAGCCTTGCGTGGGCTTAGGCGACAATGACTGGAGCAGTGGGAGTATGTGGGGGGTGTGTGTGCAAAGGGTACTGGGCCAACGGTTAGCAAACCAGTCTGAATTCACATTGAATGGCTAAATAAAGAATCTGAATATGGTCTTCCAACTGATGGGGACCTAGAGGAAACAATTTTGATTCAGGAAAACCAAAGCAAAGCTACTGATAAGATGAATCTGGATTCAGGTGCATTATGGAAACTGAGAAATGGTTAGGTGATCCTTCATGGGTGAAGGAGGAGGGCAGTGAGTGTCATGCACTGGCATAACATTTTTTACCATGTTCTAAAGTGGCATTGACAGGGAAAGAAAACAAGTCTAATGGTGCAGCCTTCCATTACTCCTCAGTTTTCATTCATAATTTCTCTGTGTCCCAGTGTAGTCACAGCTTGCTCATTTAAAAGTTGCACAAACACACTTTAAGATACACCGATATTTCTAATGGGGCTGTAATGCAGTCCTTCCTATCTCTCTACTCTCTAGTTCAGGCTTGTGCTTTGGAAATACAACTGCCATTCCTCTCATTTTCTTAGGCATTGCAAACCTTGAATATTGATACATTTCTGTATAAGGGTGGTTGTGACAGAACAGTGTCATACAAAAATACTGTTTCCTTTCAAAATCCCTGAAAAAACTTAGTTCAGATAGGTTGGCAAAGCAGTGCAATAGTTTGCCTGTTGCTGATCCTATGGATTGTTGATACATGCAGTTGGTGTACATCTTTCTGCCAATATTTGAGTAGGAAAAAAGTTTCATTGAACTAGAACAATGACTGGGTTTTTTGAGGACATTCTTGTAAGTACAAATACTCACTTGAGCTCTTCAACAAGATTCTTGGTAAAAGTCCGTCATTACACAGTAGGGTTTCCAGAAGGAGATTCCAGTTACAACCTGGCTGGGATAACAGCAGTTTCAATTGACCCTCAGCTTTCAGTTCTCCAGCGGATGGAGTCCTTTCAAAATGCAAGATAAAGATGGAGTAATGAAGTTAATTTATCTATGAAATTAATAGCCTTAAAGTACAGATGTAATGCTAACTCTGTTAAATGTCAATTCCTCCCAGATTACTCTGAAAATGCTTCCATGCTTACTTACTTTAGGGTTGCTCAGGGAAGGAATTACATTTAATCTCAACCAGCTAAAAGCAAATTAACATTTGGTAGCCTGCCAAATTTAAAATTGACACAGAATAACCAGGCCTATATTCCATAGACCTATGTCTATTTTACTTTCATGGAGAAGAGAAAAATCATTTATGAATTTATTTCAAATGTGTTCATTTGTTCATTCATGAAATACCTGTGTGCCTACCTTGTACTATTCACTCCCTTTGCTCTCCATGGAAAAAAGTTTCAGTGGGTTTTGGATACTTCATAATTTTCCATATACAGTGATGAGTGCTGAGACTAAAGGAATTCAAAACTTCTGACAAGAGTCAACTGCAATCTAATTATTTAACAGATAATGCCTTAACTCAGAACTGCTACTACTAACAGTCATACTGCTGCCTATCTGGGCAATCATCTGATCAAGAAAAAAATAATTTCAAGATAAATAAGGTTTTCACAAAACTATCATCAGTGTAGAACAGAAAATTGAAATCAAATACCCCCATATCACCACTGTCATTTACCAATGCATTGGCAGGAAATCAGAAAGTAAAGTAGGAATTACAAACTGATAAAATTATTTGCTTTTTCTTTTTAACATCTCACAGTTTAGATTGTCTAAAGGTCACAAGATGGGGAATTAATTTGCAACAAAACAAAGGCAGGAAATGGTCAACCACTCACTCACTGGTGGTCGCAGCCACAAGGATAGTGGGACTAGAGCAGCCCTGGGAAGGAAAGACGTGACTGGGAGGTGCAGAGGTGTGAACAGGACAACCACATGTTTAAATCAGAGCAAAGGTATCACAGAAAAAGTCCATTTGCAACATTATTTTTAGGGGAGGAAACTAAGTAATGAGCCATCCAGTTGCCAGCACTGTCTAGAGCTCTGATTTTCCAAGATTTCCAGACCAGAAGCAGCAGCATCATCTGAGAACTTGCTAGAAATGCAGATTCTAGAGCCTCATCCCATCAGAATCATGGAAGTAAATTCCAGAAATGAACAGACCCTCTGTATGCTGAGGTTTAGAACACACTGGTGTGGGCAGTGCTTTCTGGAAAACACACAGCATAAACAGAACTAGTTAGCACTATCTTTTCTGTTTCTGTGCCTTTGCACCCAACTCAGCCTTGGTTGCTACCTACAATGGAATCCAAACCTAATCCCCATGTGATGGTGTCTGGAGATGGTTGGGAGGTAACTGTGTGATGAGGGTGGAGCCCTATGAATGGGATTAGTGTCCCTACAAGAAGAGACCAGAGAGCCAACTTGCCCTTTTCCTACCACGAAGACACAATAAGTTGGTTGTTGGCAACCTGGAAGAAGATCCTCACCAGACCCAGACTATGTTGGTACCCCTCATGTTGGACTGCCAGCCCTCCAGAACTGTAAGAAAGAAATGTCTCTTTTTCAAACCATTAGCCTATGATATATTTGTTACAGCAGCCTGTTGTAACTAACACACCACTTATCCAATGAGCACCCAAGACTTGTTACTTTAATCTCACCCAATCCTTGGCTGGAAGCTAAATTTCCACTTACCCTGAGAGACAGTGGCCTTTATTCTGAATTAAAGCACTCACGGCAGGCACAAACCTTTCAGTTTTTAAAAACTTCATCAAAGCTTTACCTCCCCACCCAGATTTGAGGACCTCCCCTAAAGCTCCTACCACTGAACTAAGCACATTTAAAAGGTGCATGAATATTAGCTGATTGACTTGCTTATTTATAAATGGGCAGGCATACTCTTTTAAAAAGATGCTTTGCTGAAAGGCTATTTTTTTCAATGAGAGGATTCGAAGATATAAAACGAAGCAGGGAAAGGGAAAAGGAAGAAAAATGTAAGTTAGCTATAATTAGTGTCTCTTAGTTCACTGAAAAGGTTCATGCTAATATCAATTGGAGAATTTTTATGCCCATATCTTGTACTCCGAGTAACTACTTTGAAGATGACAATGTGTAATGTATTAGCTCTTGTTATTCTCCTATTATTGTGTCATGAAATTCTGTTTTACCTTCTTTCCATAAAAAAATGAAGAAGTATCTTCCCCTTGGCTTGGCATTAGAAACATTTCCCAACCTTATGATGCACAAAAACTCCTCAGCCTGTGCTTGAACCTTGGACCAATCCTAACTCATGTGAGGTTCTGAGAAAAGAAGAGTCAGGATAACTGCTTGAGCACTTTGGTGGGCGGTGTCAGGTAGGGAAACTACTGGCAGGGAAACTACTGGCCTGAGTGGGTGGTGAAGAGAGAAGAGGGGATTCATTTAATGCTTAGCTTAATCCACTATCTCTGAGCATCCCAGGATAATTACTTTCCCAGATTGCTCTAGCTTTTGCAGGGATTTCAAATATGGTATCAAAAGGCAAAATAACCATCCTGCTTCCATCCTAAACCCCAAGTGCTGATGTCTAGAAGATCTCCTGGTATGTAGTAGATGAAAAACAATCAGTTGGTGTTCAGTGTATTAAAACTGACTTGCCTTTTGAACACTTCCTATCTACATATTGTGTTCAAATTGAGTGATGATGCAAGGATACTACTGAAAGATACAGTTTGACTGGAATGCATAGGGAGAGATCTGTGAGAGAAAGTCAGAAGGGGTCAGAACACAGACCCAGAACATGGAGGGCCTTGTGGTCCAAAGGTAAGAATTTTACACCTATTAAAAAGTGTAAGAAGGGGCTGGGGATTTAGCTCAGCAGCAAAAGCACCTGTCTGGCATGCGCAAGGTCGTGAGTTCGGTTCCCAGTACTGGAGAAAAAAAAAATTAAAAAAAAATAAAAATAAAAATAAAAATAAAAAGTGTAAGAGAGGAGTTTCCTGATCCAGTTGTGGAGAATGGATTGAAGGCGGTTAGTGTTTTCACTCAGCCTGTTAGTCATATAATAAAACAAAATAGTTTGAATGTCATTTCATTTTCCTATATCTGAATACCTGGTTATAAATAAAATCTTTCCTTTACCAGATGGGAAGCTGTTTGTTGAAATGTACCTCAATTCTTGGATCTTTCAACTCATCACAATTTTGAAATGTACAGTAGAATGACTCACTGTGAGGAAAAATAAAATAGTACAAACATTCCTCAATCACTGAGCTCTGAGTAATAAATGCATTGAGGAGTCTGTGTCGGGCATATGGAGAAGCATATGTTCTCTCATCCTCTGAGCTGGTGGAGCTGTGAATGTGAGATTAGGCTCAAAAATGACAGAAAGGGAAATATATATATACATATATAATGTATCAAATATGTACATGTGGAATTCCACTATGATACAGAGATGAGAACAAAAATTTCTAAGTCCAACACAACTCATATATTTTGAATCAAAAGGCAAAATGAATTTATGGCTGGATTGTCTTAGGATTATACTCTGATGAGTGCTATATTTCTGGGACATGGATTGGCTTAAAGAATTTCAAACTCCAAAAAGTAATGCAGCTCAGCCATTATTTGCTTATGAAGCTAACAAATTATTTTAATAGAATCTTGTGAAGAAGCTCTATGTGGGTGTGTTTATAAAAATTCATTAAGTAGCTCATTTATAACTTCTGAAGTTTTGGGGCAAGTATTCACACTCCAACAGAAAGTTTTTTAAAAAGTCTTGGCTATCACAGTGCAGTGTCCTGACTCCTGACTCAGCTGTAAAAGCTCAAGTCAAGAGGAGGCTCTGCAGGAGGTGCAGACTGTGATCTGGACAGGGCTGCTGCTCCGGGATCATACGATCTTGGGATTCGTTCATCCTACCATGTGTGCATCAGGCAGAAGCTACGACATGAGCAGAGCACTGGGGAGAATATCCAGTGGTGTTAGGATACTGACCTTCAAAATCTGACATTTACTCTGAGTCAAGATCAAATTTTTCATACCAGTAGATAAACTACATGGGTCTAGGAACGCAGGCATGAAAGTAGAAGGGATCTTCTCACAAAGGCACCTGATGATCTGCTGGAGGAGTTTGCCTTGTTATCCCAGTCACCCTACTGACTCTTAAGAGTGGAGATCCTGGTTTCCATGATGAGTGGAGTATATGCACCTCTACAAGGTGACCATTTAGGATCCAATAATACCTAAAATTACAGCTGCCTTGGGGTCATTTCTGGCTGCCCACTTCCAGGAGTTTATCAGGCAAAGAACAGAGCGACTATACTGGCAAAAGTGACTAACCCTAACTATCATGAGGGTCTGGGGTTGCTGTTATATAAGGTGTCAGGGAGGAGTACCTGTAACCCAGGGCATTTGTCACAGCACATGTTGATGCTTTCAGAACAGATTACAGCCGTCTGCAAGAGGGTGCAGTAATGACAGTCTTTTGAGGGGATGGTGACCACAGATTCAATTCTTTCATGATGAAGGTTTGAGTGGCTCCACTGAGCAAAAAAACATAAGTCAGCTGACAGTATGGTGAACAGAGAGGGAAAGATTGTCCAGGTGATAGAGGAATATAGTGCTGAATATCACTTCTGGACTCAGAAATAACTATAGTAATGAGTACTCTGGCTTGTCCCACCAACTCATGTAAGTAAACTTTTTTTTAAAAGCAGTTATAGCCAACTATCACCTCACAAATCAATGAGAGAAATCAGAGAACTTAATATAGGGAACGGGTAGATCTCAGTGGGAGACACGGAGGGGCATCACTACAGATATTGTCAGTGACTGCACTAATGCTTACTTTGCAGTTCAGACTGGCCCGACTAAAGGAGCAATGATACTTAAAGGCTGAATTTTTCTATCTTTCCACAAGACAGGCTGTTAGAATCAAGAAACTAAAACACCTGAGGAACTCTCAAACCAATGACTGATGTGAGTTGCTGTGTAACTAACTCAGCATCCTTGCTCCTTTCATAAGGAGATCTCTGAAGTGTATGCTTTGCCTGGAATCTCAGAAGCCCTCAGAAGATTCAAATTCGGGTCACTCCTTTGATAGTTGGTTTGACTACAGAAGCCTTTCCTTGTTACTTATGCACTCCCCTTCCATTATTCCCTCTACTTAGAAAATAAACTACATTCTGAATCTTGGTCTCAGAGTGTGTTTCTTGAGAAAATCCAAACTGAGATACATATAAGGATATTTGCTGTTTATCCCACTCAGTCCTTTTTTAAGAAAAAAAAAAAAAATAACAAAATAACAACAATAAAGACAAAACAGCACAAAAATCGTAAAAACGATATAGAATTTCAAAACAAGATGATAGAAAATTAACAGTGGTTATTATATTACATATTGTTATTCTCAATGAAGTTGCTCAGATTGCCATATGTAAGAATGTAAGATTGATCAAACAATTAAAGAGAATCTCCCCAGGATAAGAACTTGAAAGAGTAAACAAAACAAAACAAAACAAAAGGCACAATAGATATTATGAAAGAGAAAGCAATTGTTCAAAGGCAAGGAAGAACTGGGGCGAGAGAAAGGAGAAAAGAAAGAAGGAAGGGAAAATATATATAAGTATATACAAGGATAGCTGGGATAATTGTGCTGCTGATGTCTATGGGTTTCTTGAAAGGAACAGTTAATGGTTAAATTTTTTTGACCAATTTTACATGCTTATGTTTGGTAATCTACAGAACTAATTTGAAGTAAACAATATGCAATATAACAACCACTGTTGAATTCCTACCATCTTGTTTACTGAACCTCTGTATCCCACTTAATCCTTGTCTCAAAAATATTCAGAAATGAATCGAGGGTCATTTAGTTAATAAATGTAGCTGTTGGTCTATGAGCACAAGTCTTTGTGACTTCAGAATCAATATTCATTCTATTTCTCCATATTTTCTTTCCCATTTGATATGATAGAAATTTGGTAAACTATATCCTCTGACACTGAGGCTCTGTGGTTCTATTCAAACTCCTGATTGAAGATACCATGTTTTTGATCTAAAATCAAGTTAAGAATGACAGGATTGATTCACAAATTGAAGTCATGTTATATAAGGTATATATGGAATGATATTTGCCAGAAGATACTGGCATGGATTATGGGGTTGAAGTTCATAACAGAGATCCTGGTATACTGCACCAAGTTACATGGTTTACAGAACAAATGGAAGGACATAACTGTGGAGAAACTGAGGGTAAAGCCCTAATCTGAGAAAACAAATGCAGAAATCCCCATATTACTGTACTACTCTTAGTTCTCCATAACTTGTTCTTCAAAATTTTTCTAAGAAAATAAAGACAAATATTTAAAATAATTTTATCATCCTTTCTCTAAGAAGCTAATTTCAGTACTTGAGAAAAAAAGTAGGAGGTGATTCAAAATATTTTCTTCATTGTTTAATCAAAAGTATAAAAATTAAATGGAGTTTTAGCATTTAAAATATTTTCATATATTTTAATCTCTATAATGGCTATAGGCAAGTCTCTCTGATCCATATACAGAACTTACAGGTCATTTCATAAATAAAATTAGGTAGTCTTCACCTGCATACTTTAATATACAACTTGCCTTGATTTTTAAAATACTTTTTTCTGCTAATATAGTTGAGAGAGCCTCACTTTTGCAAGGTTAGTTATACCTATACTACATAGTATGCAACTTAGAGCACAGGTCCTTAACCTAGGAGAACATGTACTGATTCCTGATTTTAGTAAATTAACCCTTTTCCATGCAATTCATTTTCTAAAAAATAACCCACAAGTAGTATAACAATTCATCTATCTACATTTCAATGCTACACAAGTTAGCATATCCCATTTCCAAAAGTATATACAAATCTTATTTTAACTTTAAAATAATATAATATTTTAGCCATCAATTTGTGTCTCTCTCCAAAGTCTTAATCTTAGCCCCTGAGTTGCTAAGGCACTAGACACTACTAAATCACTCAGCCAGCTCTTTGGAAGAGCAGGAGTTCTCTCTCTGGAGCCCTCGCCTATTATCAGTCCCACCCACCCGATAATACCTTGTTATAAGGAGCTCAAGAAAGGTCTCCCAAGGCAACATACTTCTGATAAGGGCAGAGACCCAATGAGAAAGCAGTTCAATATGTTTCCCACTTTATCATACTCAGAATAGGTCCTTTTCACATGTTTAGATAACATAAAAATCTGACACTCTCTGACGCTTATAACCCTTACCCAACCCATCAGTTATGAATGATTGGTTAATAAGTATTTAGGTGATGAATGTCTCAGAGGCACTTGAACACATTTAATCCTCATAACCACCCATGAGATCATCTCAGAAGTTAAGGGAAGATGTATCAGATGGAGTCAATAAGATCATATCACATTTATGTCTTGGTTTCTTCAACAAAACCTAAACTGAAACTGAAGTTCATGTAGATTAACTTTCTGAGATCTCAAAACTAAGTAAGTACACAAACCACACCTGTCAACTGTGAAACTCTATCATTATTTTTTGTGATCACATTGCTGGCTCCATTTCTATAGAATTATTTACATAATAACTTAAATTATAATAGAAGAAAGATATAAACATTAAGATATAAAGTACCTAGCTCAGCTGATATTTTTACTTCACTTTAGTACCTACTCCACAGACACTGACTTTTTCTCTGAATTTTTTTTTTTCAAAGATCCAGATGCTTGTGCATACTCTGGAGCAGCCACTGCAGAACTTCAGTGGAAATGGCTCACAATACTTTTCCCCTAGCTGTTGGCTCTACATCGTCACGGGACATGCCACAGGGTAGAAGCTTTCTGAACTCTTTTCTCGGTCCTGTGTAGCAGCTTCTCAGTAGCACCTGGGAGACCAGCTTTCTCTCTCCTTCTCTCTAGATGTCCTCCTCATCAAGACTGTGATACTTGTGTCTGATCTTTATGACTTAGATCAAATGTCTGGACCAGTTAACACAATGTTTATCCAATGCAATACCACTTTGAATTCATTTGCTCATTCCTTTACTCATCCTCCCAGCTAATATTTATGGCCAAATTCTATGTGTCAGACCACAGAGACACAATAAGAAACAAAAACCAGTCCATATCCTTAAGAAATTTAATGGAAGATACAAACATAGTTTAAATGACCTTCCAATGATAGAAAAAACTACAATAATGAAAAGTCAATGAAGGAAAAGCAAAAGATTCTCTTAGAAGATGTAGCAGAAAGAAGTGAACTAGTCCTGGGGGTTAATGAAAGGCTTCCCTGCAGAGTCACATTTAAACTGAGATATGAAGAGAATTTGGCATTAACGAAGATATACACATATACACATATCTATAGCTCAGGATGGACTGGACACAATCAAAACATCATGTTGTACTCAGAAAAGAAAATGAGCAGCGTAAAACAGATTGTTTATTCAAACTGATCACGCTACTTGGATTCAGTGTTTAGTTATGACCTAAAAATGACTTAACAAATGAAGACCTGAAAAATACTTCAAAACTTTAAAAGAATCACATGAAGATGAAAGTTTGGAGGAAAAAAAGCATAATAAAGGTAGCATACTATAGACGCCAAGATAGTATTATTCTTTTTTTAACATTTATATGAGAGTACAGTATGGAGTCATAATACAAATCTAGAGATTGAAATATTCTCCACATGCTTTAGTTTAATCCAGTCTGAAACCAATTACTCTTTCTAAATCAGCTCACATTGTTAGCTTTTACCAATGCTAGGGACAGTGAATGTAGTGTATTTTACTTACTGCCATGAAAATACATTTATTTTCTCCAAGGCAAAGTCTTCTAAACCACGTCCTTCACATTGAGGAAGAATAAGAAAAATTTTGTTTTTTATCTCTTTATATACTTCGTAGTTTTTCTGGTTAGCTTCTAGACAAATTTACAGTCTATGTGGCTCTTTATGCATTTTAACTCTTACTTTAAGTATTAATTTCATATTCTTCTCCTTGATTTTTTTCTTTCATCTCACCTAAATTATCTTTATTTAATGTTCCTAAAAATGAACCCAAATTATTTCAGAAACAATATGTAGGTCTACATAGATATATATTACTAAGATCCTTTGTGATATTAACTATTTCAATCACCACTCCTCTCAGCTTTTCCCTTTCCAAAAAGAAGCCTAATAGATTTTTACCCTTTTATCATCCAATCCATCCACTTCCCTGAATGTTCATTTTAGGTACAAAGGTAAATGGACTTTTGAAGGATATTTGGGAGGTAAAAGATAGAGACACCTGATATACATTTTGAAAAATGGATGGAAAGATAGAGATTTTTAAAGTCATATAATTGTGGTTCAGGAATCCACACTGCCACATCTGACAAAGGCAAATCAATAACTTGAGTTATTTTTAAATTGCTGTCCTGGGATCCTCTGATGGTATCACTGTTCTGAGCATGTTGAGTTATAAATCACATGGATCATGTCTTCCTAAACAGACTACATGGTCCGAGCAGAGAAAATTGTCAGAGAATATGACACTAAGTGAGATGCTCAAATCAAACCTCACACAAGGGTTCTATTATCCAATAAGTTTGGGGAATCTGCAGAATAGATCTTCCCCCCCCACTCCAGATAACCTGGCACGCTGGCATCCAGGCAAAGCTGAACCATAAAGGAGAGACTTTACATAATGAAAAAACTGACACTGTTACTTGTGCTGGGGTATTATTTTTCAAGCATACCTATTAATACAACCCTGAATGATTTTCTCTTTGAAAAGTGGTGGTACACCTGGACATGGTGGCACACACCTGTAATCCCAGGACTCAGAAAGCTGAGGCAGGAGGACCGCAAGTTCAAGGTTAGCCTGTGCTACATAGTGAGTTCAGGGACAGTCTAAATTATATTGAGAACCTGTCTCAAAAGATCAAAAAGAGAAAGAAAGAAAGAAAGAAAGAAAGAAAGAAAGAAAGAAAGAAAGAAAGAAAGAAAGAGAGAAAGAAAAAGAAAAGAGAAGAAAAGAAAAAACAGAAAAGAGAAGAGAAAAGAAAAGAAAAGAAAAGAAAAGAAAAGAAAAGAAAAGAAAAGAAAAGAAAAGAAAAGAAAAGAAAAAAGAAAAGAGGTGGTACAGTTGTTAAAAGTTTGAACTTTACCCTGGAGTGTGCATAGGTTAAGGAGCTGATCTGCTGGTTGTGTTCTCCTTAAAAAGTTGCTACTTACACATCACCTTTCTCTCCACACAAGTGCACGAGTATTTTACCCCCCAGAAGCTCGCAAGGGGTCAAAAATTTTAAGTGTGAAATCCCTTCACACCATATCTATCAGTTATGGCATGACAAGTCATTGTCCAATAAGATACTATAGACCATTCAGTTCCATTTTTTTCTTCTACAAATGCTTTGATGGACATCTTAACATATAAAACTTTGTCAGCATCCCTGACTAATTCCTTATGGTTGATTCCTAAAAATGGAATTTCTGGCTAAAGGAGCAAGACTATTTTAAAAGTTTTGGTACATGTTACTAAGTTGCTGTCCAGAAAGCTAGTATCAAATTCTATTTTTACCACAGTCTGGATAGCCATCACCGTACATATTCTGACATCTCTGTTAAGACAATAGCGGCGTAGGTAGGTTCACTGAAAAGAGGCAGAAAGGAACAAAGATCTTGCTGTGTTACATTTGCCTTAAGTATAGAAATAAAGAGAATTAAATACAGGAATTAGCTATTTGAAAGCTAAATGCACTTTCATGCTGATTTCCTGGGCCTCTAGCTGGGCTGAACTGAGCAGGCCTGGAAGAGGAAGTCTTTCAGAGCTACACCTAAAAGGAGATAATGCCAGTGGTTCCAGATATAAAATGAAAGCCACAAAAAAAAATAGGTTAAAACAAATGTGATGATAACATGAAGAGCAAATCAATTTAGAATTGATTGATCAAAATGGTATAGGGCTGTTTGCCTAACTCACACTGCATCAAAGTGTGATCAAAATGGTATAGGGTTGTTTGCCTAACTCACACTGTAAAAAAATCCAGTTGTTTAATATGCTGCTTTTGCAATAATGGGTAGTAAAGAGTTGACTGTTTAATTCCTGTTGACATGAAAGTATATTTGCATGCAAGGTGATAGGATATTGAGAAGACAGTAATGAGGGAATTCTATTTCCAGGAATCGATCATAAAAAAATTCATCAAAGATGTTGACATGGTTCTACATGTAAGTGAAGAGTGGTAAACATACATGGAAGTCCTTGAAAGCAGAATCTACGCCTCATTAGTCTTGGATTCTCCATGACCTATATGGAAATAGGCACATACATGCAAGCAGTATATGCTTCTTGTGTTTACAGAGAGTTTTATATATTAAGTTTTCATAGCCTCTGTTTATGCATCAGACTCTTGTTTCTCAAGAAAGAGATACCGTCACTTGATTTAGATGTTGAAATGGTATCACTGATAATATATTTTCAAGATGAATCAAGAATGCATGAGGATGAGCAATATCTCCTTTAGCTATACATGATATTTTTGTTCTCAGATACAAAGGAGAGGCATTTTCCAATGATATATTCCAGGAAAAATCAAACTGCCATTCTACATAATGCCACAAAATGTCATCAGATTGCTCTGGAAGTACATTTCACACTTTAAATGATTTTTTCTTGATTTTAAATGCTGTTAATTAAATAATAAAAGTGAAAGGTTCTCTTCATAATTATAAATGTTACTCCTCTCTCAACTTCTACCTAAGGCTCTAAGTTACACGGGTTATCCAGTTTTGCTGTCTATACCTGGTAATTAGTTGAGAACTATCAAATCCCCAGTCATAGATCAAAAAGGATGAATATTTAAATGGTGAAGTATTCAACTACAGAACTATATTCCAAAAATTCACTTTTTTCCATTATATCACTAAAGCCATAGGTTCGTTGAATGATTATGAAGGCTGTGCCTCATAGGATTCCTGAACAGGGAGTGAGAGGCAGAGAGAGAGAGAGAGAGAGAGATCATACTCTTAACTGCATATTGTGAAATCTTATATGTTCCTTCTGTAAGATTCATTTACATCCATGAATCAGAGTTTTGATTAAATGCTAATATGAAATAATAGAATTATAGATACTAGGCATCTAGAGGTGCTTACCTGAGTAAAGAAGGGTAGAAATGTGATAAACAAGAAACCCAGTGTAATGGTTGGTTGAAAGGTGACTTTGAGCGATCTGAAACAGACTCATCCATGCCATGCTGAAAAGTCCTAGGGAAACACAAGTAATTATTTTAGAATATACAAAAAACACTGACTGTGAAGATCATTGAAATGACTTTTGATTTTTATGTAGTATTCAGTAAACTAGTTTTATTTTAAAAGTGGTATGGTGCTAAAGTAGATAATGCAACCACTTCATCCTCTTGGGATTAGTTTAATAGTGGACTCACAGGACAGGCAGACAAGTCAGTAGAGCCATGAAAAACACGAATTGAGACTTTGGATATTTATGACACCAGTATATAACAATCCTTACCCTTGGGAAAGGTATAACAATGCCATTCCTATTTAAGAGTTTGTTTAAACTCACATTATAAAATTTGTCAAAGATAACTGCATAAGGAAAACAGAATAAATACCACCTACATCTTTCATAAGTACTGTTTATTTTTAGATTCTACTAGTTCCTTGTCAACCTGCATCCAGTAAAAGCAAAAATTTTGACATATTTGCTTCATTAATATGAAAATATTTAATATGAAATACCTCTTTTTAACCTTTAAGAGTGATTTACAAATATTAAATAATAAATGAGACTTTATAATTAATTTTGTGTTAATTGCCTAGAAAGGGGTCACAAGAAGAATTTAATTGTAAAATAACTACTGTGATTTAAAAACTAGAATATTTTGGCTAGACTATCTGATGTGCAACTATATTTTGGAATAGATTGAAACATTTTTTTCTAGGTTGACTCAAGTTCCATTATAAATCTTGACCATAATAATAAAAGATTTTTTTACATATAATCTTTAATAGACAGTTTGGTTAGTAAAAATTTTATAATAATGTGAGACTATATTTGCCCACATAGTTAAGAATGATGATTATGAACAATTTAAAAATGGAATCATCTGAAGTGACACCATCTTTCCATATAATAGAGAAGCAATAGTGTCTTTTGATCAAAACAGAACAGATTTCCAGTATGAAAGGCGTTCCTATCTTTTCATTCCATATTTTGCTTCTTGAAAACTCCCATTTTCCAAATTTGATCATTTTCTCCCCTTGTTATCTTGCTGAGTAGAGTATCTTCTAATTTAATATACTTAGAAATTTATATTTATGTCATTTATATTTATTATCTTTAATTATTATATTAGTATATATTTGCCATGTGTAATAATTTTATGTATCCTGAGGAATTCATACACATACATATAACATCTACTTCGAAGTATTTAGAATTTAGAAATTTAATATATCATCCCCTCCTTGAAAGTTATTTTTTCTCACTACATTATAGATCAGAACAAAATTCCAAAATTCTCAAGGTGGTCGGAAAACAGCAAAAGCAACAAGAGCAAAGGGAGGAGCAGCAGAGAGCAGGATTGTTCCCTCTGTTATGGTTTGTGTGTGAATGTCCCTCTAATGCCTCATGCAGTCATGGGGCGGGCTTCCAGAGTTTATGATTTGTTTTTTTTTGTTTGTTTGTTTTGTACAGGGAATCGAACTCGGGACCTTGCACTTGCCAGGCAGGCAATTGTGCCACTGAGCTGTATCCCCAGCTAGAGTTTATGATTGATCCATGGTCCAATATTGGGATTACAGGTGTGAGTGCTACACCTGCCCTGGGGTGGGTAGTTTGCATACAGTGTAAGGGAGGGAAAGAGGCTGCTTGCCACTGCTTCTCCCTCTTGCTCTTGTTGTTTTTACTGTTTTCCCAGCCATGAACTGTTGCCCTTTGCCATGTGCCACTCTGCCTTGGAGCCAGCCAAGTATGGACTGAAACCTCCACAAACTGTGAGCTAAACAAACCCTACCTTCCTTAATTTTGGTGTCAGGTATTTTGTCTCAGCAATGAGAGAAAAGTAACCAAGACACCCTCCCTTATATTATATGCAGGCTGCCTGCCCCAGGACGGGCATTCACACCCATAATCCCAGCATCGGACCATGGATTAATCAAAAACTCCAGAGGCCCACCCTATGACTGCATGAGGCTTTGGGGAGACATCCAGACACGACCATAACAGTCTCTTGCTGCTTCATGCCCCAAGCGTGGGGTCCCTGAAGGTTACTGAAAAGCAGTGTGTGAGCACAGACAGGAGCGATGAAGCCAGATAGCCTGAGTTTGTGTCCTAAGTGTGCTTTTTATTAGACATGCGGTGCTGCTTCTCAATTTACTCAGCCTCAGTTTTCTCATTTGTAAAATGGGAGTGAATGGGTCTGTTTGAGAAGTCTGTTATATAATGCATATAAAAGAATGAGCAAAGCGCCTCATACACAGTAAAGGTTCAGCACAGTTGTAAAGGGCCAGTCCGATGACAAGTGCAAGTAGATTTTAAGAAGGCCTATGAGCATCTCAGAACTGCCATAAAACTCCTAATAGTCTACATGGTTGCCTAGTTATAGTTTTATCCTCATAGTAGAAAAAATAGTGAGAACCTAATAATAATGGCAGTGTAAGTGGTGCCACAATTTCTGAAACTAAAATCCACTGGCAACACAGTATTTACCATGACATTTCTGCAAGGGCCCTTTACCCCACTGACAGTTTCTCAGTCATACTGGTAAATAGTAAGGTTATTTGGCCATAAGAGATGTTATGGCAGATGTTTATGGTCTCAGAGGGGGTGGGATCTGTGCGGGCATTTAATTCCACAGCAAGATCCCAAATTAGTTTCATTATTCTGGAGAATATAACAGGGTGAAAATTGGACCACAAGCCTCAATGGGAGAATGAAATTATGAGCTCACTATTAGAGAACCTCTAATGATGTTGTGGTATACAGTTTAAAAAGAAGATGCTCTGAATAATTCATGGTAGAGAATAAAATATAATTGTATGAGCCACAGCATTTTCTGCAAGATCATAAAAGAATTTCGATACTGCAAGTTGAAATACTTTAACAATAAATGTCCGCAAGTTGAAGCAAAATATGTTTCTTCTCACTTCCAAATGAACAGACTATACAAGTACCTTTGATGGAGGGAAAGGTGATTGTAGGGAAAGTCCTTGCTTTTGTCTTTCCTCTAACATCAATGAACCAAGCACTTTTCCTCCCACTAATATTATGCTGCCTCTGGGCTGACCACGGCCTAGCCCTCCAGCACTTGCTCCTAGATTAATTTTCTTTTGGTTCTCTGCCCTGCAAGTATGCTACTCCTTGCCCTCCACCCCACAAAAGGATTGGCTTCCTGGGCCAACCACTAGTATGAAATAAATCCAGGATATGTAAAAAGTGAGAATAACCAAAAGCTAAAAAGACAGAACTGGATATATGCTTTCCTTGCATGACTCTGATTTTGGCTGTCCTCCCAGCAGAATCCCATCTCATAATATGAGGCAAATGGAATAAACCTACCCTAAGAAGTGAAGGTGTGTTCTGTGAGGTTGGATGCCTCACGTTGCAGAAGGTAACCATCCTCCATCCTGCAGTTACTGGGTTGCCAGTGGAAGTGTTTAATAAATAAAAATACCAACAGAAGAACATAACCTCTGAAGAAGAATTCACTTGAAATGGAACTATTGAGACAGCACTGGAATATGTGGGAGAAATGAGGACAGAAGAGTCTTTTTGATGGCCTCCAAATCCTACGCATTTGTGAATATGTAGAAATTACCAAATTTGATCAACTTGAAGATTTAAAGAGGATTTTAAAGTCACTGCTTTAAAAAGAAAATAGTATTACCTCTAGGGCCAAATCTTGCTTAAATGTCATTAAGTGAAAGAGATCAAGGTAAAAACATTGAGTAAATTATGGTTCACTACATTTCTTCTGCCCTCTGGCTTGAATTTCTCATAATGAAAATGCCTTTCTGAGATTAGAAAAGGATGCTTTTAAGTTAGAAAATGGCTGGCACAATGCCTCATTCTTAGTGAATATAGTAAATACATGGTGAAAAAAAAAGAAAATATTGCCAGAGAGGAAGATGAATGTGGGGACCATCTGGAAATCACACAGCAAAGAGCAGGTAAAAAGCAGGAAGTAGAGTGGACTGAGAAAACAAGACTGGACCCCACATACAGCGGGAACTGCCCGCAGATTCAGGGCACAGGCCGGTTCCCAGATCAATGGCTGGTTCTTTCGCAGTGCTTCACCACATTACAACTACATGTAAAGCCGTTTGATTTTCTGTTTTTTAGAAGATATTTCCCTTTAAAAAACAATTAGAGGGAGGTACACAAAGGGATATATCAAAATGGCTAAGATAAGAAAGTGAAGTTATTTCTTTATTTAGTACTGGAGATTGAGCACAGGGCCTTCACACTCGGCTAAATCTCAGCACACTCAGATACCTGCCCTGCATATATATATATATAAATATGTATTAATATATAAATATATAAATAGAATTATATATAAATATATTATATTTTTACTATATACATAAAGAGAGAGGCAGAGAGACAGAAAGACAGAGAGTCTGGGTTCAAACTGGGTTTGAACGTGTCACCTCCTGCCTCAGCTTTCCAGAGTGTGGAGATCATAGGCATGCACCGATGCCAGGCCAGCTTATGTTTTATATTTTAAATATTTTTATTTCCATTCAATCTATATTCATGTTTGAGAGTTCTACTAAGACACGTCATTCATTATACACTTCCAAGTCATATAGTTGAAATGCTCCCACTATATTCAGAGAATTGCATAACCCACTTAATTAACTTTAGAACATTTCCTTATCCCTAAGAAGAACCTTGTACCTCTTAGTAGTCACTCTTCTTTTCCTTCTCCTTTGAACTCCTGGCAACATCAGTCTACTTTCTGTCTCTATGAACTTACCTACTCTAGATATTTCTTATAAAAGTAATGAGAAAGTGTTCTAGTATGTCTGATATGTTGTATTATATTTCACTTAGCATGATGTTTTTGAGGTTTATTCCAATGTTATATTAGCATTCAGAATATTATTCTTTCCTATTGCTGAATAATATTCCACTGTATACACTGGCATTTTTTTTATCTACTCACCAGTTCATAGATAATTGGGTTGCATCACTTTGTGTTATTGTGCAAAAATGTTGCTGTAAACATTACAGTACAAATCTTTGTATGGACATATGATTTTATTCCTGGATCACAAGACCATATGGTCAACATTTTTGACAAGTACATTCAACATTAACATTATGAAGAATTGCTTAACTGTTTTCCAAATGGCATCAGTCATTCCTGACGTATGAAAAAAAAATTTAGTTCAAAATATTTGTTTTCTGAGAGAGAGCGCAATAGTTAAGAAAAAAAATTAAATAGGCTAAGGATAGAACCTCAAAAGACTTAATATTAGTTTGAAACAAAGCTAGTGACACAACACTGGAATATCTATGAATTTAGGGATTCAAAAACCTTAAGAGTAACACAGAGGGGACGCCAGCATGAGCTGCTATTCCTGGGCTTAGAATCTACCTTTTGCCTATCCTGTATCTGATGACCTCAGCCTTGCCTGGTATATTGGCGCTTGAACTGAAATCTTGCTATTCCATGCCATTAAATGTTGACACACTCAACTTTCCAGAAGTTTCCACTTTAAGGAATTTCCATATGATACATCAAAACATTTTGGAAAGATGCAAATTTATTATTTAATTACAACATCAAAATTTTCATCAGACTTTCCTGAATGACTTCAGGGCAGGTTTCACATCTTGATTACTTTTATGTCCCTGTGGTTTATCATAGAGGCTAGAGAAACAGCAATGTTTGTTGAATTAAAATCAAATGCTATTTACTGAACATTTAGAAGTTAATTTGGGGGGAGGAAAGGTGCTGGAAATTGAACCTAGGGACATGTGTATAATAGTGACCCACACTCCTAGCCCTCCAATAATTAATTTTTAACTTGCTATATTCAAACAAAAACTAATTATCTATGCATCAAACTGCAACATAGGCAACCACGATATGGTATGTGTGTGAGTGTGCATGTGAATATGCTTCCAAGTACACAGTTTAGCTATCTTCACGAAAGAACTACGAGTGATAAGCATTTGGGAAACTACATGGTGAATATTTCATGTTTCAGCAAGTGTCTTTCCCTGGAGGACAAATCTAAAGTACTCCTCACACAATATTTGAACAGAAATCTACAAAGGCAACTTTAAAAAGAACACACACATTTTTGTGAACAGGTTTCATTCCTCCTGAAAAGATTTTAAAATCATGTAATCCTGCCCTGGGATTTAGTGGTCCTACACTAAGCTTAGAAAGGAAAACACTTTCAGTTTATCTGTCAGAACTATTTGAAATAAAGACAGTCACCATCTAAAAAAAGTATATCATACCGAATGACTAAGGGTAGGTATAGTTCATAAAAATTCAGTACTATCAACAACTGATTGTTACTTTTCACCAATTGCTCAAAGCATATGGTTTAAATTTTTAACATGAGACACAGACAACTTTTTTCTGAAATGTTAATAATATTACAACTTAATATTTCAGCTATGAAAAGAAACTCAGTGAGGCAATAGGGTTCTTGCAAAATACATATACTTTCCCCTAGCTGGTAAAGAATACGCTGCCCTATAAATTTCTTCTGGCAGCAAAAGTCAAAATGTATCCCAAAGATTAGATTTGTATTCCAGGTAACAACATTAAAATTTAAAAAACATGAAAAGAAAACGTGAATTTTTAAATTGAGAAATATTTAAAAAGAATTGAAATATATCTAGATCTTTGTTCATGCTTGAAAGCAATATAGCTATCTATGTTTTATATTAAGACAATCCAAACACAGTGCTTGGTGTAAAATGTTCTGTAATCCTGGCTGAAATTAACAATTTAAATTTTCTGAATGAGGTTTCAATGCAATATCTAATACACAAATCACAAAGATTTGAGTATTTCCACAGTTGTAAAAAATGTATCAAAAGGTCATAGGTTAATATTGAATGTATGTGACATAACTATTATTAAAGTATGCAATCTTTGATAATAATTTATTTGTTTTACAAATGCATTGAGGGGTTAAAATTTTTCAATTCATCTGTGACAAACCATAAAATTCAATAATGCTCACCATGACCAATCCATGAAATTTGTCAACTTTGTTCCTGATTTTCACAGGGCCTTCCTCTTAGATGAAATACTCCCAGTGAACTGCTAGCATAGTAATTTTTTCATCTATGGTAAATCTGTTTAGTTTACCATGATTTATTATGGGCTTCAAACTTAAGCTTTTTATGATTATGAACCATTATGTATATAATATTAACCTTATGGAGATTTATCTCATTATTTCTTCCCCTTATTGAAAGAATTTTCCATTTCTAAAATTAGTTCTCCACTTGGGACGGTAGAGGAGTATTCTATAAAGTTTTTTGAAAGTCAAAAAGTAGATGAAAATTATAGGGAAACTGAACCAAAGTTGTTAATTATTCTTAGAGTATCCAAGACAAAAGTCTTGAAATTTATTGAAAATCATGATATGTATATCACCTTTACCAAAAAGTTTCACAAAGCAATACTTCATGTATTAGCCTAAGTAGAAATGGTATGTAAGATTTTTGCTCATAACTAAAAACAGACAACTGTTTACTCTTTCAGTGTGAAATTGACAGTATTGGGGAAGGACTTAAAAATAATATTAATGTTTAAATTATAATATCTATTCCAATCTCTTCTATAACATTATAAATGTGAATCAGGTTAACCTGCAATCAAAAATAGTTCAAAACGTTTAATTTCTCTGAGTTTTGTTCAGCTAAGTAAAATATGTCAGCCTCTTTTATTGCAATTACTTATTTCTATTTTCACTTGCCATTACTAGTTCAGACATTGAATTCTAACACTAAAAAGTGCAAATCTATGGAAAGTGTGAACCTATTAGGGCTCCTAGAATAGAGCATATTTTAAAACAATTTTTAAATTTTTTTTATTAGAGCAAATTATATGAAATTAAAAACTAAAATATATTTTAAAAGAGCAAAAAGCAACTTCATGTCATTTTCTTTTTATATAGTATCAAGCAGTGACTAAGACATCCAACTCATAAAGATATTTTGATCACCTAACCCAAAAAGTAAAGCTTACAATTTCCCTGACTACATGGGAACCTTACCAATTGAAGGGGATTCGCGAGCAGAGATGCAACATTCATGGTAACTGAACAGCTCTGAGAATGAAGAAACCTCTGTTTGTTGATGTCGTTTTACAGAATACCCCAATTCACAGTATCAAAAATGCACCTCAAAAAATTTATTTGCACTTAACACAATTTGACAAGTGACATGAAAAGAATGTTGTTAAGCATTATTTTATATATTAACAGATAAAAATAATACATGTTTGATACTTACTTATATAATTCTCTTAATGGTGAAGTCAAAATGGCTAATGTTGTAAGCAGATCGTTACAATGGATATGAATTTTAAAAATTTTATCATCCTTATACTCCTGAGGACTCAAAAGCCTCTGTACAGATGTACAAACTGACCATAACATTTTCTCTGTGCATATCAAAATTGTTGTGACATCAAGTCTATTGGGAAAAAAAACAGAAGCACGTTAAGCAGAAAGATCTTTCTACTTTGTATATATAGTTTCATCCATTACTCTTTTTCTAAGCATATATAAGAACAGAAAAGATTTGGTTAGATGTCAGAGTTTTAGAGATCAAAACATAAAGCATCAAAGATACCTTTTGAGTTTTCAGGTGTTAAATGACCCACAGTACCATCATCTTTGGGATGGTGAAGTCTTTCATAGTGTTCGTGTTCCAGGAATGCTTTTCAAAAAATGTTTACTTTGCATTGTCAGGATTCTATTCCAGAAACTCAAGAGATTGTCCTTAAAACTGTACTGAGCAAAATAGAGCTAGATGCAAAGAAAACTTTGCTGTTATTGACATACAGGTGGTTGGTGAAAATGGGATAGCAGAACAGTTCTCCTCATCCATGTACAAAAGGAAGTTATAATGTGGGGTAATGTGTTCTGCCAGGAGTGAGTAGTAAAAAAAAAAATGGTAACAGAAGCACAAATACAGATCTGATAATTTCAAAAATTTCCAATATTATCAGATATGGAAAACTTGCTGTGCTATTTTACTTACAAATTTATTTCTCTGTTTCCACCTTTCAGAGTTTTCTTCATTTTTATATTTTTATTTTTAATTGACACATGATAATTATACTAATTTATGGGGTACAGTGTGACAATACATGAACACAATGGATAATGATCAGTTAGGGTAACTGACATATCTACCACCTTAGAAATAGAGTATACTATTTCTTCCTTTGTATTGAGAACATTTAAAACCCTACTGGCTATCTTGAAATAGTCAGTTAATTGTCCTCAACCATAGTTATCCTGACATGCTATTAAACATTGACAGTTATTCTTCCCATCCAGCCATACCCTGTACACAATAACCATCTTCTCTATGACCCTCTTTCCCCTTTTCCTGGATTGTAATAAGCACCCAAATTTACATTTAAAGATTTTTTTGGTATATGACTAACTGGAGCAGACCTCAGTGAATTTTCTTTTTTTTTTTTTTTAATTCAGAGTTGAAGAAACAGAAAACGGAAAATTTTGAAGTGATTAAAAAAAATAAATGACATTTAGGCCTCAAACTTATTCTGTATAATGAATTGTTATATATTAGAAATATATTACTTATTTGCATATATATATATAAATCATACATGGTTTTGGTTACATGACATGTGGAGGCTACTGCAATGCTAAAAGTATCAATAATTACACTTAGGAAGGTTCAATTGTAGCTCTCATTCACTTTTCTATTTGCTAAGTTAACCCAAAACATACACACACACACACACACACACACAATCTGATTTCCACAATGATGATGGTTTAGGATTAAGCACTCAAATTAAAATATTTATAGATTTTGCTTATGAAAACCAGAAGCAATAATTCTACTTTTGCCTGGCATTTTTATGCAGCCATCCGGAAAATAAAAGCCCAAAGTCTCCACAGTACAGTTAATTAATTAAATATACTACCTCTTTCATGAGCTGACGGTAAATCTGATTTCATAAATAATCTCATAATGACTTGCCACCTCATGGTCAAAAATGACCTGTACTACATAAGAAAAAGAACGACGGTATTCTTTTCTCTCAAAAGGAATTTTCCATCTATTCTTCAGAGTTCAGTTTTTTTTTAAAATAGCTTGGGCAGTAACTCAAGACAGCCTGTGCAAAATACCATATTTATGAAACACTGTACCAGGATCTAAATGCCCTTCAAATTACAGAATATTTTACAAGAACATGATCAGGAAATGATTCTTCCTGGGCAACAACAAAAAGCGACTTTTCTCTGTAGGTTCCTCCTAAAATACATCTGAAAAAAAATTTTTAGACCTAAAAGACTGGCCTTGTCACCTTAAACAAAGTATTTTTAAAACAAGTCTTTTCTTCATAGAAGTCATTGTTGTCATGTAAGCCCATTTAATATAATATTCACTGACTGAGTAACTCCTAGAATTTCAGTATGATTCAGTCTTTGATTTAAAACCCAGTAACCTGGTGACTTTTGCTCTTTAGTTTCTGTTACTTCACATGTTGCTGAAACAGCCTTTAGTAATACATAGTGGAAGGGAATAGAAAATAAATAAAGGACAAGAAAAAAGAGAGAATTAGAATATATTAGGAAGAAAACTAATTAGACAAAGTAGTTTCCTTAATGAAGACAAACTACAATATTTAAAACTTTAAAAGAATAATAAACTAAAATCCCTTGGTGGCCTAGAAGTTCAAAGTCAAATTAACTGTTCCATCACGGTATGGTTGCTTTTTTCTCCATTTCAAGACTTTAATTTTCTCTCATAGTCTTATTAATCTTTGTGTATATCTGTCCTAGATGACAAGACATCTTCAGCCCTCTCTTAGCCACAAATGGGCTCTATACACAATTTTATGAAGAAAAACAGAGCCAGGTTATTTGGATTCAAGGTCTACACTTCCACTTACATGCCCCAGGAGCACGGAACAGTTTCCTTTCAGATGTTAAAATCACGTTATGTATACAAAGACTTATGGTGTGAGATTCAGAATTACATTCTCCTTTATACCACCTAATGAAAAGGTTTTCATGCAAAGCAATGGCTTTCAGAACTTCAATTACCTTATTTGTGGAGTTCTTTTATAACTTGGGTGGGCCTGAGCATATCTGGAAGCCAGTAGACCCAAGGATTTTTCGAGCACTTCTGCTAGGATCTCCTGGGCTAACTTAGGGGGAAGAATGGTCCAAAGATCGTGATGAAGAGCCCAGTAGAAATAATGCCACATCTGGATTGAGAAGGAGCACCTTTCCCCCTGGCAAAACAACCACACATTAAACAATAGAATCACATCTTCCAAAATATCAGTTCACTTCCTACAAACCTAATTAGTTCAGGCTGAAAGGAAAAAGCTGGAGAGTCTAACACACTAGATGACCAAGAAAGATTTTTGACAAGATGTTAAACATCCTCTTCGACAAAGGAACATATGTTTTATTTCAACTATGAGTCCAGATATTCTAATGAAAATTCAGACCACAAGAATTTAACTTAGCATATCCTTGACTTAGTTACTCCTGGCCTAGCATTGAAAATCTACTTTTAAACAACCAACTTTATAGCTGCTGAACAAGTTGGGCTGGTTAGTTTAAGCTAATACACTGATTCCTTTAAAGTTAAAATCTGTTCAAGTTAATTTAAAAGGTGTACTTTTCTGAGACTACTAGCATCACTGAATAATAGTATAAATCTTTCAGATTTCACATTCTAAGGAAGTGAGAAGAATGAAAATAAACTTGTAGGCCATAGCTTATAAAAATATTCATGAAACGAAGTGGGAAGCATAACTATTGAAGATTACTACATTAGATTATTTCACCTATGCATTTCAGTAACCAAGAGCACATACTAGGAGTAGTCTAATTTTGAAAAGTACGATTTTGAAAAGCTGAAGTACATATTACCATCCTTTCTTTGTGGAGCCCTTTGAGGGATGACATTCTCTCTTACTCAGTCTTTTACGGACTCTTTGGTGTACTAAGTTCTCCCTGCCTGCTGCAGAGGGGGACCCCAAAGTGGCCCATGCCAAGGGGAACAGACGGCAACTGGAAGGTAGCCCCAAGTGATTTGAGCATTAATTAGGTAACATGCTTTTGGGAGGTTTGCTAGCTGTTCGAGCTCATTTTCTTCAAACGAGATCAAAAGATGTATTTGAAACAGGACAGTAGAATGCATTCTTCAAACATTATCTCTATTATGTTAATACATCAAAAATTAAACTATTAAAATTTCCAATTTTACCTCTGAGTAATTCAGTCTGACAAAAAATTTTGCTTTGACCACTACTCATATTTCTAAATAAATGTCATCTAAAAAACATCTGCTATTCTCTTATACCAAAAGTTGAAGGATTCTTATGCAGATATAAGTATTTTTAACACGTTGTTCTTCTGGCAGTTTCTTTGCTTACTAAAATAATTTGTAGTCACTGTAATAATTTATAGTTATTATCTACTGACTTTCAAATGGCACTGATAAATAAGTAGAATTCTTGTTCCTTGCCTTCATTTTGCTGGGAGATCATCTCATATTTTCTCCAAAAGAACAAAAGAAATCAGTCTCACCTTAAACCATGGAAATTTTTCCTCCAGGGCTTTATATAGTTTCCTATGGAACACATCTTAGAGTATAAATTAAATTCAACACACGTTGCCATAAATTTTATTTGGAAATTTTAACCTGTTAAATGTGTGCCTTTACTTTCCCCAACCAAATTTCAAATAAAGCAAAACTAAAACCCAGGGGGAAAAAAAAGGGAATTGTTATTCCTTGAACAGGAAACTTGGCATCAAATGTCAGAGTCAAGTTCAAACCAAAGGGGACTTTGACTATTGGCTTCTGACTTCCTAACTAGTTGTTCATCTAAGTTGGTTAGAAAAAAGTGATCATGATAAAGCAACAAAATTACAGCTTTTTATGATTTCTTTGTGGTGTGTGTTCTATGATAGGGAATCCTTTTCTAACTAAGAAAGACATTTTAAAGCTTGATTTCTGTGTCCCTGATACTTTATATGTTGTATAGAAATGAGTCAGTGCGGTCTCTAGTATGAATGATTCACCCTAACTTTCCCCTTGGCAATGAATGGGTACTTATCATAATGTGATCAACAGGATTTATTGTAATCATTGAAATACAAAACCCAAATTTCTTTAATATCTCCCTTTTAGTCATAAATGACAAACAAAAAAATAACTTTATGAATACAGATTTAATATCCTAAAAGGAAAAATAATACTCTTTTTAAGAATGTTTGAAATATAAATTTCATATTTACTAAAGAATATCCCAAACTGGTCTTTGTTCACCAACTCTCTTTAAAATGCATACAACTTCAATGTGTGCGTGGCTTCTCATTAACCTAAATGTGATTCATCTATTTTTTTCAGACCTGTTTCCCTATTTGTTGTCATTTCAAAAGTATTCTGCTTGTAAACATCTGTTATTTTTGCAGACCCACTGTAATGTAAACAGATGTGAGCTTTTATTTAGATTATATATCAGGAAACAAGCAGCTGGGCTTTATTATCCAAGCCACTCAATATTATCTTTGAACAGACAATTCTTTATTCTCTGACGATTGTAAAACACAAGTTTCTAAAATTGAGCAGCTGTCAACTTGACTAAGTTTAATTTTAAACATATAATCTGAGCACCCATCGTGCCATCCAGCCAGCACCTCATCAGACAGATACCCACTTCTTTGACTCTTGAAATCCGACAGTTTAGCAAATGGAAATGATGTACCTGTGGCTCGTTAGTTGCTAACACAAAACATGAGCAAATCATTCTGCGTCTTTTAAATTCTTTTACTCATTCTCTACTATGTTCTGCACATGGTGATATGCTCCCCTGAGATCTCTCTCTCATCCTTTGCCTGCAGTCAAGTGGGGATCATCTCCTTCCCTCTCCTAACAGGCTGACAAAAACACATCCGTTCTCTTCCAGAGATCAGGCAGAGGAATGGGAAGAGGAGCAGAAAGGGTGGGAAGCAAGATAAAATTGTATCAGGTACAGCACTTGTCACACAGTTTGAGATCCGTGCTATTTTTAGAAAGATCTTATTTTTGGTAAATAGAAAAAGCAGTATCACTTTATTTTTCTGATAAATAACAATCACTAACTCTGTAATTAAATTGTAACTACTGACCATGTAAGTATATGGAAGCTACAGTACCATGTAATCACAGGGGAACTGTGTCGTTATTTCTGTCTTTGAAGCAAATGCCTTGTCATAAGATCTAAGAGCTATGTGTTACATGGTAATTTGTTTTTTTTTTTTTAAATGCTTGGTAACTTCCATAACAGATTCTTAATGCATCCACTTATTATTTACACTGTCCAACTATCCTAGTTCCAAATTTGCATTAGAGGCAACAAAATACCCTTCTTTTGAACATATACAGAGATGGTAGCTGTTCTTCACTGAAAACATCACGCAAAATTGCTCATTAGTAGCCTGAAATATTGAAATAGTTTGAAACATGAGATGGATTCATTTTCAACCTTTCTCTTCCTCAAGGCAAATAAGGATGCTGCCAGGAGAGGGGAAGACCAATACTTTCATTCTTATCTCAGGCTACCAGATGTACCACACCACTTTCTTTCTCAGTCTGCTCACTGCTGCCACTACTGTTTGAAGTATGACAAGTTTGGAAAGCCCTATATGGATGCTCTTGCAAAGAGAAAAGCTATCTGGGAAGGGCCTCTAAAGGAGAGATGAAATGGCCTTAGAAAAACTGGAAGGTGCTTTAAAAGAGCTTCTTATTAACTTCTCTCTGTTACAGCAACATTTATTATGATAACCCAGGCATAAATAGAGCCACAGGGATCTTCAGCACCAGGGAGGTGACAGGAGCAACTGTCAAATAAAACCCCATTTTGTTACTAAAAATTCCATCATGGTTCGAATGATCAAGAAACAGAGACATAAACTTTAATCCAGAGGAAAAGGTGAAATGAGAAAGCTAAGGAAGTTAGGAGTGGAGGCTGGATTTTAAAGAAGAGAAATCTCAGTTATCTTTTATTAAGATATTACAGACGTTTCACCTTTTCATAGAATCAGCTTTGAGGAATGGCAAATGTTGTGGTCTGCAGGTAACATGTACGGAATTCAGAGACGAGGCATTCATGAAGCTTGATGATGAATCATTTTAATTTATCCACATTTCAGGTGTACGGGGCAGCATTGAGGTTTAATGTCGTAGAAATTTGGGATTTCAAAACATGGGATATCTTTAATAAATGGTGCTGAAAAGCTGTCTTTGTACATACCAAAGACTAAAACTAGACCTATGTATTTCACCATGCACTAAACTAAAAATCAAAATGGATCAAAGATCCAAATATTAAAACAGAAACATTAAATCTACTGGAAGACAAAGTAGGTAGAAATCTTGAAGACATAGAGGTAGGCAGAGAGTTTATAAACAAAACCCAAAGTACATGGGAAATACTTCAAAGAATCAACTGCGATCTCATTTTATTACAAAGATTTTGCATATCAAAACAAATCACCAGCAGGCTTGGGCTTAGCTCAGTAGCACAGTGCCTGCCTGACAAGCAGGAGGTCCTGAACTTGATTCCCAGTCCCCACCCCCACCAATAAAAAAGAGATCCAGTGGAGTTTAAAGAGTTTAAAGACAACTCACAGAGTGGGAAAAAATTTTAGACAAATGTCCCTCACACAAAGGACTTATCTCTAAAACATATAAAGAATTGAAAAAGAATCAGATCCCCCAATATCAAAGATCCAATCCGAAAATGCGCATCTGAGATGAATACACACTTCTCAGCTGAAGAAATACAAATGGCAAATAAATATATGAAACAAATGCTCAGCATCATTGGTCATATGAGACATGCAAATTAAAACAACGCTGAGATTCCATGTCACCTCAGAAAGAATGGCTATCATCAAAAAATCAACCAATAACAAATGCTGGTGGGGCTGTGGGGAAAAAAGGAACCCTTCTGCACTGTTGGTGGGAGTTTAGACTGGTACAACCACTGTATTTTTTGTTTTTGTTTTTCTTCCAGTACCAGGAATCGAACTCATGACCTTGCGCTTGCCAGGCAGGCGCTTTGCCGCTGAGCTAAATCCCCAGCCCTGGTACAACCACTGTGGAAACTGGTGTGGAGATTTCTCCATAACTAGGATTAGAGGTCCCATTCCATCCAGCTATTCCCTAGCTGGGTGTCTTCCAAGAAGAATTAAAAACATACTACCATGATACATGTGCACCCATCTATATAGCAGCACAATTTGTAACAGCTAAATCTTGGAAATAGCCCAAATGCCCATCAACCAAGGAATGGATAAAAAAGATATGATATGTTTCTACAATGAAATACTACTCAGCTATGAAGAAGGATAAACTTGAGACTTTTATAGGTAAAGGGATGCAACTTGAAACCATGCTCATAAGTGAAATAAATCTGACTAGCAAGTGTAAACATCCTATTGTCTCCCTAGTGTAAGAAACTGAAAGAGTAAATAAGATCCAAAATGCACAATAGATACTGGGAAATGGGAAGAAACTGCTCAAAGGGAAAGAGAAACTGGGATGAGGAAAAGGGGAAAAGAAGGATAGGAAAAAGATAAATATATATATACACGATAGTTAAAATAGTTATCTTACTAACCTCTATTAGTTCATTGAAAAGAAAGATCTGTGCTTATATTGTTGGATCAATTTTTCATATGTAGATCTTGTAATCTTAGCAACTACTCTGAAGATAACAATATGCAATGTATTAACCATCGTTACTCTCC
This sequence comes from Chinchilla lanigera, assembly GCF_000276665.1. Lineage (NCBI taxonomy): Eukaryota > Metazoa > Chordata > Mammalia > Rodentia > Chinchillidae > Chinchilla > Chinchilla lanigera. Next base: position 17,923,315 of record NW_004955418.1, on the reverse strand, counting down.
TACTATCTTATTTGGAAATTTTGTATCATTGTTTTTATTGCTTTTTTCTCTTTAAAATAAAAAACATTGGCTAAATGAAAATAGATAAAGTATAAGTGATCAGATGAGGCTCAAATTATACTCATAAGAATGAGAAGAGAAAAAAATCAGAATAAAGAATAAAGTTACTTAACAGAAAAATATTTATCAAACACAGATGGAAATATATAACATGAAAAAAAAAAAAAACCTTCAAGGATAGCCATAACTGGTACCTTTGGAAAAATACAAGGCATTTTGGTATTGTTATCTCTTAACATTTTCTTGGTATCTCATTATATTCCAACTTATACAGTACTGCAACATTGCAGCTCAAATTAAGTTATTTTTACTTTTAAGCAGAAGGAGAGTTCTGATGTCTAATTTATTTCAGGTTTTTAAAAACTGTTTGCCTTGCGTACAAATTCAATATTTAAAAAATATTATCCTAACAGCCTTCGTATGTTAGTAATGCCAAGCTCGTGTTTTTAATTAGCCAGAAAGCAGGTAGGCAGTAAAACATATTTGTGTAAAAAGGCGGGATAGTAAACTTAACTTCACACCTCATAAAAAGCTTTGTAGTCATCCCAGTGGTGGCTCTCAGCATCCTGTAAAATGCTTGTAGCACAAACTCTGATGCAGTAGTCCGTAACTTGAAACTGTAGAGTGTTGATGAATTCCTGATATCGTTGGACAGGCACCAGGAATACGGGTCTGCTCAGAAGGAATGATCAAAGAGACAGAGATTTAAGGCCTGTGCGGTAGGAGGTAACAATCTCCAGTACTACAAATGGTTTTGATTATTAGATATCAATCATTCATTTCCTCCTAATGCTGAAGCCCACATACACATTCACTTTCCAAAAAGAAAGCAGGGAGGGGAGAAAAAAAAAAGCTGGTCTTTGTTTTGCAAGTCCTTTGAAAATGTACATCTGCTGTTCTACAAATATGCACTTCAACTTGAGAAAAACTACATTCTTGATACATCATTCAAAACTAAATGTATTTTTTGCAAACCTATTATTAGAGATGCGTGCATTATTTAGGCAGTAGGTTATTGTTATTACTGGAGAACAACGTACACTTGTCAGAACCAACCTCTCTAAAGCTATCACACATGCCACAAACACACTCCTTTTATTTAAGGAATTGTAATTTTGTAGAGGCCAATTATCTCATAAGCTGTTTTTAAAAATTCTACACAAATGAAGTGACTTCTGGCACATTTTGTTTATAAATTCAAGTATGAATCACAACATCTATCTACTTATGAGAATTAAAGAAATACCATAGCTAGTTCCCACATCAAGCCAAATTTATTTTTATCTTCAGCTATTTATAGTCCACTGTTTTCTTTCATAACTAAGAAGCTATGAAAGCTGAATAAAGAATAGAGAATAGATTCTTGGGGGTCACATTGAACTGCTAGGTCCACATACTCCCTTGGCAAAGGGTCACACAAAGTTGTGGAGAGTATATGATAATACCTGTGCTAATTTTTATCTCTACATAGAAAACATCATAATTTTAGACTGCTGTATATGAGAGTTAAGACAGGTAGATGCTCCCTCTTCAAATATTATGGATTGTCTGTTACTAAATAGATGTCCTGCAGTATGTTTACCTTGTTCATTAGAACAGATTAAAAAGCATTTACTTCCACCATGGCAATTCCTAACAGCTTGCTGGCGTATAAACAGAAGAGAGAAGAAAGACTTCACAAGTGAGTATATCTGGGACAAAACAAATTTCTTTTCTTTTTTTTTCTCAGTGTGGTCAGTATAATGTACCTTACAGATGGAAGGGCTACACTGAATCACATTATAATAACATGCAGAAAATAGCTACTCTTTTTTGAGTATGCCTTCATACTGATTTCCTTTCTGACTGTCTATGTATGTACTGTAGTATACCCCGGGCTCCACCTTTTTGACATTTGCTAGTCAAGAGAAATGAAAATAATTTGCCACGCTAATTATTATTTTCTCCTTCTCAAATATTATCATCCAAATTTCACTCTGGTGATACCTGAAGATTACATGTTTCCTGAAGCATGGCCATCAACTTAATTTAAATGACACTCACTTCTGAGTAGTTCCTTTCATCAAATTATCATAGTGGGTGAAGTACTGGGAGACACACACTGCTGTGGAGAGCACCGTGAGCAGGTTTTTCAGGGGTGCTCTGGAAGGAACCTCCTTGCTTCTCTGCTGCAGTCTTTCCAGGACAGCTGTTGCCACTTTATAACAGGCCTCCACCAAGTTTGCTCTAATTTCCTGAAAAGAATCATCTCTGCATGCCAGAGCCAGTGGAAGCATTGTGTCAAGTTTTTCCATGATGTCAGAGCCAAACTAGGGAGAAATAAATGTGGCGCTGAGTTATTTGTATTCTGACAGCACCGTGTAATTTATGTACAATAGAGCCAAGTTCCTAAATAATGAATTTGGCGTCAAACATAAATACAGTGACGCAGCTTTATAATAATCAATTTCTCAGTTGTGGAGAGTTAAACGTTTCATGTCAAATAAGGAAATACCAACATGATGCTTCTCTGTGTATAACCTTCAAACTTTACGCTTACCAGACAGACATTATGGAACACTTATGAACCAGCTTCACTTGACAAATACCTTTATAGGCAGTTAATAAAACTCAGAAAATGTGTCCTTCATATTGTTTACATTATTTTTGAAATTATCTGACTCTTGCTAAATTTCCATTCAAAATATTTTAAATCAAACACCATATATAAATATCAGTTTAATTTAAATAAGTAAAGAAGCAACAGAAACAATCTCATGGCATTTTCTTGTTGGCAAAGAGTCAGGAACTTTCAGAAGGAATGTGTCTGGCTTTCACTTTTCACTGTATATCTATTTCTCTAGGGGTAGTGGGAGGGGTGGTGGATGGGAAGGTGAAGCCAACAGAGACCTCTAGGGAATGTTCTGGAACCTCAAGTTGCTGAAGTCATGGCGGACTTAGCGTGGAGTAACTATATTTAGCTATATTTACCTACATCTTATTTTCTCCGTATTTTTTGTGACTTTCAAAACACTGGTAAAGATATTCATACTGACACTAGTGACATTCCACTTAGGTCTAAATAAAGATATTTTAATTACCCTAACCAAGAAAAGACAATTATCTTCTTCACCCTCTACATTTCACCTAGCATCATTCAAAGTTACAGTCAAAACAGACAGTTTTTCATCTCCCTCCCAGTCCCAGAGGCCCTTTTACACTGCTTCAGACCACCAGGGCAAAAAGTGGGCAACAGATGGAGATCCTTTTTGATAGCAGGAGCCCATGGACAGCAGAGAATAAAATTGTACTGGATCAGGTATTTCCGAAGAGATTCCACCATTTGATCTATAGGTTCCTCTTTCAAGGTGTTATGTTTAAAAAAGAAAGAAGAAAAGAAATCCCATTTCACTCATCAGCAGTTTGAAAGGATTTCAGTCGGTCCTTGCCTTTGCGATTTTCTTTGGTTGTTCTTCCTCAGGAAACACGTGACTGTCTTGCCAGATTTGTTGGACATTTACAAGGGTTATAGCATAGCTCACACCTGAGGACCTCGCGCTCTGTTCCTGTTGGAGAATTTCTGTGGAAAAATCTTCAACTGTCGTCGTAAGGCACTGTGCTATGGGGAGAGACACCTCTTTAAATGCATTTCTCCAGCCAAAATCCAATAAAGTAGCCTGGAATAGCAAATTTACATGAAGTCATATTAATCCTAACTTAGCAACAAATGTTTCTATAGATACAAAATTACTGCTCTCATTCAACACATTGAATATATGTGTTCTCTGATATACTGTAAAAACTATTCTTACAACCTGAAAAATATTGCCTAGTGAATAAAGCAATATACAAAACATGTGTATTCTTTACACACAGTAATATACTGATGTTTCATTTTAATTCATCAATGGATTTAATCAAAAACTTTTTTAAAATTTAATCTCTTAAATATAGTTCAATAAAACATCTTTATGAGAGCCAAAAGGTACACTTACAGTTTATCACAGAAAGCAACCTTTAAATTCAATATATTTAATAAAGTCTAAATTAGATTTTTATAGTCTTTTTATAGTTTATTGTTAACAAGTAGTGCAACATAAGACAGCATTTAATATTCAATCTTTGATTTCTTTTTTAGTCTCAAAATCCAGACAGGCCCAAAAAATAGCAATAAGAAATAAATTTCTCACAAAAAACACACCACTGTACCTTTCTGGACTTATACTTGCTTAGAATTTTATTTAGTCTCTCCACCCATGAAGTGGTAGGCTCTGCCACATTTTTTCCAGGAAATGAATAAAATGATCTGCCTTGCCCTTTGTGTGGGAGGAGTAGGAGCTGAGGGATAGAGGCTGATGTCATATTTTTTTGTCTTGTTTTTCTTTTTTTCCTCGGTCTATGTCTCATATGGTTGTAAAATTTATAAATATTTATTTTCCCTAAGTCCCCTAATGTTTATGAAAGTACTGAAAACATGAATGCTACGCAGATCCTATGCTTACAAGTAGATTTCTCCATTTTAATGTAATCTTATTGATGGTAACATTTCATCAACTTTAAATTCAGAAGACTGAATTACTTATTTCTCTTGATCCCAGGTTTTTTTGTTAAAAAAATAGGAGAGGAGTTGAATGATTTCTATGGTTCCGTTTTAGAATAAAATTACTGAAATTATGATCATTAGCCTAATTTTTTGTATGCATACTCTTTTCAGCATTAATTTAATTATATATAGATATATATGCTGTACAAAATAATGAAGGTGATTCATTCCTTAGAGATAATGTTGTATGAATCCATGACTCTATAATCAGCAAAAGTAGCTCTTATTCTCATTATAGACATAATAAAATGTAACTGAACTTGCCTGTCTAAAGTCTATTTGAACCTTTAACACCATAGGGCCTAAAACACATCTTTCTTGTCTTACATTTACATAAAATTAACCAATAATTGAATCTACTAAGTGTACAGACCTTCTTTTCTTATAAGTGGAACTTTAGAAGCAGAATGATAATAGCTCTGTGCTGTGACAGTAATTCCTTGGGATGTACTTACGATAGAAATGTAAAAAGGAGCACACTTCCACGAAAATGAAGACAAACAAAAGCACTGATTTTTTTTGTTGCCTCATCAGTGGCATATCTATTTACTATTATCATTCATTCATTCATTCAAGAAACTATTTTCTAGTAAAAATTGTCATTAATTGTAGTAGTGGCAGTGAAATTTTCTTTCTTTATTTTGGTACAATGATGATTATCTTTACTTATAATAATCTACATATAATTATAATAGGGTGTCCCATCTGAATTCTCTTTTCAAAACATGTAAAAGTAAACACATTAATAGCTGCTCTTAAAGGGAAAATTGTAAAACTTTACTTACTGAAACTTTCTTCCAGAAGTCTTAATTTTTCATGAAAAATTATTTACTTCTGCTCCTCCCAGTCAATATTAAGCATCTTACATATTCCAGTTAAAATACAGAATATTTAATGGTTGATTCAAGAAAAAAGAGGGATTGACACCTGACTTTGTCATCTGTGCATAGAGTAGATATTTATTGAATCTCCATCTTCTATTACCTAATATGAATTTCTTAGTATTCCTTATGATTTCTGGTTAATATACAGTGTATAATTCTGAATTTTCCTCATTACTTTTATTGCTGTCTAGGTTGAAAGTATGGTAAAACTATGTGTTATCTGCCTTTTAAAATATTTACCTTGTATTGGTCAGGATTCTTTAAGCAAACAGAAACCACTCAAGGTATATTAAAAGGAAGAATATAATGTAGGGTATTGGTTACCTAGGTGATGGAAGATTTGGGAAACCAAACATAGACTGTGAAGCACAACAGATATTAATGCAAAAGAAAACTACATCTACTCATATGGCTGGAGGAGCAGAAAAAGGGGATTGTGCCATGGGAAACTAGAACCTGGGGCTAGCAGTGGAAGCTAAACCCAAGGCAGACCAGTTGGAATCATGCAGGGTGGGAGCCAAGTACACAGAGGAGATAGAGAAGTCTCAGTCACTGCCAGAGATTGTCCCTGAGGGAAAAGTGGAAGAAATACTCTTGTCTTTCTGCAACTCCTACACTCCAATCTTCCGTCAATGCCTTTAATTAACCAGATCTTCCCAGAACCCAGAAAGCAAAAGTGCCTAGGAGATATAATTATCTATAGAATTATATAGAAACAGAGCAGGAGAAAAGGGGTAATGCATCAGTAAGCAAGCACAGGTTGGGCACACAAAATAAAATAAAAGTAGTTCAAACAATTATTCTCTACCTCCTTTTACCTCAGTTACCTCACTTTTTAACAATGGCCTATAGCTCACATTCTCCAAGTGCAGACCTTGAGTCAGGATAGGAACAAAGTCTTTTGACCTCCATCTCTCTCCGGCCATGGAACAGACAATACAGGAGAACACTCACACCACTAAACTGATTTTTCTCAAAAACTGATAAGCCAATCTATAATCAGAAAAATTTTAGGGGCAAAGAGGAAAACTTAGGACATCATGATTCATAATGGGCTCACAGACATGAGGTGCTATTATTTATGAATAAAATTTCTTACCTCTTTTACTGGTAGCAATTGCTCTGAAGGAATACTAGTTTCATTTGGTTTCTCTATTTTAATTTCCTGATTGGATTTCTCCAAAATTCCTAACAGAACAGAAACAACAAATATATTTTAAAAGAATGAACGACGCTAGCTGTGATGAAGAGATTCAGATTAAAATTAATTATGCACAAAAGCTCTACCTAGAGCATATATGTGCACAGAAATACACATACATACACACACACACACACACACACACACACACACACACACACACACACATATATGCACAGACACCCATCAATATTCAGGAAATACAGCCAACAAGATGTAGGGTGTAGCTCAGTGTGGTAGGTAATCCCAGCAATACAGGTGGCTGAAATAGGAGGACTGAAAGTTTTAGCCCCACCTGGGCAATTTAGGGACTCAATAAGACCCTATCTCAATAAAAGAATAAATGAATAAATAAATAAATAAATAAATAACTGGGGATATAGCTCATTAAGAAGGTCCTGGGTTCAATTCCCATTATAGGGGGAAAAAGTAGGGTAATAACACCATGATAATAATGAAAACCTCAAAATATATAGTTTTTTTACATATACCATACTACTTGGTGAAATCTACATAATAGTTATTTTATAATTGATGTATATGACAATACAATATGCAAAGATCTTTTGTCATTACTTCATTTTCATGTTGACAGTGTAAGATGAATTAAAAGCAGAAAATAAGCTTTTTGCTCATTTCAAAACCTAAATTCTAAATTAGTACATATAAAAACTGGTGGTATTTCTTAACACAAGAACACTTCCTTTCTTGAATCAAAAAACAGGAACACAGAAAATTATCAGTATATTAGAAAAATATACCTTTAATAACCATATCAATAATTAATCTGAAAATACCAAACGCAGAGAAAAACAGGTTACAGTCCCTGGCTCCTAAAATAGAAATACCTTCTCAACTTAAGAAATAATTTCCCACTGGGAAAAAAACAAACCTACAAAATAAATAATGCTTCAAAGGGAAATCTTTCTATTTTTTCCATTAAAGTTACACTAATGATAGTTTGATTCAATACTTTAGTATTTACTTTGTTTTCTTAGACTTAGTAGATGAGGATAAATGATACACTATGATCTAATTTTTCTGCTATTTTTTTCTAATTTTCCAGGAAGGTTACAAATTAATATCTCATTCCTGGAACAAAGTAAATATCAAAATTTTATCATTTTATCAGTAGGGATTCCAACCAATAGAGTTTTCCAATAGAATGATTTGTTTTTCTTCCTTTAAATATAGTTCTATGATGTTAACTAAGAATAATTTTTAAGAACTACTTAGAAATAAAAGCTACTTTGTTATATCAGTAACGTTCCTATCAACATTCACATACATAGAGTATACTAATGGTAAATAGTCCAGTTGTTAGGCCATAACACCATAGCTATGTTTGGAGAAGTGCCTCCCAAGTGCTCCTGGAAGTGATGGAACCTTTAGGAAGCAGGGCCTGGTTGGAGGATGTTAGGTTCCTGGGGGTGCGTACTTGAGGTGGATACTAGGACCCTCGCCCTTTTCTCTGTCTTTGCTTCCCAGCCACCATGAGGTAGATGTCTCCTTGGCCAGGTACTCAGTCCTGTAATGGACTGTACTGCCACAAGCCCAAAGTCAACAGCGCCAAGGGACCATAGAATGAGACCTCTAAAACCGTGAGCCAAAATAAACCTTTCCTGCTGAGTTCATTACCTTGGTATTTTGTCTCAGTCACTAACCATTTTCAGGAAATTTTTTCAAAGTTTATTTTGAGGAAGAGTATTCCTCAACCCTCAAGTTTGTTCACTGTTTTGGATATTTTTTAAGACCTCAGAGAATTTGCATAAAGTGATAGAAAAAATATGTAACATAACTACACTGCCAGAACTACAATTTAAAACTCCAGTTTTATTTTTCAAGACACCTCCCAACTTTGAGGTTTTAGAGTCAAATATTTGACTGTATTTATTCTAAAATGGTTTATTTTATTCTAAGTTTCTATTTATTCTAATTCTATTTATTCTAAATTTATTCCAAAATATTTGACTCTATTTATTCTAAAATGGTTTTTCTATGGTTTGTACTTTATAATGCCTTTTTAAAAAGATGGGCTTATGAGTAAGATTCATTTCTAACACTAAACTAAAATTCAGATTACCCATGGATATTTTTTTAAATAAAAGAAAATGAAACAAAAAAAGGAAAAAAATGGACTATTTTTTCAAAAGAGCCATATAGAAAAGGCTTTCCAGAACACAAACAGCAGAAGTCATAAAATAATTTTCAAAAAAAAATATACCATTAACAGTCAACATCAATACAATAAACTCACTTGGCAATCTTTCTCAAATTGCTCATTTAAGTAAAATAATTGACTTTATTTGCAGAGATGTTTTAGATTAACATAAAAATTGAGCAGAAAGTACAGAGCTCCCATGTCATTTCCTCATCTTTAGTTTCCCCTATTGTTTATGCCTCTGCTGCTGTGTTGAATGAAAATTAAAATATTATTACTAACTAAAGTTCACAATTTACATTAGGATTTACATTTTCTGTTGGGTGATTCTACAGATTTTGTCAAATACATGATGTTATGTGTATACCATTACTTTATCATATGTAGTAGCTTCATTGCTCTGAAAACTCCCTTCTACTCTACCTACATATGTATCTCTCCTTTCTTAATATCTATGCTTGGCAGAATAGATCTTTTAAACAGCTTTACAGTTTTGCTGGTATCATAATATCTTAGAGTTGGCACCATACAGTATGTCACCTTTTCAGATTGGCTTCATTCACTTAGCAATTTATCATTAAGATTCTTCCATGTTTTTTCATGGCTTGGCATTTCATTTCTTTTTATTGATGAATAATATTCCCTTGTATTGATATACCACAGTTTATTTACTCATTCACCTACTGAAAATCATCTGTGTTGCTTCCAAGTTTTGGTAACTGTGAATCAAGTTGCAATAAACATTCACAAGCAGGTTTTGTGTGTATGTAAGTTTGCAGCTCATTTGGGTTAATACTTAGGAATGCAATTGTTAGATTATAAGATAAGACTATGTTTAGCTCTGTAAGAAGCTGCCAAACTGTCTTCCAAAGAGGCTGCACTATTGTGCATGTCTAGCAGCAAACAATGAGAGTTTCTGTTGTTCCACATCCTTGCCAGAATTTGCCCACTGTTTTTTTGTTTGTTTGTTTGTTTGTTTTCCAGTACCAGGAATCAAACTCACGACCTTGTGCTTGCCATGCAGGCACTGTGCCACTGAGCTAAATCCCCAGCCCCTTGCCCATTGTTAATATTCTGGATTCGAGCCTTTCTAATAGGTGGCTCTTCTTTTAGTTTGCATTTCCCTAATGATATATAATGTTCAGTATCTCTCCATATACTTACTTGCCATCTGAATGTGCTCTTCATTGAGATGTATGTCCAGATATTATTTGCACTGCATATTTAAATTGAATTGTTTTCAGAGTTGAATCCTAAGAGTTTTTTGTTTATTTTGGATACAAGTTTTTATCAGATATGTATTTTACTATTTTTTAGTATTTTTTTAGTCTGTGGCTTATCTCTTAATCATCTTTAGGACTATACATTTTTATTTGACAATTATACTGTTGAAATTTACCTTCCAGATATACAAGTAGTTGTGCACATGTAAGGCACAGTTTAAGGAACTCTATCATGTCATTTTTTGTGGTAGCAAATGAAAAGGGAAAAGCTCTAAACATCCATCAATTAATAGCTTGTGAAATTGATATATGCAACAATGTTCAGCTGTTAGAAAGAATTAGTTGTCTCTACATGTATTTTCTGAATTTTTAATAAGAACATCAGGCTAGTGTAAGAAGCTTTGTGTTATTTTAACATGGGGATATTTAGTAGCTGTTTCTAGAAGTGGAAACTAGACACATGAGATGGAAAAAGACATAATTTCATCAGATATCCTTTTGTCCTATTCAAAAGTTTATAATGTGCATGTGGTCCTATTCAAAAGCAAATTTAAAGACAAAGATAATAAAGATCAAGTTGCTAATGACATGAAGAGACTTGGATCCTTAATATCATTCTACTTTTCTTCAGATAGCTCATAAAACCAGCTAATTAAGGAAGTATTTAGCCTAAGGCAAAAAATAGCACTAGTTTGAAACATAAGCTTTGTGGATTTGTTTCTGGAAATAACTATCTGCTGCTATTGTTACAGTTTAAGTCATAGGAAGAACAGTTAATTATCTTGTATTTATCACTTCACTCCCCAAATACATTATGTTTATTCACTAAATGTAATGTACTCAGATGTTTATTTAAACCATCTGCCTATTTTCAAGGTGAGTAAGAAAAAAAGATCAGTGTTCCAAGACATCTTTTTTGTGTACAACTCCAAAGTGAGAGAAAAAAATGAATTATCAAGCAATTATGGTAACCTTTAAAATATTACCCCCTTAAGAAAATTTTAAAACATATTTTAAAAGTTTAAATTTATACAGGAAAGCAGATGTGATCATTTTGAGGCAGAACTAGTAATACTGAACCCACACAAAATGCCCCATGGTTTTAGTAAATTATGCCATTTTCATATTTTTTTTAGGATTCAAAAAGGTCAATTTCATAATTTGGCAATGTAAAACTTTACAAATTCTGTGAACACTTGGGGAATTACTGTACATATTTCATATACATTGAAAACACTGTCTAGAGAAGACAGTTCATTTTTGGCTCATGACTCTAAAATATAGTTATTTATATGTAATCAACACTAGTTTCTCTAAGAGCGTGCCTAGATTAAGAACCTCAGAAGAGTGCAGAGGGTCACAAGAATGCCAGCTGCTCAACAGCTTCCCCTACAGAGTTCTCTGTGGTTCATTTTACACTTCAGGTTAGTTTCCACACTGCTGCTTTCTTTCATAGAGAGTGGAGGTTGGCAGTACTTCCTGTGACATCCACTTTCACACCCAAATTGGTCTTCATAGGTTCCCATTGTGTGCACTACAAAGCAACTGGCCTTGTTGGCAGCTCTAAGTGGGAAGTATAAGTCTTTCTTTTCTTCTTCACTGTTCTTTTCTGGCTCACAAGCAACCTCCCACCAAAAGCTTGAATCTGTAGAAGAGACTACATCCAAGAGATAATACCATGAAAAAGTATGAAGAGAAGCCCAGGTGGCCACCTTGCAAATTTCCAATGTGGAAGCCTTCGACCTCTCTGCCCAAGAAACAGTGAAAGTCCTAGAGTAATGAGCTTTACAAACCCTAGGAGCCTCTTTACCTTAACTACATACGCCTCCCTAATACAATCCCTTAACCATCTAGCTAAGGAACTCTTAGAAGCCATTTGACCCCTCTTAAGACCCCCTAAGAGTACAAACAATCTTTCAGAAGATCTGAAATCTTTGATTCTTCTGAGACAAACCCTAAGTGTTCTTCTTACATCCAATTGAAGCAGCCATTGCTCTTTGTCATTGCTAGGGCTAAAGAAAAATGAGGGCCAAGAAACCTCCTGGTTTAGATAAATCTCAGATGCCACCTTTGGAAAAAGTGAGGAACTGCCCAAAGAATGGCTTTATTCTGAAGGAGCATTAGAGATGTGCCATAAAAACCCAAAGCCAGTCCATAAAATACCATCATCTAAAAGAAATACAATAAGGCATCAATACACTTAAATAATGCCATATCATTTTCTGATGAAAAAAGAAAACCATCAAATCATGACCAAACAAAAACAAATAAACATAATGAGTGAATATCTTTTTCTTCTCAGAAAAGATTTCTTTTGTCTCTACAAAAGCTCGTGTTCACATTCAAATTGCTAAGAGAACTGCCAATTTGGCTAAGTTGACAATATAATAGTAAACAACAAAGTAGAAAGTAAAATATTTGGTTAATCATCTTACATTTTCTGTATGTGATGTTATGCACCTGAGTTTTTAAAAAACCATCTGGAAAAGAACCCTTCATTTTCCTTAGATTATTTGGGTTACATAGAAATAATAGAAAACGTTTTCCAAGTTAACAAAATATACTCTAATCAAAACAAACACACAGAAGACCAAATAACTTGTTCTCTTTTTTCTTTTCTTTCTTATCCTCTCATAGAAAAGATTTTTAAGCAAAATATGAACTATATCAGGAATATCCAACAGTTAGCCTATATATATTTAGTTTCTTTAATGATCAGTTTCAAAGAACATTATTCTTTCTCATTTCAGAAAGTAATCATTTGATAAAAACTGATTAACTTGGATATACTGAAAAAACATTTAAGATTTTTTTGACAATTTTCCCCAATATCATTCTTCTTAGAGAATCATTACATTAAGTTGTGTCAGATTATATCAACCTTCACTTTCTTTCCAATAAATAATTTCAGCAATGAAGAATACATATATCACAAGGAGATGTTCCAGGACTCAGACATTTCTGATATGTGCTGTTCAAAATTCCTTCTTCATACTGTATTTGATCATCTATTGTGTGTTTACATAGTACACTATTATTATTAATATGATATTGAAGTTACTTTAATCCACCATATTGCTTTTGTGACAAATTTAGGGTAAAAAAGTATATTGTGACATAATTATATATTTACTTGGTTGATTTTATTCAAGGATGATAACAGCATCTCTCAAATACACAGCATTTGCAGGTCTCCATATTGCTTGGTCTTAATCTAATGGAGCTAAACAAGGCTTTCAAAAATGTTTTTTTTGCCTGAAATAAGCATGTTAAATGTTTTCTTTAATTCTGAGCCATTTTATTTTTATATCTTGACACACTATTTCTCTAACACACTTTTAATTTCAAAGTTATGCTGAACTTAAGAATAAAATTCTCACTCAAACCTCAACAGCCTGAACTAGGACTAAAACAAGATGATTCCAGATAGGTAGGGACACTAGATGTTTGGAGTTCATTTTGTTTCTTGATTCACAATTCAGAAAAGATCTAGTAGGGAGGTAGTTAAGAGATGCCTAATCTTAGCAGGGCATGATGGTTGAGTACCACCATGGATGTCAGCTGTCTGAGGCATTAGCATGTCAATCAATAATTAAGATGTCGTACTGCTCTATTCAGATCTCTTTGTAGAAGACCCATGAGGGTCACATTATCTCATAATTAAATCTACTTTTTCATTTTGATTTTCCATTAATATTCATATTTTCTTTCTTATATTTTTATCTTTTGTTAGCTTCACAAAGTCTGCAATTCACTTCCAGTTTTCTTCAAATTAGCTCCAAATTTGGAAAAGTGATCACTATAGTCTGGATACAGTTTGACTATGTCCCACAAGGGCTCGTGTGTTAAATGGGTAGTCCTCGGTGTGGGAAGACTGAAGTGGTAGAATCTGTAGTAGGTGGAGTCTGGGGAAGGGGGCATTGGGAGCACCACCCTCAAAAAGATTATGGTGTTTCTTATGACTTTAGTTCTTGTGGGAGAGTTCCTGCATAGAGAGCAAGGTTGGACCTTCTTCTCACTCAGGCTTACTGTCTGCCATACTTATGTCACTGTCATGCCATTTTCCATAAGGCAGCACAGGCAGAAGTACCCTCACCATAACCAGCACCTTGTATCTTAGACTTTCAGTTTCCCAAGCTGCTAGCTCAGTTAACCTTCTTTCATTCCAAATTATCCAGCTTTAGGTATTTTATTACAGTGCTGCAAAATGGACTAATACAGTGATCCACATCATTTACTTTGTAATAGTGCTGCCTAAACTTAACCTGAAACATGGGAAGCCAGTAAATCATGTTAATAGAAAACAAACTTCAAGTCTATAACTTGTCCAATATTATTTACACAAGGCAAAAAAATACACACATTTATTTCACTCAGTATGTTTACTCTTGTAATTTTTTTACTAAGAAATTGTGGTTTGGACTTGCAAATTTCATATTATGTGTTAATCCTCTCCTTGCCTCACTTCATTTTGCCAAGCCAGCCATTCTCCTTAGAATGATATATAGTATTATCACACAAAATGGAGCGCTATACATTCCAATCTATCAAAAATAAAAATCTTTATAAATGTAGCTATAAGAACAGGGAACATGCCTTAACCATTACACCTTTGAATTTTTTTTAAACATAGCTTCCTTCAAAGGACTTTGTAAGGCTAAGTAAACTTAAAACAGTATATTATATTTTTGAAAGTATATTATATATTATATTGTTATTTTTAATTACTCACATTTATTGTTTATGATATGATTAGTCCTTTAAGTACTTAATATACACAAAGTTATTTAATGCTCATAACCCTATAGACTGTCTTGGAATTGGAAGCATCTAACCATAAAATGAAACAAAAGGAAAATTAATTTAATCCTCCATGATTACTTTCAAGACAGGAAAACTCAGACCTAAGGAGGTTAAACTCTTTGCTCCTGATCACCTAGCTGCAACCACTAGCAGAAGAAATACTAGGTCCTCTAGTCTACTTAATCTTCCATAGGCCAAGCAGTTTTTCTTTGAAAAAAGAAAATTATCTAATTTTAGATAAAGACAATTACCCTAAATGTATTTAGGATGCTTTGTCAGTTAGAATTAAATAATCTGCCAAGTTCAAAAACTAAAAATGAAATCTATGGCGTGCGTTGTGCTAAACATCTATCTAAAGAACGTTACCATGTATTTTTTTCAAATGATGGCATAGATTCAAAGTGGCAGGAAATAAAAACAGGGAAAAGTTATAGATTTACAAATTTAAACAAAAGAACATATTACCTGAAGTATCCCTGGACATCTTAACTGGCAAAAACATTGCTTCAAATAATTCTTGAATGTTGTTTTCTAGCTCCAAAAAGGATTTTATGAGCTGTGATAAGAATTTGAGTTCATCTGAGGATAGAGAAAGGTTTCTTCCTTTCTGTGGGAATTCAGGAGTAACTGTGAAAGAGAAGTTCAATACTGTTGGACATTTTTGTTTGTTTTCTCAGTAAATATTAAAATAATCTATGTGATTCCATACATCATCAAAACTAACAAGATGCTCCATATTTAAAACAAGTTTGTTCATTAAAAAACACATATGAAATTTTTTCGGAGAGTTTTTATCCCCTCTGGGAAGCTGGAGACAAATATTCTATTTGATACAAATATGAAGAATACATTAATTTTCAGAGCTATAAACAGGAAGGTGATTTGCTATCATAAAAATCACATTTTAAAACCATCCTTGTTTTAAGTTAAGTTTATCATAATTTGAATCTGATCATGAGAAAAAATCAGACAACCTTCAATTGAGGGACATTCTGCAAAATAACTGGTTTGTACTATTAGAAAAGTGTCATGTAAGGAAACATAGAGAGTAGGAAACATTCTAGCATAAAGGAGCCTGAGAGGATATGATCACATAAATCAGTACATTATCAACACTTTATTTTGCTACAAAGAAAATTATTGAGGGAATTTGGTGAAATGTGAGTCACTTCTACAATGGAAGCTATTATTGCAGTTAATTATTAATTCCCTGACTTACCTGACCATGCTGTGGTTTTGAAAAAGAAGCTCTTGTTTTTAGGAAATACATATTGTAGCAGATAAGAATAAACTTCTGCAACCTAAACAAGGTTCAGGGAAAACAAGTATTGAGGAGAAAGAGAAAGAGCAAATGTAGAATTGTGGTAAAATAAAATATTAACATTTGGGGAATCTGTGTACGAAAGAAAGTTGGAAATTCTTTGTAGTATTCTGCCAGAGTTTTGCAAGACTGCAATTAAAATGAAATCTTAAAGGCAAAAAGGCCAGGTAAAGGATATAGACTTTATAGGTGTTGCATAAAGTCTTTAAGACTTTATACGTGTTGTTTCTATGTCATTAAAAAGGACGAAGTTATCAATTGACAAAGAGGTAGATGACATAATTTGTGAAATCATATTTTAAAATAACTCTTAAGTAATTATGATATCTATTGCCTTCATAAGAATACAACTTAAAGATTGATTTTTTTCTCTTACAATTCTGCTACTGGTCAAGTCACATTACCATTTTATTATGATAGAAAACACTTATGCCCTCTAAGAGTACAGAGAATGGTTCAAATATTACATATTCTTAACTTTACTTTGTTGATTTCATTATAGTTTGACATCACAAAATGACATGCTTGACCATGTTTTCAAGGATTTAAAGAATATTTCCTTTAGTGATGACACTTCTTAAAACATGTATTTAAGAATTATCTTGTGGAGTTATTATAACCTGGACAATTTATAAATCATAAAGTAAGCATATACTGCCTTGGATGGGAAAACCCTCAGAATGCTATTTAGAAACTGTGTAAGGATCTGATGACCCCACTGGGAGAAAAACTGTTTTCTTCACATTGTAGAAGGATGGTTCCAGGAATGTTACAATTATAAATTTCTAGGTAATCCACTTTACTGCAGTGAAACTTTAAAATGTTGACATCAAACATGTATCCATATGCTAGTCTTTCATGGAAGATCAAAAATATCATGGTATCTTTGTTAGTAACATGAGAAAGGCATCTATCAAATTCAGTGTGGCATTTACTTCTGTTCTAAGCAGAAAAAAAACTTTATAAAAAACACACAGATACCTATAAAACTTCTCTTTCATCTCTACCTTTAACTTAGTCCCACATACAGAAAAACTTACTTCTAAATAGCCCTACTTACACCTACCATTCTTCAATAAAGATTTTACAGTATAGAAGATATGAAAGTGGTATACATAACTAAGATTTTGCTAGAAAAATCATGCCCTCAAAAAATGAAAAGAAAAGAGAATTGCTATTTGGCCTGTTTGATTTCTCTTTAGCTTTGATTAGGGAGACAAGGGGCTAGTTTAATCTTCTAAATCTTAAAGTGCCTTCTAGATATAACATATTTTTAAAAGAAATTTTCAAAGTTTTTAAGAGTTCTTTCTAGTTATGAGGAAAGACAGTTCAATAGTTTGACTAAAACTTAAGCATAGAGAACTATTTATTTGGTTCATTCTAAATTGGAAGTATTTGTAAATGTTTACTGTAAGAAAAGAATCTCCCCAACAAACCCTTTAGGAGACATCACTATAATCTGTAGGGTCCAGCACTGCACATGAAGAGATCTTACCTTGGTGATCTAGACTAAGAAATACTTTGTAGTCCAGACATAGGACAATAGTGAAAGGCAAATCCATTTTAATTCAATAAATCTTTATCACTTAATAATGAAACAGGACAGAATAACATGTATGACCTAAATCTAATCATTTCTGTCCCAAAGAAGCACTGATTGTGGTGGAGGCCCATTAATTAGTAGTCCTTATTTCCTATCACTATTAGCTCAGTGTTCTCCCAAGGGGTGTTGTGAGGGTTCTTAATTTATGGGCAAAATAATTCTGTGATACAATCATTTTGTGAAAGGCCAATTAAAGCAAAATTAAACGCAAAGGGTGGAATAGCATTTCCCACACTTATTTGACTTATTTCCTCTTCAGTATCTCACAGGACTGGAGTCCTAATCATCATACCTTAGCTCATGATTTGTAACAGCCAAAGCATATCTAGTTTTCTGTCCCTTAGATTCTTCACTACTAACTAAATTAGGAAAGAATTTCTCCCAGCAGAAATTCTCTTTATATTTTCCTTCATTAAATTAGTCTCTTTCCTTCTTCTTTTAATATTATTCCTGTTTGCGCCTCTCTTCCAAGGCACCTCTCCAGAAAACTTCATCTGGATATAACCAGTCTAAGAGTCTTCTTTCTCTGACTCAATCTGGTCTTTATTTACTTACTAATCAAATTATTTTTTTAAATCACCATGGAACTGTGTTTCTTCCAAGAAGGCTTTAACATACATGTTCTTACAGAGGCAGCCATGTTTGGACTGCTACCAATCCTTGCTGTGAAATATCTGAAATAATGAGTGTTGCTTTAGTATACAGTGAGCTCTGGTTCTTAAAATATATAAATTTCACCCAATGTCTCAATAAAATTATAAAGAAAGAAAGGTAAATTTCTACTTCAGAGGAAGACATGTAATTTACCATGAGTTAGTAATGAAAGTAAGTCTGTGTAAATAATAACTAGATAGTTGAGAAGTTTTTCTTCTCTATTTTAATAAAAGTTTTTCTAAAATGCATATTAAACCTCTGCTTTCTTATTATTTAGACTGTATAGAATATGATTTAAATTTGTTTATGGCAAGATTATAATAAAAGTTATGTCTCTCCTACACTCAGGGACTAATGTTTGTCCTTCTTTTAAAGGGCATTTTACAAAGAGATAATCATTTGAAAAAGATATAGTCAAATAATCTGGTGAACTACTACATGCAAAATCCTCCTTAAGATGATCCACAATGCAAAATCACATATCAAAGTTTTTATTTGCTTCTATAGTAAAGTGGAAACATATAAAACAACATTTCTCAACCTTTTTCTGACTAATGAACACCAGTTTACCAGCACATCTATTCACTGCAGAGATTCTTCTCAAAAACAACAGTCTGATGGGCCCTGAGATGAACTGTACAGTGCAAGTATTTATATATGTTCTGTAGTTCTTCCTTCCACTGTTAGACCTTTGCTGTGGGTTCTTCTCATTGGTTGTGCAGTTGCTTTTACCACTACCATGTCCTATTGGTAGATTGCTGCTTCTAATAGCATGGAATTTTTGCAGATTCCTTTGAGAAATTAATGAAAGTCTCCTAACTCACCCTGACTCTTGCTGAAAAATCTCCGGGTAGTCACAGTTAGAGGGCTGACCCAATTCACCTGAAGTCTGGCTGTAGGTCTCAAATGGCAGCAGGGTCGTGGATCTTCTGTGTTACTACAAGGGTGCATTCCACGGTCATCTCCAGCTCTAATGAGTCCATGTCTCTGTGCCTAGAGCCCCATAAAAACTCCTTTTGAGCAAATGCCCCAAGTGAGTTTTGCACACACTGGAATTTGCGACCACTGCTGAGGGGTGCGTGAGTTCCAGCTAAAAGTCCCTGTAGTTGAAAATTATTCTCTGGGCAACAGAAAACCTAGATTTTGATCTTAGAAAGTCAACCAAAAAGGTGCTATTGTGTAAAGCACCAATGACCTTAAGAAAATAAAACTTGGCTTTTTCCATAGCCAGAAATTTATGACTTTCTTTATTTCTGGAAGAAACATGGAACACCTGTAGGAAAGTTTAAAGAACATATCGTATACCTTCTCCCTGGACAAAGGAAAAACTGCTGTTAGGAAAAAACCTAAAGAATAGTAGAGTTTCTTTAGACACATTCATCACAATGTAAAATGATTTCCATGAGGCCAGAGGCTCTGTCCAATTTATCCAAATTTTTAGCATCTCAGAACCAGCATGATCTCTTATACAAAGTAGGTACTGAAAAAAAACTGTTAAAAAATAAAATGAATGAAATTTCATGCATCCTAGAATAGCTAGGTTCAGCTCAAACAAAGATTTTATACCTAATTGGGAAATATATTCTTTAAAACATTAATATTTATAGATGCAAATTTGTAAATAAAGAAAATGTATTATAGAAACAGCCTATATAGTATTTGACAAAATAAAACTGAAAATTCTAAAATACACAATGTTAAGGGAAAAGAGAAAGGAAAAAAAGAAGGATGGGAAAATATATATATGTATACACACACACACACACACAGGATACCTAAGTGTACTACTAATTTCTATTGGTTTATTGAAAGGAACAGTTAATGCTTAATTGTTTTTGATCAATTTGGCATGCCTATATCTGGTAATGTGAAAAACTACTTTAAAGATAACCATATGCAATAGAACATCCATTGTTGATTTCCTATCAACTTATTTTGAAATTCTGTATCATTTTTAATGTTTTTTTGAAAAAATTTTATTCTCTTTAAAATAAAAAAGAAGTGAAAACAGAAAATGTGTGCAAATGGATAGGAAAACATGGTGGGCTTGTATTCTGGTAGAACATATTGACACAATTCATTCTAAAATATGATTTCCACACTTTTAAAAAATAAAAATGTAATTCAGAATAAACTTCACCCTGAAAAAGCACACAGCTGCTTTCAGAACTCTTGTCTAAAATTTTTAAAAAGATTCTTTTTCCCTCCCTCCAGCTCCACATATATTTATATATCTGTAGATATATGTATACATGTATTTATAGGTAAATGTGTGTATATATGTATAAACATGCATATATAAGTACATATATCTATATAAATATATCAGTTATGAAGGATATAAGGGAAACTATAAAAGGAGGATCACAAGATTGAGTCTGCCTTGGGCAGTTTAAGGAGTTAGCAGCACCTTGTCTTAAGAATTTAAGGGAGGGGGGACGGTGCTGATGCTATAGTTCAATGCAATGGCCCTGGCTTCAATCCCCAGTATCAGAAAAGAAATAAACAAACAAAGAAAGAATAAAACTTTTTTTTAAAAGCCTATACATTATAGACTATACATTTAAAAGTGTTTTTCATGCAGTGACTGACAGGTAAAATATTAGCCTCATTGTCTTCTAGTAAAATTTAGGACATTGAAAATAAACCTAGAGAAATATTAGGGCTCTTCACATTTGATCTGAAACCTAGCAGCATTTGGAATACATACCAAACTCCAGTGAAATCAGACAAACCATAAAAATACAGGTAGCAGGTGAAAGCACACATATTATTTTCCAAGACCATTAGCAACAGAATTCTTGTTAATAATAGCATTAAGATACAGGAGAAAATGAGACGCTACAGAATCAGATAATCTGGAGCTAGTGGATCAGTATAATAGGATAAAAGGCACACATTTCAGTTTTCCAAGAAAAGCGGACATCAGCCACCCTGTTATTGACTGTAAATGGATCCATTTTCAGTGCCACCAGACAAGTGATGTAAAAAGAGGTGACACAACCGCTATTGTAAGGCTTATTATTCCGCATGAAATTCATGACATAATCCAAAAGGAATATATTTGTTCCAGTAAAGGAAACTTTTAAACAGCATTATAATATGAAGTCTGCAAGGATTGCATGGGAACAAATAATAAGCAGTACCTTTCCCAGCACTCAGGGCCCTTCCTGAGAGCAGGTGGGACTTGCGATGTCCTCAGTGAGAGGACACCAGAGGCCTTCAGAGCCCTGGGCTCCCTGGAATACCAGGTTCCAAGGAGCCACAGCAGGGGAGAAGCAGGAGGCAAACACCACAACCCTAAGTTTGTAGAAAAGCTTTTTGGTTCCTGTAAGCCTAATAAGTATCCAGAAAATCACCAAAGACCGACAGGCATTACTTCTGCCACTAAGAAGAAAATGATGCTGTTTCTCCCCTTTCCTGTAGGATCATTTCTGTAACTTATACTTACTTGAAAATAGATATGATTAGAAAAGCATTCGGGATAAGAGTAAGGACGATTTCCACCTTAGTGTTCAGAACTAAAGTTGTCACTTCTCATGGCTTCCAAGGTTTCTCCACGTACCACCCAAAATAAGATGGGGTAAAGCTCGGAGTGATGAATGAGGGAGTGAACAAATGATTGGAGTGAACAAATGATTAAGGGACGAAGTGAGTATCTAGGAAGTGGAGTGAAATGGAATCAACATAAGCTGAATATGGGGAAAGTTAGATACTCCACAGGAATTGTCAAGACCCCTCTTCTACACTGTTAGAGTGAAGAAAGAGCTACAGAATTGGGCAGGTTGGGCCTCATAGGGTTAGTGAATCATTTTGAATCCAGGAATCATTTAACTTCCAGAAGTTAAGAAACCCCACCACCACTACCATTGCCTACTTGCGGTTTCCTCCCAAGGGATGTGATGCTATTTATAATTCTGTCACCTGCAGCACTAGGAGCCATGGAGAGAGAAGATAATGCGTGGGGGCAATGAGCCAGATAGCTTGGGTTCAAGTCCACACACTGCTCTCTACTAACTGCCTGACTGTGGGCAAGTGACTGCGTCTCCTTACGTCTTGATCGTGAGTTCCCACAGAACCTCAATGCCTGCGAGCCGGGAAGTGCTCCACACTGGGTAAATGTTCCTGCCCTTTGAGGAGCTTGTCCTCACACCCAGGCCAGGGTGGGCTCCTGTCCTCCATGCTGTGTTCTCCTTCACCTGGCACACACCTGCATTTCAGCACGTGCTATGCCACGCTATAAACTGTTCGTTTGGGAGTTATCTCCTGAAACGTTAGGTCCTTCTGGGCTGAGCTCCTCTCCCCATTACTGCACTCACAGATCCACCAGAGGGCCGAGGCAGAGGAATGACTCCAAAATGAATCATATCAGCACCTCTCCGAGACAAAACCCATTCCTTTCCACACATTTTATTTGACATTCCCCTCATAAAAGTGTTCCTTTCATAAAATACTAATCTCAATGTTTCACCAGTAGTTTACATCAATGAAATTCTTTAATAAAACACTTCATATTTATTCATATAATTATGGTACATCAACATACTAATTCCACATTGATTACTACATCAATTGCATATTAATAACAGTTTCATATTAATTTCATAATGACAGGAAATATTTTGAAGTGAAATGATCAAAAATTCCACATTAAAATCTATTTCACTATAGACTGATTTAAACATTGTTGTTATTTAGTGGATTCCACTGCTAAGGTTGACATTAATTAAGTTAAGCAGTGACCCTGTTCCAAGACCTTCCATTGCACCTCTATTGTGTTGATTCTTTAAAACACTGGTTTTGTGTGTGTGTGTGTATGTGTGTGTGTGTGAGAGAGAGAGAGAGACGGAGAGAGAGAGAGAGAGATCACAGAGATACAGGCTCTGAGTAAGGTGTTGGGAATATACTGAGTAATAACTAATGGCCTCACCCCTTTAGGAACTTGGACAATCATACAGATTAATATGAAGTGTCAACTGATTTCATGGTGGTATATGACAATGAAACGCTGAGAAGAGATTAAATTACTGATATACATTATACCTGCATTTCCTATACCTGACCTCTTTGATTATTTTGGGTCAAGATAGTTATTACACTAACTATGTACCCACCTTCAGGATTGATAACTGTAATTTAAAAAGAGATAGACCCATGGATAGAAAGAACCGCTGGGTTTGGAATAAGTGCTTCTGACCTACACAAACCCCTCACATGGGAAGGATGTCTGCTGCTTCCTTTGGAAGGGCCATACAGCAATAAACCTTGTTCACAAAGAGAAACTTAAGTAGCTGGAAAAGATGGAGATAGAGTTCCCTGAAGCTATTCTTCTGGGTCAGTGAAAAAAACTGAAAAGAAACTGCTTCTATTATTACCCTTTCATGGCTCCCGGGCCAACAGTGGCTCCACTGGATGTTACCTAAACTCATGGCTAAATGATAACGAAATTCTCTCACACTCCATTCCATCTTCTCTGGCAAAAGATGTCAGTATTACATTAGCAAGAGACTTGACTTTTTGTTCATTTGCTGGTGGTATGATACTCTTCTCCCTCTTCTATATTCCATCTTTCTGTCTTTTTCTTTTTGATGGAGAACATGAGAGGGAATATCTGACATCTGACTCCTGCTGTGGTCACTACTAGCTGAAGATGCTAATCAAAGAATGGGTTACATCTGAATTTAGGCAGACTCAAGAACTGTATCCAGGGCAATGTTTCTCAGTTGACTTTTATTTTATTCCAGCTTAACTTCAGAGCCCTGTTATAAACACTTATATATGCTGACCCGTTCAGGGAATAGCTTAATAATAAAATACCTCTACTGTAATGAAATGGGTTTTAGATTTTAAGTACTGTATCTAATTGCACATTATTAAAGGAATATCTTTCTAATATTCATTTCTCA
The DNA here is from genome assembly GCF_000276665.1 of Chinchilla lanigera. Lineage (NCBI taxonomy): Eukaryota > Metazoa > Chordata > Mammalia > Rodentia > Chinchillidae > Chinchilla > Chinchilla lanigera. The sequence goes on along the minus strand of NW_004955418.1, from coordinate 17,898,917 downwards.
GTCTCAAATTTTGCTAGAGTTTAGTTAATTATATTTCTTATCATATGTGTTACTTTCTCTTATCATGCCTAAAAATTAGCCTACAGGAAAAAAAAAAACCTAAACTAAGTTAACTTCATTTTTACTATAGCCTTAGGTTGTATCTGACAATTAATATTTCATTTTTAAAGGAATACAGCATGACAGAAAAGTTACACTATCAGCTCTTAATATAACATGTTAAAAATTAATTTTAAAAATTTAGCACAGGAATAAAAATAATGCAGTCATCAAAAAGATAGATTTAAGTTAAGACACCTGCTGAGTGTGCTCCCTAATATATTTTCTAATTGAGTCATAACCTTTCAAAAGAGAACAATTTTTCCTTTTTATAAGAAAAAAATACAAGATTCCATTCACACTTTTTTATCAGAAAATCATAATGGCTACGAACACATGTTAAAATTACTATGAAAAGAGATAGACATGGTGATAATAGAAATCCCTTGTGCCCACCTGGAATGTTGTGCTTATGAGCTTATTATTGTGTCACAGTAAGGCACAGGCCTTACAGGCAAGGGATTTCCGGGCGGGACCGTTATGGCACTTTGGTGGATTTTATGCCTAATCTTTCCATTTTAACTGCCTTCTTCACCTAGTTACAGTTATACAACCATAAAGGTAAAGACATATTGCCCTCAAACTTCGGCACCTTGGAGGCAGACACTGTCTTTTACACTGTCTCCCTCAGAAGGCCTCTGATCTATAGAAGGCATCCTCAAGTGGGTATCACTTGTTAATTCGACAAAGACTTGCCTGCAATGTATGCACAAGGCACCACGTGACACGCACCCCATGTGGTGACACAAGAGGGGTCCAGAGAGAGACCTGTAGGTGCACAAAGGCCATGCCTCAGACCTGTCACCACAGCTCCTGCAGTCATTCCTGAGCAAATTTACCTCTCTAACTATTTCAATTCCAGGGAGAAGAAAGAGATTGCATGTTCAATCCATAAGGAAAACTCAATGCCAAGAGAAATCCATGGAAAGGAAACTCAATGAAGAAAATACCAGCTGACTGACATCCTACTTTGATATAAGCAGGATGATATTTATGTCAGAATAGGATACTGGGCTCTGTTCTATACGGTTTGTTTCATGGAAGCATTTTCTTTTTCATTGAAAGAGAAAATACAAAATACATACAAAATTAAGCAACACAGTATTTCTTTTTTTGAGTATATAATTTAATCAAATATTAGATTCATTTGATTTTTTTGATTTTTTTGAGGCAGGGCCTCACTATGTAACCGAGGCTGGTACTGAGCTCACTATGTAGCCCAGGCTGGTCCTGAACTTGTGGTGATCCTCCTGAACTTGTGGTGAGGAGGAGGATCACCACTTTAGCCTCTCAAGTGCTGGGATTATAGACGTGTGTCACCATGCTTACTTTTACTTGATTTTGCTATTCCAATTAAAACATAAAACTCGTTCAATCAACACAAGTACTTTAACTCCAACTATATTTTGGATCCAGTGTTTTCAGTGCCCAGGTTTTGATGGAGAAGAGACGAAGGCAAGGGTAGACAGGAAGGAAGGAGCAAGTGAGAGGTCCGAGGAGCAGCAGTCCCCTCAAGTAGAGGTGCTGAGTGTGCATTATAGCTCATGGGACAAACACAGCCTTTCCCTTTGTAAACACTGGAAACAAAATCAAAAGAAGAAAACTGTTTCATGACATGAGAAAACTATATGAAGTTCAAGTTTCAGCGTCCATGAAGTTTCACTGGAAAGAGCCACGTTGACTGTCTGTAGATTATCTGTGGCTAGCTTATACAAGCGCAGAGTCCAGCAGTTGAAACAGAGATATGATGGCCTGCATAGCACAACATATTTACTAAGAGTCACAGAAATGTTTGCAAACCTCTGCCCCATAAAAACAGGAAAAGTGCAAAAGACAGAAATCAACTGAAACACAAAGGGGCAAAATGATGGAAAGGAGAGAAGAGCAACTAAGAGTTAATATTCCCTGGACAGGTACTACATAGCTACAAAATTATACCTACGTTATTTCCAAGTTTTCCTACAACAGCGAGGAGAACACGGAGGCTCAGAGAAGGCAAATTACTCACCATCGAATTACAAAGTGAATGAACCCACTGAGAAAACTAGCAATGACATTTTAATTGAACAACAAATTATGGGGGTCAGGAGTTGATTTCAACGAACCTTTTGAATCAGTAAGGTGTCTTTTAGAATAATATGAACATCTTTTAGTCCAAAAGACCCAATGTATGTTTCCATGTAATTATTTACACAAACACCTTTCTAATACCAAGATCTACTGACAATAATAGAAAAGTTTTGTACAGGTTTACTATGTAGCAAGTACTGTTATAAGTACTTATAAACACATTCACACTAATTCTCTAAGCTTCACGAGGAAAGCACTAACACGACCATTTACCTCGAAGCCATGAAGAAGTTATCTAACTGGTGCAAGGCTACAAAACTCACAAGCAACAGCCAAGATCCAAATGATGGCCAGCTGACCACATATTCCATGTTCTCAGCAAATGTGATATACTGGTGTGAGTCCAACCCAAGCTGTTTCAGAATCGCCTGGAGAGTTGTTGACACAGAGTGTCAGGCCCTCTCCCAAAGCTTCTGATTCTTTGAGTCTGGGATGGAGCCTGAGAGTTTGTGTTTCTAACTTATTCCAGGAGAAGCCGCACTCTGAAAGCGGTCGCTCTATGACTTCTCTATTAATTCTTGGTATTGCCACCAAGCCATTCCGTCCTCCATTTGTATGGCTTCACCTCAGCACAAACTCTCAGAAAGTTCACACTTGGATTTCTGGGGAGGGAGGGAATGCTTTTCTAGGCAGCTTCCTTATGTCCTTCTTCCTGTTCAGGGAATACATCCATGGGCAAATTCTATTTGTTAAACATTGCCTTCAGGTTACTCTTTTGCTCAAAAGTTAACAACGCCATACGTAATTTAAGCATCAAAGTCTGGCTTTCCAGACTCCGGTGAACTGTTCCTCAGCTATTACATCATTCATTCCGTTGTTCCTTTATTCGGCACCTTAGTTTTTGTACCCAGCGCTCCCTCCCTTTCTTCTAAGAAGCTTGTCCCTTGGCCAGCCGAAGCCTTCCCTGAGGCTTTCTCAGCTGAGGATGCAACAAGCTGTCAGGATGTGGGCAGGAAGATGCTAGGAGAAACTGCTCTGAGAAAAAAGTCATCATCACATGGAGAGAAATCGAGACAGGAAAAGATGAAATACAGGCAGAAAGCAAAGTTCCTGCTGCTCAGGCCTCCAGAACCCTGTCCTTCTGGAAGCTTAACTACATTCTTCTTTTAGTAAATGTTCTCTTTTTTTGAGTAAATATCAGAGAAGAACAAAGGTGTCACTTGCAGGTTTACAGCCCCGGCTAATTAGCCTTCGCCAACTATTTGTTGAAAAGTCCTATGTGCCAGTCACGTTTTCTTCACCGTCCCCAACGAGCCACAGTAACCTCTACTGCGGGTGCTGTCTGAACTGAAAGGAAACCTTTTTCCTTTCCCTTCTGCCATGCAAGCTCTTCTTGGGCCAAACTCAGGTTCCCCCTCACGCTGCTCTGTGGCTTATTCTTTTTTACCTCTAGCTCTAAGGGCTTGATGACACCACACAAAATCAGGATTTAAACTGATTTCAAACTTCAGGGGAAAAGTGGCCTGGGGAAAGTAGTTTTCTGAAATGAAATATCATTGGTTGATCCAGGGGTAGTGGGGCTCGGGTGGTACAGTGGGATTGGGTTACAGAATGTGACCCCAAGTGAACTCTCGGGCTTAGGTGATAACGTGAGAGAAGCCAGAAGACCTGAGAAACAAGGCTCATGTTTTCTTTCTGCCTGTGTTTTCCAAATAAACCTTCCATTCTGTGCACATTTCTCACTTTGGAGTTCTATTTCAGAGCTAACACTTCTCCCTGTACTGCAGAACACCACCAGGAAACGAGCACTGTGGTTCATCTCTGCCTGCTTTCTGCTTCTCTAGCTCCTGCTCATCCTGGAGCCAATATGGTTTCACTGCATCTTGATCACCCTGGTGAGAAGTCAGGAGGGACCCCTACCTGGCAGAAGCACTTTCTTCCCTGAATGTTCCAACTGCTTGTCTGTATAACTTCTAACAGCTTTTCACATATTTCTATTTTATTTCTTGATCTACATAGGAGGCAAAGATCTTTTTTTGGGTGGGAAAGCCCATTAATCTTGCCATAATATTTTTTAAATAGTAGGAGCTCAATTAATAAGTTGATTAGTTGGCTATCAATATAGACTATTATATCTCAAGATACTGATTTATTTTAAGAAGATGGCTTTGTTAAAAAATAGTCATTGAACTCCTGGTATGTGTTAGGCAGTGGATTGGGTGCCACAGAAATAAATAATTCCTGCCCTTGAGGTGCTTAGAGTCCATATGGGGAAGCAGGCCCCTAATTAGATATTTTAATAGAATATTCTCAGAGCCTTGGGAAAGGCATATGGAGGTGCAGTGGGAGTACAGATTAAGGGCTCTGGCTTACAGAAAACGTCCTAGAAGAAATGACACACGAGCGGTCAGAAAGGATCAATGGGAATTAGGCAAAGAAGCGGGGAAGAGGAGAGGAGGTAGCACAAATCACATCACCAGCAGGGCTTTCTGTCTGTTCAGTGTTTTACTGGAGTAAAAAGCATGGGGTGAGGCTGAGGAAGGCAGGTGCAGGGTCGGGACAGGCTGGCTTTGTAACGCCCAGCTGCTGGGCCCTGTCCTGACGGAGATGAGGAGCAGTTGGGAAGGGCTTGCAGCAGGCCGTAAAGTGTGCTTGGCAGATGTCGTAGAGGAAAACAAAGTGTAAGGAAGCCAATTAAAAAGCAAAGCCAAATGATTTGAAAAGCCCAAGTAAAAAGACCTAAATTCGCCCTCAGTGGCAGAAATGGAGAGGAGCAGATAGATTGGGAAATATTTAGATGGGGAGACAAAGTGACAAATCTGGGTGATTGTTTTGATGGTACGGGGTGGGGCAGGAGGAGAAAGTGAGCAACAGTTGTACCAGGCGATTATTAGTGCCACTAACTTAGACAGGGGACAGAAGCAGGGCTCAGGGGATGGTGAGACGTCCTGGCCACCCCTGCTGTGTTTGGAGTGCCTGTGGACCACCTGACAGAGCAAATGAGAAGGATTTTTAGCTCTGGAGGTACGCGGCTAGCAGGAGATGTAGAGCTGAACTAGACCCGGCAAGTCATTCACACACAGCAGAGGCCAGAAGCATAAGGATAAGCAAAGAGGATCTCTGGATACATTTACTGTTTTTAATTTAGTCTTATTTCACTGCTAGTGTTTATTTTTAAATTCCAGGAAATATTATATAAAGTACTTTAAACATAAAATGAAGTGTTGATCGTGCAAATGATTTTAAAGAATAACACATATTCAGCCCTTAGTCATATACGGGTGTTTAGAAACATCCCATTATTATCTGACAGCAAATCACCTTGTCAATACAATGCTATACACACATCCCGATATGTATACAGTACATATTTAACACATATGCACATGCTTTACTTAAATATAACAAAGTGGTTTATGCCAGCTACTATGTATAAGATCTGTACTAATACTTAAATACTATGAGCAAAGTTTTGTTGTAATATCTATCTTCTAGATTAAATGAGGGGACACTCAGAAGGAAGGTAATCAATCTATCTTCGGGCTCCTAGCTGCTAAGTGGCAAAGCTGGAAGGCAAAGCCAAGTGTGTCAGTCTCCAAAGCCCCAGGACCTTCAGGACACTGAGCAGTCAGTGCTGCTCTGTCACTACCATCGCTTACCCAGGCCTCCTTTGCAGCCCAGGGCGGTTGTCAAGACAGCAATAGCCTTGAGGATCCAGAAGGAGGCAGGCGTGCACAGGGATTTCAATACTCACTTTACAAATCACAGTGAATGACTGGATGTCTAATGAACACACGCATTTGTAGTTAAGATGGTAGGTATATTTGTTTTGGAGGGCAATTACTTTTCTAACTAAGCACTGTTATCTTTATTTAAGACATATAAACAGGTTATATATAGTATTATACTGACAAGGTGACTTGCTGTCATATATGAATATGTTCTCAAAAGTTAAACTAGCTCCTTCCCTCACCCAGGAATATCACTTCTAGAAATAAAACTTTCAAGGAAAAGAAATGGGAAAATCTTAATGTCTACCAATGGAGTTTGTCAATTAAATGATTGAATAATGATATAATACCTTGAGAAAGATTTATCTTCCTACTTCCTATAATCTTTTAGTTTTCTCTGTATTTGTAATTTGGGTTTCTCATATAAGATAAATTATGTGATATTTAAACTGTGAGTGTGATTTATTTCACTTAACATTACGATTTCAGGATGCATCCATTTTCCTACAAATGACTCTTATTGAAAAGAAAATTTCTATTCAACAGCGTATGAGCAGAAGCTGTCACGCTGGAGGTTGGAACTGGAAGGAAGAGAATATAAAGACTGATTTTTTCTTTTATATATATTTAATATTTTAATTTTATAATGAAAATTTACTACTCTAGTAATTTATTTAAAGTAATAAAAACATTCCTTTAAAAGGCAGTTTTAGTGAATCATTTTGTTCACTTTATTTCAGATTTTAAATACCTGACATGCTGAAATCTACAAGTGCGCTCAAGAAGAAATTGGAGCTTCATAAAGTTTATGAAATGTATAACTTGGTATATAACTTTCCATGTTTAATGATAAAGGCAATCTGTATTTCTCATTCTTCCCACCCCCACAGTGTAAATCTTGGCCCTCTTCACATAATCTCCTAGCTGATAAATGAATGCATTCTCTCTAACATTCCTACAACAGCCTAAACAATCTTGATTTTTATCATCTCTTTCCCTTGCTGAGGAAACACATTCAAGATGTTCCCAAAGCTTTAATTTTACCAATTTATATTATTTCTGAAACAAACAGAAACAAGCCTGGGCTCCAGAAAGGCTGCTGGCATATGTTTTGGAAGCACAGCCATCTCCTCCCATTCTGTCTCTGAGGAGCATACAGTATATGAGTTGTTCTCTTCTTTCATTGGGAAGGCATCTGACGAGATCCCACTCCCTACAAATCAGAGGGCATCTTTCTCTGTGGACTTACAGATTTACAGTTCTTCACAGGAACCTCTTCTTTCTGCTCTAGCTCTTCCCATAGCATTCACACTATCCCACTCTCTGACACTACCACTCCAGCTTCTATGCATCTCCCTTCCCTCTTGTTATCCTTAAAGAACACTCAAGAACATCTCACATTTGTCCTAAGGACTCAGAAGCAAGTGCTGCCACTTGGTAAGCAAACACAGTGCTCTATCAAAGAAGGAAGAACCCACTGTTTATTTTTCAAACTTTGGTATCTTCTTGAAAGCTAAGCAGGGTACCCAGAGCCGGACTTCCGTACTGTTTTTGTGGTGCTGGAGATCAAACCCAGGGCCTCACAGATGCTAGGTAGCCACTGTACCACTGGGCGACACCATCAACCCTTTCACCTTTTGCTCAGAGTGGCATGGCACTATAAGAACACGAAGCTGAAGATACCTCTGCCATCCTGTGTGTCAAGGAAAATGGTCACAGGAATGTACCCGAAATTCAAAGGCACCTACTGGAGAAAGAGCCTCATTACATTAGCTTGTAAATCTCTATACCTTCAGCAAAGCACATAAACAGAACATTATCAGAGGCCTGAAATATCCTAAGTAAATCTGAGTGTAGCTCAGTGGTAGAGCACACGCCTATCATGTGGCAAGCCTGTGGATTTGATATCCAGCACTACACACACACACACACACACACACACACACACACACACAGAGTACCATAAATAATTCATTGACAGAATTATATTTATCCAAGATTTTTGCTTGTAAGTAACAAAAAAAGTAAATAATGGAAGCAACAGAGTCTTGTATCAGATGGGGGAGGAGACAAGGGACAGCGTACTGCAATGTACACTGTAAATCCCCTCTCTTCAGTCACCATCTGAGTCTTCTCTCACTCACAGGAAGCAAGAGGATCCGAAAGAAGCTATTTAAACTGGGCTTGGTTGTGCAGTTTTGTAATTCCAGTGCTCTGGGAAGCTAAGGCAGGAAGATAGCAAATTCAAGCCCAGCCTAGACAACTTAGTGAGACTCTAGTCCAATAAATTAATTAATTAATTAAATTAAAAAGGGCTGGGGATGTGGCATAGTGAGGTCTTATGTTCAATCCCAGTACTGGGGGCGGGGGCATCCATTTATAGATTTATAGCTTTTTGTGTTTACAAAGATTTCTAGATTTGCCAAGATGAAAGGGACCTGCATGCTTGGAATTCACTTGGACGCTAGAAGGCCCCAGAGGGCTTATGATAAGTTGGGGACACAGCCTGTGCTCTTGTGTCTTCATCCCAAAGCAGTGTGAGTGATCCCAAATCGGTATTAGATGACTAATCTTATTTTTATGAGTGATCCAATATGAAAGCTAGATTTGATCTTAGTATGTGTAAATCTTCACTGTTGTTTAAAAAGTATAAATCTGTTCTTTCTGGAAAAGTATATAAATCATTATTAACAAAGGCTGCTTTATTATAAATCCCTTATATTTATTACAAATAAAATTTGAGAAATAGGATTATGCCCGTGTGATACTTTAAGAAGTCAATCTCTATATACATCTCTTTATTTCATGGAGATATCAATTTAAAGGCCTATTTCCAAGATCAAATCAAAATTACTGCATAAATAACTAAGCATAAAATGTTAGCTCCAACATATCATCAATAAAGATTAGATTTTTCAAGCTGTGAAAAGAAACATAACCATGCAATTCTTATCTGATGACTGTGAAAGTGAATTACTGAAATTCTTTTTAAAATTGGTATAAAGATGACCACATCCATCTTCTTTTCAATGTAAAAAACAGGGGAGCTGGGTGATACGGTTCAGTGTGGAAACCTCAGGTTCAACCTCAGAGAATTGCAAAAAACCCAACAAGAAAACAGGGCAAGTGAGAAAAAACAAGGAAAGAAGAGTAAACTTTAATAAGGACTTCAGGTTCTTAGAGGAAAAAATCAAATTAATAACAGACACACTACATGCACAGGATATGTTCTAAAGAATAACAGATTAACAGAAAATTCTAATGTTTACACAAGTTAAGATTTCAGCACTGAAACTTTTGCTGTGATACCGAGTAATTCAACCATGTGACGTTTAATATTACTGAGGAGGGGTGAAAATTACAGTTAGCCATCAGCAATCAATTTGTTGATTCTATTGTCCCCAGGTAGCATTTGCGATCAGTGGGAAAATACTCCTTATGCTCTAACTACAACTGCACACTTCATAACCTGCTAATTAGCACTTAATCTTCCCTTTGCTCAGGGAATAATGATTATTACCTTCACCTCATACAACAAAGGGCTACTTTTAGCAATCAATTTTTTAAAATTGGCTAATGATCCATACACAATACCCATCCCCCCACGAGGGCCTTACATAGTCCATCCGGATAGATACTGCTAACCACTATGATTTTTCAAGGCCTGTTAGAGATAGTTAATTTTAATGCTAATATACATGCAAGATAGCCACTTTGATTACTTCAAGAGTAATGAAACTTTGAACATTTTGACCTGTGATATAAAAATTTCAATCCTAAAAGTTTGTGACTTGGATACTAAATGATTCAGGTTTCATTTAAAATATTTAACATGAGAGGATAAAGATGGGATTTTCATTTCTATCAAGTAGATGTTAGGAGGCAAAACACAAGCATTGCAGGCTAAATTCTTTTACTGCTATAATTTCTATAATTCAAATATTGGATATCATAAGGCCATTTTCCCTTGGTATCGGAATAAATTACAAAAGGTGAAAGTTGGCTTCTAAGTTTTGTCCATTGCTTTCAATAGTGGATCCTATTCTGGAGAAAAAAAATAATCTATCAAAATAATCTTTTTTCTTTACTTACACATGAGACATGTAAAGTGTTAAATGTCACTTTATTTTTACTGAGTCATGCACATGTCGTCATGGGAATTGGTAATAAAGTGAGTCTTCTATCTTTGGATAAATGTATATATGAAGGGCAGAACTCGTCTAGCCTCTAAACCTGAAAACTTTTACACTTCATTTAGTAAAGCCAATACAAACTTAAAATAAAGTACATATTTATGTAAAGTGCATTGTGATGAAAGACCCAAAAGCTAGACCTTCTGGATGATCATAACGAATAGTATACATAGAATTTGTGGGTGCATGCACATTATCATACAGTAATTAATATCACACACAGTAACAAAATGCCAAGTAAATTAAAATTGTGTAAAGTCAAAAATGAAGCCAAAATACTCTGTAGTCTCAACAGGAGTAAAATAAAAATTATCAAAATTCCCAAATTTTTATTTCTAATTAAAGTTATTTTGCAAAATAGTGACAGACTATCTTTAAAAAGAAAAACTTGGCCAAAATAATTTAAGTAAATGAAACAAAAATAACTGTTGCAATGGTTGCTAAAGGATGGAGGATATAGTTCAGTGTTAGAACATTTGCCTGGCATGTGCAAGGCTCTGGGTTCAATCACCAAATTTAAAAAAATGAAAAATTTACACCAAATCCTTAGACATAATTTTTTTAAAACACAGGATACAAATCTTCACTCAGTGACCCAATAAAAGATTTTCCAAATTTTATTTGTGATTTGTTAATCCAACAAAGGGTTCAAAACAGTCACACATTTGAGAAAAATGAAGGAGAAACCTAACTTTAATGCTTATCACACAAATAAAAACAGAATAAAACAAAATTCTGAAATCAGAATTAGGTTTGTGTTAAATCAGATAGGAAGTAGTGTAGTAAAAACAAAGACAACTCAGCAATTGTGAATGTGAAAATTTTAAGAAGCAAAATTCCAAAATAGGGCATGAAGAAATGCTTGCATAAATTCTGTATCAATAACATGTTCCTCTGGTCTTGGTCTCACTCAGTTTTAAGTGATTCCATAACTATTATAATCTTGTGTTTATGATAGCATTCATCTACTTGGTCTCTCCTGAAGACAGTGGACTTACAAGGAAGGCTGTTCTTTCTTTTGCCGTTACTGACAATATGCTTAGTTTTATAGGCACAAGTCACAGAGCAACCAATTTTTATGTATCAATATGGTGTGTGTGTATGGTTTGTTTTTTTTTTTTCACTAAAAGCATGTTTTAAATAATTATTACTGCTGGATATAATCACTGATTTCCTAAAGCTGCAGAAAGCAACTTAATATTTCTGTATAGCAGCTGTAATAAACAATATTGCACAGAACTAAATTATTACAAACAGTGCCAGCAGTTTTCTATACACAGTACTTAAGATAATTATAAAAAATCATCTTCATTACTGTGTGCTAGCATTTTTTTAACAGTTTAATTTGGATAGGTTACAAAATACATTCAGATCACACAGATATAATTACTGTAGACCCAAGAAGCTATAAAATGTCCCCAAACAAATCCCTTTGACCCTGTTAATGTCTGCTCCTTGTTAATCTAAAGCAAACATTGTTTATACTGTGCATTTGTTGTAGAATATGAAAAAAAGAAGGGAGGGGGTGCTTAAGGAAATCCCTTAACAGTTGTTATTGATTCCGGCATTTACCGACTGAGAGTTAAGCGCTGTTTACAAAACAGAACAGATGTAGATGCTGACAAAAAGGTAAACAATTGTTGCATGGCCTCCTGCCAGATTCTGAACCGATATATTAAACTCCAAGTGAAGCACATTTCCCCCATGGATTGCACTTATTGCCACTTCATTTCCTATGTGCTCCAGCTCTCTATTGCCGTGCCTGGCACTAAGCTATTTCCAGTTCCTTGCTGACCCCTGAGGCCTGGTGCTACCACACACAGCCATTAGAGAAGGGAATTGCATGTGTCTGACACGGCCTGAAACCAATTATTTGATATTTTCTTCAGAATGATGCCCAACTCTGTTGGGAATGAGCAATCATGAAATAATTTAGCTCCTGATTTAATTTTTTCCTGCACAAATTAGTTGTAGACTGAGCCGGCTATACACAGCTGCCTGTGACACAGCGCTGTCTTTTCAAGATGCTACTTGAAATGAAGCACGGGGGTCTGAACTGAATAGGTTGGGGAATCCTGCTTTAAGGAGGCATTGACAAGTTTATCAGATACACTGGTCACACGTACGCTTTGCTGATTGAAAATGACAGAACCTCACAGAAGTTCCAGGGCAGCAGAGAAAAAGCACAAGGATATAAGCTTAAAGGCATGTTTCATGGTTTTAAACACTTATCTGATTTCTGGTACCCATTCTGTGTCCCAGAAACCTTGGCATATGACTAAAATTTAACAAAATGTTAAAAGCAAACACATTGGTTCGTGGCTGAAAAATCTCCACTAAATCTCACATATAGTAACTGTTTTTATATATACACATACATGCCGCAGTAGATGTATTTTTCTGTAATTTTAATCTCTACAAGTACTTTTCCTAAAACTGTAAAGGACTAACGCTTACCTTCTGCTATCTCTAAGTCGCAGAAACAAGGAAACATTTGAGATGATCACTCAGCAATATTTATATATGTGTGTGTATATATATATATATACACACACACACACACACAAAGCTTGTATGAATTTGTGTGTGTCCAAATAACGCGGTGTTAAGGCCGACTGCTCAAGCAATAAAGAGAACACAACTCTCTTTAGAAAGACTGCCTGGAAGGAAAGTTCCAAGCAAATCTGTGCAGTAGTGCCTTGTCCATAAGTTCCAGCAAGAGTTTCTCTCATTTTTACACACTGATTTCACATCTGATTTTATCTAAAGTCTTAAAGGACCTGTGGTTGCTACATCTTCCTGTGTCTTTTTTCAGGGTCGAGGCTCCACGAACTAGTCCCACATACCATAACTTTAAACTTCATAGCTTTTGTGAGCATAACTAAGAAAAAGTACATGAAAAAATGCCCATTAAAAAATATATCCTCTTCAAATAACTGAAGGATTAGTGCTTTATTGCATGAACAAAAAAGAACATCACCAAGGCCAATTATACTTTCAGTACAGTTTGGAAAAAAAGAAAAGTTAGCAATGTAAAATGATTTTACAATATAGTTTTCTCTGACAATGACCATCATAAAATGTAGAAGAAATTGCTCTTCTTTTTAGGAGTGATTATCCCACAAACATAGGTGCCCACTCCAATAATTATCCTACAGTGTGCCTTTTGCTGATGGAAATTCTAACACTGAATTCAAACAAAATAATTTCTACCATGGAGAGCAAACAATCTAATACCATTTCTTTCTAAATTCCGCTAGTCTGTTTTATAAAATAGTAACTACCAGAACTTTATTGGCATGCTATAATTCCAAAGGCCTTATTAGATTCTCATCTCTGATTTAAATTTACTTGCTATCTTGGATACTTCTATTATTCTGCAATAAAAGGGATTAAACTAGTAATAGAGTAAGCTACACTTTTCCAAATAATAGACAAGGGCTATTTGTAATAGTCAATGTTGAATAGAAGTTGCAATAAGCAAACATTGATAGGTTTTGCTTTTGATTAGGCCTAAACAATCCACCCCATTTTAAATAACTTAATTTTCTTACATGCATAATTTTAGATTCTCACTTAGGAAAATTCATCAGTGTTTTGATAAGACTAGAAACAAATGAAAAATATATGTATAAGCAGAAAAAATAGACATTCAATTTTAAGAATGAGAGAAGAAAATAATTTCTGACTGGAAATCCACAATGATTTTTGAACATTTTACTCAAAGTTTTCTCATTTTCATTTCTGGTAGGTGAAGGACCAAGTGATTTAACTCTCAAAGCTACCGAAACTTTCTCCTTTATAAAGCCCTATGCAGAAGCTGGGCATGATGATACATGCCTGTAATCTCAGCACTCTGGGTGGCCAAAGCAGGAGAATCCCAAATTCTAACCCAGTCTGGCCAACTTAGTGTTCTAGCTAAAATCGGACTCAAAATTTAAAATGGGCAGAGGATGCAGCAAAGGGTCTGGGTTCAATTGTCACTATTCCCTCCGCAGAAAAAGAAAGAAAAAGTTCTACACAGAGATCAATCCATACTCAAAAAATGCCAGTTCTCAAAAAACAAAATTGCTTCCCATGTGTAAAAGACAGAAATTTCCCCAGTTAAAGTCTGAACGTTTGTGCTCCTCCCCAACCCCAACTGAAGTCCTGCTTGATCCCCAAAGTCACAGCATTGGGAGGTGGGGCATAGGGGAGCTGATTAGGTCACCAAGATGGAGCTCTTATGAGTACCATTAGCGTCCCTAGGAAAGAGAACCTGAAGGCACCCTGCCCCTGTGCCAGGGGAAGACACAGATCGCCATCTGTGAGCCAGAAGGTGAGTCTCATCAGACAGCTGGTCTGCTGACCCTTGATCAGAATTGCCAAATTCTATGCTGTGTAAATAAAAGTTTGTTGTTTAAGCCCCCAGAGTCCATGGTATTCTGGTTATAGCAGCCTGGCTATACTGAGACATTTTCTAAGGTAAAACCAGTAAGTAGAGATGTTAAATGACAACTACTTTTTGAGACAGAAGAAGTTTTATATCAAGTACTGAACATAAAACTGCTGGACAAAGATTTTCATATTTATACAGAAATAATTACAATGAAAATGTTATACTGTAGTACACACATTCCAAGTTTTCATAAGAATGATATGGTACAAGGACAATTACAAAAATTCTCTGTCTCCAGGTAAAAAAAAAACTTTCATTTTTAAAGGAATCTTATCAATGTTTCTTTGCTTTTCTTCGTAGTCCATGTGCTACTGAAGCAAGCACTGCTTTTCTTCTTAAACTCAAATTTATTATTTTAAAAAGTACTGGGTACTATCCAGGCACAGTAATGTATCCCTATAATTTCAGCTCTCGGAAGGTAGAGGAAGGAGCCCTGCTTTGAGTTCGAGGCCACTTTGGGTCACATAATGAGTTCAAAGGCAGCTGAACTATATAATGAGACTTTCTTTCCAAAAAAGACAAAAAAAAAAAAAAAAGACTGAATACTAATAACTGATTAATAACATAACAACCAAACATCACATAACTCACTTTCTAAGATCCTGAGAATAAACACAGCAACTGAACAATATTTAACACTTATTGGGAAAATGAACATATATAGGAATTTAGGGATTCATGACTTCTGAACATTTTTAAAGAAAACAACTGAGTTAAGCTACATTATTATGTTCATAAATTAAAATATAGACTGAAAGATAACTTTACTAGGATAAAGCAGAAGCCAGAAACATTTAAGGAAGGTTGCATAATTACTTAGCAACTTATTTCTCATAGGACATTAATTTCTGGCTAGCAACAACTGCATGCGTATGTGTCTGCACTCCTCACTCAGTATAGAATAGCTGCAAAATAAATTTGTCCCCTTTGAAATTAATTTTATTCCAAAATTCTTTCCAATGACTTTTTAAATAATTTTCATCCTGCTCTTAAAATGTCATTTATATTTGTAAACAGACATTTCCTTTTTCAAGTGTAAAAATTAAGTCCTTAAAGCCTGAGTATTTGGGGGCTACAGGGTGGCTCAGTGGTAGGGCACAGGCTTAGCACTTGCAAGGCCCTGGGTTCAAAGCCCAGCACCAAAATCAACACAAACAAACAAAACTCTCAGTATTTTAATCACTTTTCACTTTTAAAAAATGTCATGAAGGGCGGGGGATACAGCTCAGCAGCACAAGCACCTTCCTGGCAAGCATCAGGTCCCGAGTTTGATTCCCGGTACCAAAAAAATAAATTAATTAAAAATTTAAAAAGTTATTAAAAGGTTAATCAGGTATATATCAACGGAGCAGTGACCCCTTAAAAGAAACTAAAATAATGAGCCAGCTTTATCTTGCAGTCTTACTATCTGAATGTCACAACCAGAGGACACAGCAAGTGAAAGTCTTTCTGCCCTTCTGAGGAACTTAGGTGTTCCAAGGAGGCAGGAATCAGACAGATAACTGAACAGCAAATTTAGTGTTTGCTAATTCTCGCTATATGGAAGGAAAAATATTACTAAAATCAGTCTCATCTTTCTTTCTTTCTCACCAAATATACTTGTTGTTTATATGAGCGTTTTGATAACACTAGAAGCAAATTAAAAATATATGTGTAGGCAGAAAAAATATTCAATTTTAAGAATGCAAGAAGAAACTAATTTCTGACCAGAAATCCACAATGAATAGCTGGGTCAGAGAAGAGTGCCTGCAGCAGAAAGCAACATTTTAGGTAAAGATCCACCCACAAATGTATGCTACTGCACACCTCCCCGGGCACGCACATGCACCCTGCCCTCATCCCATACACAACCATTCCCCTCACGGGTTTTAAAGGTATAAGTCATTTTCAGAAATGACACAGCCCTTAGTAGGAAGACTCTAAACATGAGTACTGAGGGGAAAAAGTTCTTGCATTCAACTTTTCATTTGTTTTCTTAGGAGGCACTGAGAATACAGGAAGAAGTTTCTGTTTTGAGCTTAAACTTGATTTGTTAACTAAATGCTTTCATTTCCTCACCCATAAAAGAAGGGCTGGAAACGCAGCGCACTTTCTCGGTGGTGCTGCAGCAAAATCAAATCAGTGAAGTAAAAGTGTGGATGCATCTTAGAAATAGGACGCTAGCGAATGGCATTGTTAGTAATTAATGATAAAAAAGGTCTCAAACCCGGCAATAATTGGTTCAATTTCAGTTACTGAGTTACTTTTAGCTACCTATAGTTTAAAGCTTAAATGTAACCAGCTTACTCACATCTCTAGGAATAACATAAGATTCTCCACGGAGATGTAAAAAATTAACATTATCATTTCCCTTTTTATGTATTAATATGTGAAGCTTTGCATTTTCTCCCAAATCTTTTGCCAAATAGAAAATCCAATGATGTGGCTTTATACTGTGTTAGTGTCACAGTTCCAAAATTCAAGGTCGTTTAATTTTACACAGAGAAATAAATGTGTTACAATTCTAAAAAGTGTAACACCCAAAATTTAAGATCTCAAAAGTGGCTAACATGGGAATTACTGTTCAAATTCCAAAAGGCTTTTTTTGTCTTACAAATCAGTTCACCCAGCAAGAGCAAGTTAAGAGGACAGTCTTTGACCTAATGGGTTTGAGTATTAAGCAAGGTACTGCTTACCCATGGGGTATCCAAAAGCTGCATATCCACACTCGTTTCTGTGTCCATAAGGTAGGGATCAGGCCCAACTTCTCAGAAATGTTGCAAAAATCAAATGGTATTCTGGTGCATAAAATATTCACCATGGTGCATGGCAAACTAAAAGTACTTAACATACAGTATCTACTGTACTGATGGTTTTATATATGTATTCATAAACTGATATTTAGGAAAAATAGAGGTAATCTGCCTGTGACTTTTCAAAAGTCAAGAATCAGAATGGCTGGGAGTGACACTGAACACAGAAAACCCTATCCTAACTTCCATGGTGCATTTGCCCTATCCTGTCCCCGTTAAAGGAGCTGAAATAAATACTTCTCATTTTTACCCGTAACCTAGTACATCACTTTGCGGACATCACAGTGGAGAGATCAAGTGTATAAAAGGGAATCGGATTGAATGGCGAATGCCCGCCTGGGGAAAGGGTTATACCACTTCTCCTTTCCCGGCCGATGGCACAGTCATCCCCGCCAACTGAGAGGACAGAGGCACTTTGCATACGCCACATACAACACAGAACTGGTAAGCAGGAAAGCCTGTACGGTCAATCCTATCAAAACCCAGTCTACTTTGTGACTTTCTTTACATGCTAAAAAGATACACTAAATTTGCAAGACGTTAGCATGGTTTGTAAAATTCTTACCTACAGCCTGGTAGGACAGAGTCTCTCTTTTGTGTTTTACAAACCCTAATGCTGAGGCTTTCCTTTTGTACTTCTATATCAAGGGACTCGTATGAATGCAGAGACGCTTTTTGAAAAAAAGCACTGCATTGCTGCTGTCTACAGCCTTGTAGAAATGAGCTGGTTCTCCCTTGGGCAGAAACACACGTCAAGACTAAATCCCTACCTTGCCTGGTTTAAATATATGCCATGAAGAGACATATGGATTTCTTTGCAATCAACAATCTATAAGAAATGTATTTCTAATTCTTGTCTGTGATCTTAATTTTTAATTATCTTATAAGAATAAAAATTTTTAAA
>NW_004955418.1:17838564-17880184 GCF_000276665.1 Chinchilla lanigera | reverse complement strand
AGTCAGAAAAAGTTTAGACTTCAAAGGATCCTCAGATATTATCTCAGGTAAGTCATTCATTTTATTGAATAGAAAGATGTGAAGAGGTTAAATGACTTACTTAGTCACCAAGCAAGGGGCTAAGGCAGTGAGGTGTTCAGGACCAGAGCATGACTCACAATCAACAAAACCAGCAAAACTCACTCAGAACCTGAAACTATATTATTTTAAAGGAACTAATGACATGGTAGTGCATATCTGTAATCCTAGCACGCAGGAGGCTGAGGCAGGAAGACTGTTGCTGTAAGCTCGAGGCAAGCCTGAACAACGTAGCAAGACTGTCTCAAAAAACAGTAACAAACAAGGAATTAATGATAACTAAACAGGCCATACTTTCTCTTATTTTTTTATTCCATTTACTGTTTTGTATTACTTAAAAATTTTATATTCTACCAGTGCAAGATTAAAAAATAATAAGCATATTTGTCATTAGAGTTCTTGTGGATTGTTTACTTCTGCCTCCTGAGTACAGAGGGCAAATCAAGGGGAAGAGAAGAAACACCCTCACAGGGTCGGTAGAGCACCCACGCTAATGTTTCTTCCTGTATGCGTTGTGTATGCTTGCCTCAGGACACTTCTTTACTCTTTGCTGAAGTCATCACTTAAATGGTCACACCAACTTGAAGACTAGGATGGCCTAGGGATTCTGGTGGCTTTTGACTAGGCTCCTTTCCAACTGCACTATGGGTCTCCCTAAGAATTGCACTTTCAGGGCCTTCTTTACCCTACAGGATCTTTGCTACTGAGGGATTCCTCCCCAACCCTCCTTAAGTAAAAGAGCTAGGGACTGTGAAAGGGAAGGGGTCTTAGAGGTCACTCAGTTCAACCTCTTCCCCACTGAAAATATTCAGAAACCTTCCAAATATTCACAGGCACCTATCATATTCTCTTAGGGCTTTCCTCTTCAAGACCACAATAGCTTTAAGAAGAACTCAGAATAAAATATACAAGGGATCATGAAATTTATCTTAGAACTGCAATCTTCCTAACTGTGCCTTGTATAACAATCTACGAGGTTTATTGAACTGAAATTTACTACACACACACTCACACACACAAACCAAAACCTCACCACTATTTATCAAACACTGAGAAAAGTAGCATTTACTTAAATCCAAAGGAAGTACAATTTTGAAGTAAAATGAAGTTAATCACTTAACCATTCCAAAGGTAGATATAGAAAGATATTATAAGGCTAGCAACGGTTCTCCAGAAATGGAGATGACACTGTATATATGTAAATATGGATCTGCATTTGAGACAAAGACAAATCAGATTACAATAAAAATGCTTCTGCAAATCTCTAGCTTTCTGAAAGATATTGATTGTGACTTTAAAGACCTAAAAGTAAAAACAAAATTTGTGTATATCATAAAATTTTAAGAAATTGATAATTTGCCCCAAAAATATTAGAAAAGAAACTATAAAATTACAGATTAAAATAAAACTAGATTTATTGAGAGACACATGGTTCTTTATTTCTGAAACTTTATAATATCTGAAAAAACAATATTGCTCTCTTCTAAGAATGATCACTGAATCATAAAGATTCAATAACATTTATATAAGCAGTATTTTGTTATCAACTTCAAATAACAAAAAAACTAAAAGTTACACATCACTGAGCACACTGTAATATTAAAACAGCACACGCTCTCCAAGAAATAAAACATTCAAAGACATATGAATGTAAAAGACAAAAAAGGTTACCATGCAATACCAAGATGGAAGAATTTAAGGATAGGGATAAGCTTATATATAAAGAAACTGAAATACTGCCTGGCACCTTATCACAAGAAAATGGCCAGGGAGACCGTTTCCATATTGTAAATATGCCCAAGAGAGCCTGAACTGAGTTGCAGGCAGAAGTCACTTTGGTTTTTCCAGGTGAATGCTAACACCAGAAGGTCCAGCTGTCAAGGCAGGGGAAGGCAGGGAAGGGCAGGTAAGGCGGGGGAAGGCAGGGGAAGGGAGGGGAAGGTATGGCAGGCAGAGCAGAATGGGATGAGTGGGATGGGACAGCATGGCACAGCGCAGCACAAAAACCACATCAAATTAGTTCCTTAGGTAAAAGCACAAGCAAATTGTGTGTCAGTTATGAATCACTGTTAATAAAAAAGGAAAAGACATTTAAGGGGTACTACAAACCATATAGGAATATGAAAAATCCAAAAAAAAGAGGAAGTATTCGTAAATTATTTTTAAGCTGTTTATCCTGTGCAGTGTTTTTGACCCACAGTTTTGTGACATATCAAGATAATATCCAAGGGCTAAAGACGTAGCTTACCAGTACAGCACTTGCCTAGTGTGTGAGGCTCCGAATTAATCCTTAGCACTGGGTGGGGAAAAAAAGATAATATACCAAGTAGCTGCTAACAGAGGAAGTCTCTTTTTGTGGCTTATTAGTTCTGCGGCCTTAGGAAATATTACTTCTCTGAGTCTCGGTTTGACCATATAAAAAGTATAAACAAAGTATTCAGAAGATTAAATGAACTCACATATATAAAGTCTTACAAAATCTTACACATAACAACAAGCAGTAATCTTATCATTTATATGCTCAAAGAACATAAATTATTTACAGATCATTCAAAACAGAGCAACCCTCAATCTACAAAATCAGAGGCAGTTGAAGCTTCAGTAGGTCCAAATTGTGTTACCTCATCAAGAATACAGGAGGTATATAAAAAACACATAGGACATTAACTTGTTAGGAAGATAGCACACAAACATTAATGTTTAAGACATTAATAGATCATCACAAAGGAATGACTCTTTAAACAAAATTGGGATTGTGTAGTCTTCAAATGAAAAGAGTGAGGGTAGTTTGGACAAGAGTAAGACAGTAATAACACTGGAAGCACACTGGATTCAGAAAAGATTTCTAAGTAGGATATGCTATTTCCATTCTGAGCTTTAGTCAATTGAGCATAGTCATAGAGCAAAGGCTCTGGAATCAGGCAGACATGAATTTGAACCCTGACTTCACTCTCTGGCCTTGAACAAATTAGGTAAAACCTCTGTATCTTAGCTCCCTCACTGTGTAATGAAGAGAATAATGGTATCTACTTTTTTGGGTGGTTGCAGGAATTGAGTACGATACTGCACATCACTTCCTGAACTAATAAATGTCAGCAGTCAGTGGTTATGTAAGACATGTCCTTTCTGTAGATTTCAGCCAAAATATCAAAGCCTTGGTGAGCACAATGATACAGATGTATAGTAAAGATAATATAATATATTCCATTCAAGTCACTCTAATTTCATTCATGTAGGAATATAAATTATTACTGCTCATTTCAGAGCTGCATTTCTCTAATAAACAAAATTGGGTAATTGGGTAAAATATTAGTGAAAAACATGGCTGATCTTTTCCGTTAGTTTGCCGTTTCTCATAATGGGTCTCAGCAGACCTCACCCATTTAGTTTTCTTCCTAATTCTGTGTCTAGCTTAGACCTTGAACCTGATAGCTATTAGGTGACGGCAGGTGGTAAATAAAGCGGAATGAATTGATTTTTGGGCAGTCCACCTGAACGTTGCTGTTTAAATTTCTTCTGTGGGTGAGAAAACATTCAGCCTATATTTTGAGATGATGTGCCACAGCGTGGTAGTTGCGAACACAGGTACGGGAGATACAAAGAACTACATTTGGATTGTGATTCTGCGTATGAAATCTCACTCCACACAACATGATCCCATACAGGTTAATCTGTCTAAGCTGTTTTGCTCATTTAGAAAATTGGTATAATAACAGAAGTGTTGTCTGTAGGACAATGCCTTGCATATGGAAAGCGTTCATTTAACAAGTGATTTATACCAAAGATCAGATAATAGAACTTGAAAAAGATCAGCGCCATCAAACTTGTGGAAAAGATTTCCAACGTTAGTGTTAAAGTGGATAGGACACATGTACTTTTCTCTTACAAACAGGAAAATACCTTAGTAGCCATCCTAATGACCCCATATCAATTTACACATATTTTTAACCCTATGGATCTTCTCTTTGGTTATAAACTATATTTAGCATTCACAAAATATTTACATTGGAAATAGTTTATCAGTAGGAAGCAAACTTTTTAGAGAATACCAAAATTGTAGAGAACAAGTGTGCTCATGAATTACATGTAAGAACTTGTGTGAACAATTAAAATGAAACTAACTGCATTGAGCAAAATTGCAATCATCCTAAATTAACCAGTTTTGTATTTTGCCACAACCCAACTTGCTGTGTCTCTTCCGCAATGTCATTCAGCTTTCAGAGGAAAACGAAAATTTCAAGAAAAAATATTAATGTATCTAAAAGCTCCTATACCAATGTTAATTTGGTCTGCTGGCATTTAAATAATGAAGATAAGTAAAAACATAGGGAGATATGGGAACAACAAAAAGGTTATATATACAAAGATCCAGGAACAGTTTACCAAATGATAATTTTCAAATATTTAAATAATGTAGTTTATAAATCCAGTTAGAAATATCTCAGAGATTCATGATTAAAAGTTTTAAAATAATCATGTTTCACCTTGATTTTTATCCACTGGGGGAAAATTAAAATCATGATATAAAGTCTATTATATCATAATAATTTCTTTCCTTTTTCTTTTACCTTCTGAATTAAATTCGGAATTTTCAAATCACCCTTTAATTGCACACATTCTTATAGAAAAATTAGAGGAACTTTTAAAATTAGCCATAGCATAAATGCTATATCTTGCTAAGAAATTAAACTATAACATTTTATAATTAATATTTCATAATTGCTCTTTCATAAGAATTACCTGACTAAAATGTTAATAAGCTTTATATTTCTAATTTTAGTTAATGCAAATTTCAACAAATTCTCAGCAACTCTTCTTAATCTAACAATGTTTTGCCTCTAGACAATTACAATGGATTAAAAATTAAGTTTTTATGATCCATATATAACTGTATATAATTATACCAGTTTCACCCAATACTTGATCATTTGTTGTATGCAATCAAGAGAAATGAAACTCTTATTTGCAAAATTTTTGGCTTACACTTTCTATATCATTAACAATTCAACAGAAAAGAAAACACTTCTCTGAGTATATGTACATAAAAAGCAATTCATAAAAGATAAATGTGTGCTGCAAAATTTCATTACATTTATTTTTTTATTTATTTCCAAGTTTGCAATGAGATTTAACCAAAGAAAAACCAAAACCCAAGCAAAACAAAAAAATACCCCCCTCCCGTTAAAGATATCAAAAAGTTTAAGTTAAACCCAACAGAAAATGTAAATGTCACTAACCCAAGGCATGCACTGCTCCTCTATGCTTGCTGGAGCTCTTGCTTGTTTTAACTGCACGAACAACATTTTCTTTGAACTGCAGCTCACAAAAGTTTTCAAGAAATTTTCCCATTTCTTCTGTAACTGTATCCAAGTAAGTTTCTTTAATGAATTTCACTGTTAAAGATGGAGCTAAAATTTCACATAGTATGCTGAAGTCCTCTTTTATCATTGAATATAACTTAAGCATTGTACCTTGGTATCCATGAGCTGTTACATCTAAATTTAAATCTCTGCTGTAAGAAGGAAAGGTGTTCTGCAGAAGTTTAGCCAACAGTTTATTCTGTATGTTTTGGTACTTGACGATAACTTCTGATTCTGGATAGAGAAACAAGAGTTGTTGTATGCACTGAGTTTTCAGAACAATTTTTTGCTGTGAACTGTTTATTTCATTGTGGCTTTGTAATCTGTTCACTAAGAAGCGTCGAAGCTGCAGTCTTATGTCATCCCATATAGACTTCACATCCATTGAGGAATGATCTTCAACAGAATGAAGAGAAGTGCTAGACAGGCAATAAAAAGGTGTTTCGCTTAAAGTTGATGGTAATGAAATACTGCTCTGGAGGGACAGGTCCCAAAGTAAATCCAGTATCATCTCTTCTTGATTTTGTTCATTCTTCAACAAATCTTGCTGGTAAAAGTAAATTAGCACATTAGAAATGTACTGAATCTAAATACAACAAGAAAGATGACTTTAGAATCAATACTCTGCTGCCTTTCTTTTTTCTTTTCCTTTTTGAATTTAATTAATTTAGACAGTTTTGAGTATGAGCTTTTATAGTCTGTTAAATTTGGTAAAGCCCAGCTGGTTGACTATCAATAGAGTTCCAGACATAGAGTTTTTAGCTTTTATTGTTACACCCTTGGTAATGCCTGAGCTGTATGAAAGCTGAAGCTCAAAAATTCTAAATAAAAATCTATACTGAAGTATTGACAGAAATGTGTTCCTAAGACAAAATAAATTCAAGATCATGCCCCTAATTAATTCTTGGTAGATAATTTTCATGCTTCAATGAGTGTACTTATTATTATAAAACCCCAAATGAACACACAATGCTTAAAACTGGTCTAGAATAGAGTGGAGATCTTTAAAAATAGTATGTTCCTACGGGTTACTAATAGTTACCCTCTTGAGAAATAAAATTTAATACACTGAATGATTTCAGCTTGCATTCAAATTCCTCAGAACCACGTTAAGAAAGATTTTACTTTGAAAATTAATCTGAGAATATTTCAGCTCTCTCTTAAGAAACAGTCATTCAAAATGGGATAAAGACATTCTCAAAATTGCTCCCAAAAAGATGATATGAAATTTCCTTTTATACATTCTGTGCTGACAGAAAACAATGGTGTGTATAATTATGAATAATAAAGGAACAAAAATTACTCTCTACTTGGACTTTGAATTACACACACACACATTCTCCTTACATGCTGACTTTCCCAATTATATCTACTTCAGCTAATAGTGAAATTAGTTTCTATTCTTTAAGAAGAAACAAGCTGATTACAAGAGGAAGCAAGGACAAAGTGGCATATAAAAATTGGGTTAGCTTTAAAAGTTCTTATTGCTAAAGATACCACAGGTATTATGTGTGATTCACAATTATGAACAACTTCTAGACAAACTCCTGGAATTTGCTTTCAGTCAGGCTAAGCACTGCAATGCCAACTTTAAAGTTCTGTCTGTAATAATTACATCAATATTTACATACTTTATTATATGAAAGGCATTCCCACACACAGTCTCTGGTTTATTCATATAAAAACTGTGGCATAGATATTTAAAAATTCATTTTACAGATGAAGACACTAATATGAATGCCTAAGTGACTTTCCAAACATCACATATAAACAGGCACAGGACCAAGAATAGATCCCTGGATTCACTCTTCATCTGCATTCTGTCTACTACACTCAAGAGAATGACACGGTGCATGGAGCCTTTCAGTAGCTTCTTCCCCTCTGTCCTCTCCTGATAGTTAGCTCTTTTGACACCTCTAGAAAACAAATGTCTTTAGATACGAGTCCATGTCGTGGCAGCATTAAGGCGAATGATCATATTAGTGCCTCAGCCAGGGGTCTCTTCAAGCCAGTTAGTAACTGTAAACACTTAGTCAAACAAAGAAGACTAGATTGTAGAAGTTTACGGCATGTGTTCTGCATGACTGCTTACATTTTCAAAATAACTCCAGTATAACTGCTATAATGAGAATCTCTGCTTCTTAACTAGATAATTAATAAAAATTTTCTATGAAAAAATACCACCCAAAATGACATGTTTAGCATGTAGAAGGTTGATAATAAGGCCATTTTAATCTGGGCCTGTTTTAATAATGTAATTCCTTCCTCAAAATAACATGATCAATTATTTAAAAAAAAGAAAAACCTAGGTCTGGCACAAGCATATCAGTCTAATGAGTTTGAACAAAACTAAGGCGGCCTTTGCCCTGCAGTGAATAGAGAATAACTTATGTGTGACAGATTAAAAGATAATTAAAAGCTTTTGCTTTTAATTAAATGAGAAAGCATTATTACATCAATATTAATGAAATTCAATACACATGGCTCTTAATAGAAATTAAAGGAATAACTATATCCATATTTATTCTTCAAGGCTCTACCTTCAAGAGATAATGGGTGAGAGGGAGGATTTTCTTAAAAGATTAAGGCTTCAGGGCACAGAGTCTTCCTTTCTCTTCCTTTTATTACTTTGTAAACATTAAAGAGACATCTGTAATAATAACAACAGCCAAGAACTGTTTTCATCTGATTCTGTCATCCTAAGCCATCACGACCTCAAGATATTTTCCACATCTGCCTTAGTCGATGTTTGATGTTTAGACAAAAACAGTGCCTTTCCTCCCCTAAATTAAATTAAAACCATGACTACAGAAACAGTGCTAACAATCATGCTCTTTCTCTGGGAATCTGTTTTCATAAGTTAGCCACCGTTGTAGACGTAGGTGTAATAAAATAACTGTTCCTGCTCAAGAGTTCAAAACTTTTCTAATCGAGGAGGTGGTCAGTATCAAAGGCAGACCAATATAATAATTCTCCATTCATCAAGTGAGCTCAGTTAAATTGTCGCCTAGATTTAAAAAAAAAAAAAAAAAACAACAAAAAACTGGATATGACTGTAAGTTGCAAATGCAGAGAACCAGAGATAAAGCCACTTCAGAGATATAACCGGTGGGAATCTTATTAAGTTTAGTACTTAGCATAGAGCAACTTAGTAGTGGTGAAGGAATATATAAAAATGTAAACTTCTCTGGAAGACAACCTCTGTATACATTAATACATTTTGTGGTACAGAAATGCTACATATCACATCGTAAATCACCCAGGAATTATAATATTTAGCCTCCAGTTATATAAAATTTCTCTCTATTGATAAAAATCATAGTAAAATTTTTTAAAAAATAGTTCACTGGATTCTATTGGGGATACAGAAACAACACACAATAAACCTGTACACCTCTAGGTATGGCATGCCAATATCACTAAAATAAATATTTACATGTAGAAACTGAATGAACTGTAGTCCCGGTTCACCTCCCCAACTCCATTACAAAACCAAAACAAAAAATGTTTTACCATTGTTTCAAGGAATTTTATCAAATCTCCATGGGGAATGGAAGGTGGCTTGGACGTACTGTAACTACAGCGAGTCAGCCATTCAAAGCAGTCCGCTGCTGTTGGCAGCTGCACATCTGGACACTGTTTGTTCACTTCCTTCTGTATTTCTGTAATGCAGTGCTCGATGCTACAAAAAGAAAAGATGTAATTCTTTTGGTAGGAAGTAGACAATGGTGCTATCCCATAACAACAGACCTGCTATGTCTGTGTGGGGTATCTGGCTGTATACCATTTACAAAATTTACAGAATGTTCACATGATATGAAAATAATAACCAAGAGACTATGCATTTTCATTCCTAGTTGAAAATTGAGAGTTTACATTTTCTGGCAGAAGAAATGTGACAGAGAAAGTATAAAGTATACAGAATTATAAAATTATAGTTTCTTAGAGATGACTTAGAAATGATTTTGTGTTAAAACAAATACCAAGCATAAATATAATGGCTCTCTTGACAGGCAGTGGATGGAAGGCAGAGAAAAAATGGTCCCAGTGACAATAAGTCAGTAACAATACTATGTGCTAACAGATGAATGGTAATATAAGTTATGGAAGATTTAAATTGCTGGAATATTAAGAAGTCATTCAGGCACAGGGGTGCACACCTATACTACTCGCATTCTCGGAGGCTGAGCCAGGAGGATCTCAAGACCAAGCTCTTCCTAGTAAACGTTAGTGATGTTAAGAAGACTCTGTCTTAAAAGAAAAAAAAATTAAAAGGGCTGGGGGTGTACATGAATGAAGGCTCTGTGTTCAGTCCCCACTACCACACACAAAAAGTCCAGAAGCAGTTACAAAGAGCTTGTGATTTTTATATTAAAAGCCGTATAAATAATGTATAATGTTGCTACAGTTAAATACCTTTTGTTGCCATGTAACTCCATTCTAAAAGAGAAACATACACTAAAACTTCATGTACAAAAGAAAAAAAGGAAGACTGGGAGAAATGAAGCAAAAGGTTAACGACAATTATATCTCTGTGATGCAATTAAATGGATTTTTAATTCACTTTTCTATATTTCCTAAGTGTTTATAAGAAATAAGATGAAATGATTTTACAAACACAGAAGCAAAAAAAATCCAGGTGAGTCTTGTTTCTGTTTGTAAAATTCCATGTAAAGGATCCTTAGTTCTGGTAAAATAAGATACCCTATGCTATTCCAATTTCCATATATAATTCTGTGCATTCATGATTTTAGGTCTTGCGGGGGGGTGGTGGGGGTAAAGCCCTGACCTTGGCAGAGGGCCAGCTGCAGAGCCATGGGGATGTGACACGTTACTACCACCTGATGGCAGCACACCAAACCACAGAAAGCTTGCAAACCCAAGCATTCCTTTGAAGCTGAATCACCTCCTCACCTGGAAGTGACACTTACTCTATTGTCTCCTAATAGTTCCAAGGAAGATTTGTTGCAAGCAGAGAAAGCAACTGTTTTAAAACTATAATTGCCATTAAGTATACATTCCATGTGGTAGAACCATGTGGGTTTTAGCAACCATGCTCCATTACTAAAATTGCTGTTATACAAAAAACTGCACAATTTGTCAGGTGTGGGTTGTCTATAAAACACACAATGTAAAATAGCGAAACTTTTCAAAAGACTTCAGAGCATGAGACAATTCTAACTAAATTACCTTGAAAAGATAACTTCTGAGAATCAAAGAGGCTTTTCATGAAAACAAAGAATTTAAAAGAAAAAAATAATACCTCCTTTGGCCACAGGCCACTGAATTTCCCGACGGGACAGCGGCTCTGAGGCTGACAAGAGACTGGCATGAGTTTTCCCAATTTACGTAAGCACTTCTGCAGACGGGAAATACATGCTCAGTCACCCTGACTTTGGGGACGCCTTATTGAAGGTTTTCACTACACCATCCTCATGTGTCTCATTCGGTGAAACCTAACAGATAACAGCAATGCAAACTGCAAAGGCTCAGGCCGGGGATATAGCTCAGTGGCACAAGCGCCTGCCTGGCAAGCACAAGGTCCTGAGCTCAATTCCTGGTACCAAAAAAAAAAAAACAAAAACAAAACTGGAAAGGCTCAGCAGTGAGTCTACCTAAATCTGTTTCAATCAGGACTCAGGCTTTTAGGTTAATCTCTAACATCTGAATCTGGGAAGAGGCCAGTCACTACAGTTTATAAATAGGATAAAGCCTTCAGAGGGCTAGATATTTTGGTAAGTTGTCCAAATGCTGATAAAAGGATTAAATAGTTGCATTTCAAGGGACCTCCCTTACTGCTATAACTTAAGACACTTCAGCTTGTTTTTAAAATCATTTTGCCAGAAATTTTTAAATACCAGAACCCATTACTGGCACTTGATTTTGTTTTTACATGACTCAATATTTTGTCAACCTGTCATTCTTCAGTATCTATATATCTTATTCTAAAAACTTAATCCTCTGAATTCTATTGATTTCTTGTCCAATTGTTTTATTTTTTTTATTTTTTATTTTTTTTTGTCTTTTTGAGACAGGGTCTCACTATGCAGTTCAGGCTGGCCTTGAGCTCACTTTGTAGCTCAGGCTGGTCTCAAACTCGCAACTATCTTCCTGCCTCAGCCTCTTGAGTGCTGGGATCGCAGGCATGCGCCACCACGGCCAGCTCTTGTCCAATTGTTATACAAAAGGAATATTTTTAAAATTTAGGGTGGATGTCAGGGCAGTCTAACAACTTATCTTCTCTTGTCCAGGTTAAAATTAAATTAAAAGTTAACTTTCAACATTTAAAAGGTACTATTATTTTCAAATATGTGTCTTGGGGATGGTAATCTGGGATAGAGGAAGTCTATTTTTAGGCTTAGATGATACAAGCTCTTAATTCCGGTTTTCTGAAATTCCACAGCACCTGTCTTTATTATGTTTTAAGCAGTTTCTGTTTAACTGGAAATTGCTTCAGATTTTCTTTAGAAGCAAGATCAGCCATGAGAAAATAACCTAGCTAATTCAACAAACAAAAAGGTAATTAGTACATTTATTGTGAGATACCAAACTTTAGGGCAAAATTTAAAGAGTCTAAAAATAGTAGCAGATTTTCTTTCAACTTTACTAATATTAATTGAGTTTAGCAAGTGTTCTTTTTTTTTTTTTTTTGGTACTGAGAATGGAGCTCGGGGCCTTGCCCTTGCCAGGAAGGTGCAGTGCCACTGAGCTAAACCCCTGGCCCCCCTAGCAAGGACTTTCTAAAGCATCTTCTTAGCTTTATTTGTAATATTAAAACCACAGGAAAATGTTTTAATGTCCAGCAATAGAAGAATGATTAAATGGTTAATAGTTCATTCTGTGGAATAGAACCATAAAAATAAAGTAGAAATACAGAGAATCTAACAAACACAATGTTGAGGAGAAATGAACCCCACATGAATATATACAAATGATACTAGCCATATAATAATTTGAAAATATTCTATGTAATGCCACATATTGCTCAAGATCATTAACACAGGTAGTAAAAGTGTGCGGAAATGCATAAGCCCACATCCCGGTCTTGTAGGAGTGCATGAAAGTGGGATGAGGTTGAGGAGAAGGACACAGAGCTTTAGCAGGATTTGCAACGTTTTATTCCTTAAGCTGGATGTTGAGAACATGAGTATTTATCATAGCACTCTATGCCTCTTCATAAGCTTCCACATTCCTTCCTAAATTTGTACCCACATGTGCAGTAATTATAATGACTCTGAATTATCCAAGTTAATGGTGTGTGCGAGTGGGGTATTACTGACAGGCGCTGTATAAGTCAATTTATAAACCATTTTTAAAATGCAATATGGAGTGTGCTTTTTTAAAAGAATATCTATGGCAATTTTCTCAGCCAACATCATTCTTGGACTGCAAAAACTGCTTCTAGAATGAGGCATGGTATTTGATAAGCATTAACTGAATGCTAAGTATGTGGTAGGTACTGTGATACGTACTACCAGGGATCTAAACACGAATGAGACATCACCTCATCCCTAATTCTGTCTAGTGAGAGAGAACTGTAAATAAATAACTGCAATACAGGACGACTTGCTAAGAGGTGCATACAATACACATAGGGAGTACACAGTAGGGAGCCTCTAAATGCACCTGTAGGAAGAGTTGAAATGGCTTCTCCTCAGAGAAGAAGAGATTACACACAAGGACGCTGGTACTTTAAGAAAATTTATAAACTCATTGTACCTAACATTCACCTACAGCTGACCCCTCAGAAGGTAGTACTGATCATCTAACTTCACTGCTGTTTCACTTTAAAATTATATTTACCTGAATAATAAAAGCATTCATTTATTTTTACAGCCACAACTTTTTTCTTCCCTTCAACCCTGGGCCAGGTCTTCAATGGACCCACAAATTTTTACCTTAAAAGTGAGGGCTTACTTCTCACTGGCCCATGAACTATGATCATCTCTGAGAAATAGTGGTTCAACTATTATTGGCTCAAGCTCCAC
Source organism: Chinchilla lanigera (assembly GCF_000276665.1). Taxonomy (NCBI): domain Eukaryota; kingdom Metazoa; phylum Chordata; class Mammalia; order Rodentia; family Chinchillidae; genus Chinchilla; species Chinchilla lanigera. The sequence continues at coordinate 17,866,758 of NW_004955418.1, read as the reverse complement.
ACAGGGCCTGAATTTTCAGTATAACAATCTTACTCATACTTTAGGTATCCTCACAGTTTCAAAACAGACAAGACATGTGCTTCCCTTTCCTTATTTCTCATGGAAAGATAATTATACTATTGTTTAGGACATCTCCAAACAACAATTCTTTATTACCTTATACCTGCTTGCTGTAGAGTAAGTAAAGTTAAAGCACATAAAAATAAATGTATTCGGGGCTGGGGATTTAGCTCAGCGGCACAGCGCCTGCCTGGCAAGTGCAAGGTCGTGAGTTCAGTTCCCGGTACCGAAAAAAAACCAAAATAAATAAATAAATAAATAAATGTATTCATTTACAAATTTTCCAACACCTAAAATGTACATGTTACTTGAAAGAACCCTGGTATAAAGAAGGATCTATCTGGGTCATCTGTAGGAAAATGGATGCACTTTGAGACTATAACTGTAGGTTAAAAACAATCATATGCAACGCTTAAAAATTGAATGGTTTCTCTTATATGAGAAACCCAAAGTATAAATAAATTAAAGAGCAAAATAAAAGGTAACAGGAAGTAGGGAAGGGACCAAGGGATGGAGGGAAGGGAGAGAACAGGATATAAAAAGAAGTAAGATGTGTCACACACACGTACCAACTTTCCCCGATGAATGTAATCATTATGCACTGCAAACATGTATTATTAAAAATAAACATTAAAAAAAGAATGACCCTGCTCATCTCAAAGCCTAATGCAGAGGTTTAAAGAGAAGAACTGAAGACTCTGTAGGAATATGAAGAAAGGAATGAGGATCGCCACAGACATCCGCAGTCATGTAGTTAATAATGACAGAAAAGGCTGAGGAGAGGGGGTGCATCAGACTGCCGCTGAGAGACAGGAGCTGGTCTTCTTCCCGCTCACTGACACCTCTACCTACAAGCGGTACCAGACCTCACGGTGAAGCTTCACCGGGAGGAATGGAGAAGGTTAAAAAGTGGGAAGTATGAACAGACCCACACAAAGTTTACATCACTGAGTGCTGGGGCCCAGAACGCTGTGTGCCTGAGAAAGACAGAGCACACTGGACAGGGCCCAGGCAGAGGCACCTGGAAAGCATATTCAGCTCTTATTGTGGCCTCCGAGATACAGGCGGGAAGTGGCCCCGTTCTGTTTTCACCCCCTGTAGCGTGGCCTTGTTCAGCGGGACAGGAGGAGTGGTCAGGGTTCTATCAAATGGAGAAGGAAATAAAGAAACCTCCAAAATACAAATGCAGAAAAGTGGAAGAAAGGAGCACTCATTAAGTGCGAAAATACTGCCAAAAATAATATACTGTATACTACAGCCTTCCAAATGAATTTCATTTTATGCTATATGCATGGTTGCAAAATGTACTGATATATGTGTTTGTGTGTGCATTAGTGGATGTGTGGCTCTGCCACACGCAGCCCACAGTTGGTAGATTACTTGCAGATTTCTTTCAGTTACCTCTTCCAGACTTCTATGCTATCCTATGGAAAACTCTAATTTTTTTTCACATATAAGCTCAAAATATATAAGCAGTATGTGGGAATTAAGTATCATCTGTGGGCTATGTATCCTCCCATTAATAAGTATAATTCAATTTGTAGAAAACATTTATCCAATATTATCCATGAAGACAAATGGTACCTTCCCTGGCAGTACTTCCTACTTTTTCTTTAGATTAAAAAAGAAAAAAAAAGTAGATATCGGACATCATATCAGCAAAATAGGCTCTCTTAGACATAGAGGTTGTTTATAATTAGAAAAGAAAAACGTAAAATAAACTTTTAAAATAAAGAAAAATACATGGGCGTGGAGGTGCACACCTATAATTCCATCACTCTGAGAGGCCGGAGCAGGAGGATGGCAAATCTAAGCTGAGCCTGGGCAACTTGGCCATTTGGCAAGACCCTGTTTCAAAAGAAAAAGTAAAGGGCTGATGATGTAGCTCCATGCAAGGCCCTGGATACCAAAGTCCCTCAGTACCAGAAAAAAATAAAAGCAACAAAAAAATAAAAGCAACTCGACACTAAGAGAATAAAAATCAGCTATATTGTGCTTAAAAAAAAAAAAAGCTATACTGTGAACCCAAGAGAGTCTGTACCTGAGATCTTATTAAACTAGTAAGTTCCAGCCAGGTCAGAATGCATTTCAGGGATGTGTGCAGTTTTCAGTTAGATAACTAACCGCGTCTGTGGCTACGGCATTGGTAGTATTCTTCCATGGCAGGTTATTTACTCCCTCATTATCAATTGTGCTGTGTGTTCAAAGTAAATGATTCATCGTCACTGATTTCTCTCATCAGAACCACGCGTGGCCCAGCTCTGACTTGAATGGAAACAAGGACGTAAAAGTGAGAATGGACTGAGAGAAAGGTTGCCTCTCCTGAAGGGCAGGTGAAGGTTCAGTGACCCCGGGCACACCGGTCCTTTCTAGGGAATCACTGCTTTGGGGAGGTGAGTGATCCCGTGGCTCATAAAATTTGATGATATTAAGAAGAGGGAAGCAATTCACACTTGAGATGTCAGGGTCACTGTAAGAAATACAGCTTTAAAAATTCAAGAGCAAGAAAAAACTACTATATTTAAAAATGAATTGCTAATGTTTTTTTCTTTTAAAAGTATTGGGGAAAATCCATATCATACCAGCGTTCATTACTTATTCAATGTACACCACTGGGAGATAAATAGAACTGTTAGAATACAAAAATGCCACGGGTAATTCAGCGACTGCGGTGTAAGTGTGGCATAACTGATTTGTCATGACATACAATTTTCTAAAAGCTATTCTGTTAGAAGGCAATAAATGAGTGCATAAATGATTTATGCTCTTTTGAACCATAGTTATTATTCAGTATTTTATTTTTAAAAATATATATACCCTATACTATTATGTTTATTCTCTAGGGTATAATAAAAACATAATTGAATTTGATGAAAAATAGACTTGATTCTAAATGTAGCATATAGCCTGTACAGCTCCTCCCTTATTTTATCCCTCGAGAAGATCAATGGTCACTTGAGGTGGTTCTGCTCTAGGTTCATTTTAATATATGGGCAATAAAATATTTTTTTAATTTTGAAATTATATGCTTGTATTCTGTACTATATTTTCTTTTTAATATTAACATCTAAGTTTCAATCTAAATAACAATTTACAATGCAAAATACAATATCTTAATCACTGTTTTATTTTTAAATATGATTTTTTATTGACCAAGTAGGGCAGAAAATTAAGTACAGATGGTTCAACATATAAAAATGAAGCAATATATGGAAATATTCCAGTAGAGTGACTTGCTTTGTTTTGATGGAGCCTAAATGCCATTGTAAAGGGAGAAGTTTATCTTCTAAAAAGCATTCCCAGTTAAAAAAATTTCCAATTTTAAAAAAAGATCATCTGAAATCTAGATAAACAAACTGTTAATCTATTTAAGCAAATACTATTTTCACTTGCAAATTCCACTACATTAAAAACTCTATCATATCATGTCATTTTATAAATGTATAAAATAAAAATTACAAAAATATACAATGACACTAAAGTTCTATATAGTTATATGTAACATCAAATATACATTCTCATCAATATGGGTAAATTATATATAGACGGTGTCGTTAAATATATGTATATTATGTATGTATGTATAATGACAAACACAAATTAAAATGTTTAATTCTCCCTATTGAAATTAAAGGAAAAATTTTCCCTCCTTAACTTTTCCTTATATAATTTGCCTTAGAAAAGTTAACATAAGTACTTTTCATCTTTTTGACACATACCCTTTGGAAGACTAATCACGACTTTTGTCAGCTTTGTGACCCACTGGTATTCTTCTCAGGAACCTGAGAAATACATTGTTGGAACCAAATATCCAGAGAAATAGTTGCCCTGCCCCCAGTTCTAAGGGAGTGTTAGCACCTACCTTCAGTGGGCAACTGGCTCTACTTTGCCAAACTACCTCCTGTCCAAAAGACATGACAAGTTTATTTCACCTCAAATAAATTCTACCAACACAGGTGGTCTCCCCAACTGCTATGGTAAAGTTAGGATGAACTATGCGTGACAAAACGTGTTGTCAGTCTTCCTACTTCAGGATTAGCAATTGCTCATCTTGTTAACACATATGTAATAGATTGTGTCTAGCTGGACATACATATTTGGCTATATATATATTGGTGAGATATATATATATTCATGAGGTTCCTTTCTGTTGTGGTAATTCTCTTAGTGAGTTGTTTGTGATGCATTTTATATTCTGGGTTAGTGTTTAATCGTTAAAAAAATGTTGCCTTTCTCCACTTATTTCATGGAGAGGATTTTTGAGAAAGGAGACTTTGTTTTTTAGTATAAGTCCCCAAGAATATGCTTACTAGTGAATTCATTTAAGCTCCTGTTATGATGAAGAATTGTCTCAGGAAAGCTGGAGGAAAAGTGCCATAGGAACATTTCACTTGCTTCATTCACTTTCTTTGAACCAATTGAACTACATGTTAAATTTTTAAAAAGGAAATGCTATGTATCATTGCACAATAGAAATTTCTAGTACGATCTGCACATTTAACCCACAACTGAGGAACTAGAACCTTTGACCAAAAGGATTCAAATAAGTGCGCTATCTTATAGCCTGCACATAAACATTTACAGACAAATTCCTTTCTATCACAGAACATGTATTAGTGAGAAATACAAAATTCCAAGAAACCATTAATAGTGATTTAATAAACTAATCTGCCTGTCTGAAGACAGTGCCTCTTATTAAAGTACTAATCAGATGAAAACAATAGTGTAAAATTCTAAGAAAGAGAGTCTAACTAGTATTTTTCAGAAAAGTTAATGATAATTAAAACCTAAAATTATCTAAGAGCAGGAAACAGTAAAACCAGACTAGGTAAATTTTATGTAAACAAAATATGAAAATAACTTGTTTTAAAAAATTGCTATTTACCTGGCAGCATTTTGCTCGAGCTGTTCATCGATGTCACTGAAGATCTGCTTACACTCTGAGTCTCCAGGAAATGAATTTAACAAACATTGTAGGTCAAAAGGAGTGTAGGGATATTCATCTACACAATCCATTCTGAGGAACCAAGAATAAATAACAGAACGTGTCAGTTAGCCTAAAACAGGGAGGGAAAAAAAGAAACCCACCTCAAGTTGTGATCCTAAATCAAAAATAGTCATTCCTATTTATAGACACAATGAGATACAGGAGTGGGAGGAACTAAGGTACTATTAAGCCAGGTAGAGTGTTTTATCAGTTTATGATGTGTAACTTCATTTTCCCACTTGCGTGAGGTTTGAAAGCTGAACACCACAGCCACCCACAGAGATTGCTTACATCGGGCTGCTTCTCACTGTACCAGAGAGCTGCAGAGGAAATCAGAAGGCCCAGCAACCTTTGTAAACAGGGTGAGTACAGCCAGACCTCCACACCTTCCTTGTCAAGATTCTGACCTGTAAATTCTAGCCTCAGCTTGTGAAAAGCCTCATCCCCAGTGTATTTATAAATGAAGAAGGAAACATTCTCCTGGAGCTCCTCTTGCACCCCTGAGATGTGAAGGGTATGTTAGTCCCTCAGGCACATGCACACTGCCACTTCAGAAGCCTCAAGCACTCACTCACTCTTTAGGTGTAATTTACTGACTGTTTAATAGGCAGCAGGCACTGCTGCTGAGGCTGGGATACAACTGCAGAGTTAAAGCAGTTCCTGCCTTTAAGAAGTCTTTACTCTGGTGTGAGAGACAGATTTTAAAATATAACAACAGATGCATTTTGTAAAAGAGCACAGGAGGACAAGTGCAGCAGAGTAGCGAGCCAGACTAAAAATGGGAGCTGTGGCAGGGAGCAGGATGAAGACTCCGAGGAAGAAGAGATAGGTGGGGAAATGCACTTCTTCATTACGTTAGCCACGTAATAGGCATGTGATTCTACCCAGACGCTAAGGTGTCTCAGAAATGCTGTCAGTGGCCGGGCTGCTGACTCTGGGAAAACTACACTATGGCTGGAGTTTTGGTGTAGATCTTAACTAAATCTCCCCAATGCCCAAATGCTAGTTGTTTATCTCAGGTTTTTTGTCCCAGCAGTGGAAAGCTAACTGATAGAGGTCATAATCTTTGACTGGCAGCTTCCCTTTCTGTCATTATCGTTCATTTGGTACATTTCCATTCTCTCTTCCAGGTTACTGATTTGCTTCAAAAGTCTGAATGATTCTTGGTTGTCCATTCTTATTTACCAACAAGAGTAGGTTGATACATATTGGTAGCTAGTGTTAGGGTGCAGAATACCCCTGAGTATGGTGATCGGTACACTGAGCATTGAATTAAAGGAGCTGGGAGGACCTTCGAAGTTGCTCAGAAGCACGCTCTCTTTGACCTTCGTTTTTCTCCATTTTAGTAAGAAGCTTTTTCTTTAACTTTTATTTTTATTAGTATATAAAATTGCATTCATCACAGGGAGTTGGTACATGTACATAATACTTCTTAATTCTTTTTATGTAGGAAGAGGCTCTTTCTGATGTTCCTTTATCTGACTGAAGAAAGCTCTTCCAAAAGAAGTACTGCACAATTGTCTTGTCTTGGACCACCTTCTGATATCAATCAGTGAAGATTAAACTCATATTTGTAGGAAAGAAGACTGAGTAATGTCACATCTGCCTACACAGACTCTGCCAAAAGTGATGGTTTCCAGTCCTACCTAGCTTCCAACGATGATCATTTACAAACAGCTGTCCTACTAACTTACCCTAAAAATTATTACCTAGCCCTCAAACTGCCAAATTCCCCCACTTCCCTCCACACCATGAGAGTATATAAGGCTCTGAACCTCATTAAGCTGCTGGGTCCTCACCTTCCTGTGAAGTCCCCAGGCCACATAAATAAATTTGTGGTTTTTTCTTCCAGTTAAACTGCGTATGGCTAGTTTGTTTCTGCAAATTTAGACTTTTAGGGGGAGGGGGAATTCCCTTCACTCCTATATTACCCAGGGTTTTCTCTATCATTATAAAGATTGTTTTACCCAAAAAGTCTTTTCCTCCTGGGTAGCACGGTTGATTAAGAAACAAGGAATGGATAGCTATGGGCAAGCTTCTCCTAAGGATTTTCAAAGAGAGAAAGCATTTAGTTGATGACGTGCACAAGTGACCCAGCAAACATTAAACCTACACTGGAATAACTAGCTCTTTTCACTCAGTGTTTGACCTGCTTCTTTATTCTCTCCCAGGCCTTTTTGGAGGTCAGGAAGTAAGCTGGGTTCTCACACTCTGATCAACAGCCATTCTGTGTATATTAATCACCTAGATGGTCAGCTTTGTTTACATTCTCAACAGGCAACTGCAACAGCATAATTCAAGGTAGGTGCAGACCTGTGCGACTCCTTGAGAACATTTCTTTAGCTCCTGTGCTCCTTGATGGCTACCCTGCGGCCTATTTCATGTTTTACTTTTTCTATGAATTTGGCATTCTTCAGAGCATGGGTCTTACTACTAAAGCAACACCCTCTTGCAGAATGTAGAGTGTGGTTTTCATGCCTCCTGTATCTTCATTGCTGAGCTTCTATACCTTCCCCTTCCAGGAATATTCCTTGTACTTCTTTCAGTGCTGCTTTTCTATGTGTCTTTACATATTTCATTAGGATTTCAGGACAGAGGAAAAGCAAATATGTGTCTTTAGTCCTGCGCCTTCAGAATTTTCTATATTTACATTCCCCATTCTAAGGCACATGAAAAAAATTATGAGATTTAAACATTCAGAACTTAGTGTAGTCTTTGCAAATAGGTGTGGGCCAAAGCAATGTAGATTGCTTATGTGACATATAGCTATTTTGAAATGCTAATGCTGGCAAATTAAATGCAACATTAAATAATATGAAGTCATAACACCCAACTAGAAGACTGTGGCCAAGACTGATCCTACAAGAAATTCTCATGAAATGGTGACAGTCTGTCTGTCTGATACCTAATATGGTTTGCTTTTGTCTTCCACACATGAATATATATATATTTCTTAGTGGAACATGGGCACACTCCAGGATATATAATAAGAGAAATTTCTAAAAATTAGCTTCTCAGGACGTGTGGATTCGGCACTCAGATTTGACAAGTTGTCACATGTGCTGAGAGCCACTGAGTGGGATCTGCGTGGTTTAAGGGTTCCAGCCTACACTCCACACCTCAGCTGTGCTCTGTTCTTTCCTCTTCATTGCACATAATCAACCTCCATAATAGTTAAAGGCTTTGTATTCACAAGAAAACAACTTCTAAAAGATAACAGTAGAGACTATGACAATGGAAATGGTAATTTTTAGCTTAAAGCAAGACATTCCAGAGAAGTTAGTGATTGGATTGGCTAATAATTAAGAATGTATTAAGGATAAGAAGTCACTTAAAGTTTCTGGCAATATGCCATTAAATATTACAAGAAAATTTTAGACATTTAAAAAGGCAATCAAGTCTCACCTGAGCAACTTAGCTAGTCCCTGTCTCAAAATAAAACGATTTAAAAAGGGTGCTGGGGGGTGGGGGGCTGAGGATGTGGCTCAGTGGTAGAAGGCCCCTGGATTTAAACCCCAGGATCAAGGAACAAAACAAGACTCTATACTATATGCAGCTATGATAGTTAAGAGCCACTGTCTGCCTAAATGAATGAATGAATGAATGAGAGACTGCTGATAAGGTTTCCATGCACATTTGGTATAGTTGTGTACTTGATTATGTTTTCGTTGCTGTTTTGGGAATTGTTTCATTTTTTGAGACAAGGTCTTGATGTGTAGTTCAGGCAGTCTTGATCTCAATACGGACCCTAGGCTGGCGTCAAACTTACAATCTGCTTGTCTTAACCTCCTATACGCAGTGATCACATGCATTTGTCACTATGCCTGGCTTGTTTTGTTTTTCTTAAGGGAACCCTTCCTAAACCTAGTGCTAAAAGACAGGACATTCTCACATTTGTGAGATTATAAGGAGATCAAACATGAAAACACAAGTGACACATAATAATTAGGCATGTAATATAAGAATCTCCTTACTTACTCAAGACAGTTGGTTCCTGGATATTAATGATTGAGCAAATTGTTTAAGTATACTGAAGGAAAATACAAACACCTTTTATTTTTAAATTCTCCTCAAAATGTACATAGTCAAAAATGTGTATTACAAGCTGAGAATGGTGGCCTACGCCTGTAATCTCACCACTCAAGAAGCGGAGGCAGGAGGACTACAGCAAGTTTGAAGCCAGCCAGGGCTATATAGTAAGTTCATGGCCAGTGTGATGCAGTCTCAAAAAAAAAAAAATGTGTATTTCATTCATAATTATCTAAATAAATTTTAAAGAATATTGACTTCTGCAGACTATTAATGCTTAGCTATTGCTGACATAGGAGATTAGGGTGTGGCAAAGTGGCTGGGGAAGTAGGTGTGATTTTTTTTAATTTGGGAAGCAAATACAAGTCTATTTGCTTTCTTGTAAACTATTTCTACAGCACTAACTCTGTGCAAACACAAATCTTTTTTTTTATTTTAAAAATAGTAAATGAGAAACAAACAAAAAAATAGAACAGTAGCAGCATACCAGTATCACAAACATAAACAAATCAAAGGGAGAACATTCAAAGTGATACAGGGTAACAGTTGAGTAATACTCCATTGTATAAAAATACCACAACTTTTTTATCCATTTCTCAGTGGATGGGCATTTGGGTTGTTTCCAAGATTGAGCTATAACAAACTGTGCTGCTATAAACATGGGTGCACGTACATCGTTGCGGTATGATGTCTTTAATTCTTCTGGGAAAAAGCCCAGAAGGGGAATAGCTGGGTTAAATGGGACTTCTAATCCTACTAGTTTTATGGGTGTGACTCTTTAGTAACAAGATCTCAGCACCTTTACACAGAACTGCTCCCAAAGCTCTGCACATAGACTTCTGGGAACTCCAGCAGGTTTTCAATAGGATAACCTGGACCTGAACTCAGCCTGAGGCGGAAGATCCCAGCACTGCCTCCCAGGACATGGATGTAAACATTACTGGTGGGTTCCAAGATTTGGGCCGTATTAAAGGAGAAAGATACCAAGAAGAGCCTGCTTTTCTGGCTTTCCTCTGGACAGCCCACCCTGCTTTCCCAAAGGTTTTCTTTTATCTTGTTTTTTTCAATCTCTTTTACTCCACCCAAGCTCACTCTGCAGAGCCAGTTTCTCCCTCACACTTTACTTCTACTTTTTCAAATAAACTCTGCCACTGCTTTTTGCTTGTTTGCTTATTCAGTTCTTTGTTTGAGGCAAGAAGAACCTGGAATCCAACTGCAGAAGGAAAGGTGAGCAACCCAGAACCCAGTACCATTGAATTGGCAAGTCACTTTTAAGAGGAGCTATCAGGTAACATCACTATTTTAAACATTAACATTGTCATTTCATATTTTAGGAGAAAGTTTGGCAATTAATCTTCCTCACTGGAATTTCTAAAAGGCTATAGTTCTAAGACAACATATATAAAAAGACATAATAACATATAAATTAGGAGTTATACTTATTTCATAAGAAGGTTTCGTAACTTTTCTTCACTCCACTTAGAATTTCTATAAATCATATTGTTTAGTGTATATCAAATTCAACATTCTGTTTGAAAATTGATTTTACCCATTAGTAACAGAATGAAATGAAGTAATAGTCTATTTTATTGTGTCTATATCTTTCTCACAATCCTTGGAATACAAGGCGAGAAGGGAGGGAGGAAAGAAAGCTTATGGCTCCTAGGTCCTTGGGGGGACCTAGATGTCCCCACAAAGCCTCATGTGCTCATACATGCGGCCTTTTAGAGCTGACTGGATTTAGGGTTGTGGTGGTGAACCCACAGCACAATACAGCAGACTGTCATCACTGAAAGATCTAAAAGCTTTGGCGTCACTGATCCAGGGTGTATGATACTGGGATTAAGGTTGTATGTTACTGAATTAGTCCACTGGTTGGCTTAGCATAGTCCTGGGTGTGGATAATAGAAGTCCCACTCTGTGTGTGGGGGACGCCAATTAATAGGCTTATAGCTTGTATGGAATATAAAGGGAGAAAGCAAAAGCAGGCTGCTGCTGCTGCTTGCTGCTTTGCTGCCTTTTGCCTGCTACACCATGGACTGTTGTTTCTCCACTGTGATGCTTGTCTTCTGTGCCACCCTGCATTGGAGCCAGCCAACTATGGACTGAAACCTCTACAAACTGTGTACAAAACAAATCTTTCCTCCTTTAACTTGTGGGTGTAGGGTATTTTGTCTCAGAAATTGGAAAAGTATCTAAGACAGGAAGGAAGGAAGAAAGGAAAGAAGGAAGGAAGGAAGGAAGGAAGGAAGGAAGGAAGGAAGGAAGGAAGGAAGGAAGGGGTGTCATGAATTCGATTCCCAGTACCAAAAAAAAAAAGTTAAACTGGTTTCTGATAGGATAAGGGGAAAATGGTCAAAAAGAATTAATGGGGTAAGAAATTTAGCTGGAGTAAATGAGAAGGCTAAGTGAGAAATAAAGGACGGAGGGTGGAGCAGGGTAGGTGACACTAACCTTTGGCTATGGAAGTTTTTGTGTTAATATGGCAGTGAATCCTCATGCAGTAAGTGGGCTCAAGGCTCAGACACCAATCACTACTATTTTCTAAGTAAAAGGTAAGTATGACCTCCATAACGTAAAAGTGAATTACCAGGGGTCCAATTAGTTTGGCAAATACTTCAGTGGTATATCACAAAGGTAAAACTACTTTTAAAACTTTAGAGGGAAAAAAAAAGAGGATGTAAAGCTACAGATTAAGACAAAGCTTTGTATTCACTTTTTATACTTACAACTATTAACTTATTATTCAGGAGATAATAATAATTTAATATGAAAACTCTAATTAATGATCAATCAAAAATGGAAGCCCTAACTTTTCAAACTGTAACTTTTTGAATTGCCATTCCACAATATGGCTTTAAAATTTTCCTTCATATGTTTTCTCATCATTATTTACATAAGATTAAAAAGCAGTGCTTAATATTTCTAATGAGTAGTAATGGACAATTAATTATCAATTATTGTCTTTTAAAATGATTAAAGAATTATATCTAAGTGAAACATCTGTAGATCAATTTTCAGCCCTAGGTAAAATGGAACTGTTGGGGCTGGGGATTTAGCTCAGCGGCAAAAGCGCCTGCCTGGCAAGCGCAAGGTCGTGAGTTCGGTTCCTGGTACCGGAGAAAAACCAAAAAAAATAAAATAAATAAAATAAAATAAAATGGAACTGTTGAGTTATAAAATGCCAACAACAGTGATTATAAAAATGAACATATTATAAACACTGCCAGAAAACATTAAAATAAAACAGTGCAAAATACACATGTATGTGACCCCAAAAAGCCCATAAAAGTCATTCTGGAATCTCACTTGTCCTTCACCATATTTTATAACATCTCTCTATTGCTATGGTCTATTTTCTTTATTTAAACCAGTCTAACAGTAAGAAGACTTATTTTGCCTTCTTTTTCTGTTTTTTCAACAATAAAACTCTAGCATGTGATTCTTCTTATGGTGAGCCAATAGCAGCTTTAAAAAATTGAGAGAAGCAATAAAAACAAACCAGTGGGAAGAAATCCACAGTGAAATCAAGTAAGGAAAGGAGAAACATTAGGATCATGTAATTCCTCCTCCGTGGAAAAGTCCAGTGAGGAGGCTCACATGCTTTCTCATCTGTGGACACAATGAAACTGATATGTCCACTAGCTTGGGCTCACACGAAGTCCTACCATTCAATATCTGTGTCTAACACAGAATAAACACTGTTAATGAGCGTGGTAAGGTAGGAGTGTGTTCTGACTAATTAAAAATAATGACAACCCATATACAATTTAACAAGTTTTAAATGTTGCATTATAACACAACACATTTAACACTAAATGTCATGAACCAAGAATCGGTAGATTTGAGTCCTGACCCTAGTACTACTAAACCGTAAGTGACCTGGGATACATCACTCAGTCTCCTGAGAGGGAGAGAGCTCATGTTCCTCATTTACACAATTATGTGGATAGATTTATTTGGCTTTAGGTATAAATTTGTTGTATTCTATAAGGAAGTAGAAGGATACATTTCTGAATGCCCAAGTCAGCTGTTTGAATTGATCTATTTTGTTCATTATTAAAACAATCATTTTTTTTTCTCTTGGATGCTTAGATCCATTCATTTGTTCTTTCATTTTTTTGAGACAAGGTTTCATTACATTGCACAGACTCTCCTCAATCCCCTAGTGTTAAGCTATTCTCCTGCCTCAGTTTCCCAAGTAATGAGGCACCCACCACTTTGCCCACTACAGTGTTTTTTTGAGACAGGGTCTCATTAAGTTGCGCAGATCTCAAATTTGTGATCCACCTGCCTCAGCCTCTTGAGAAGTTGGGATTACAGGTGTGCACTGCCCTCCCTGGCTAGAGATCCATTTTTAAGTCTTCTGGTTTTCTTTCCTCAGTCTAGTCACATGGAAAGATAAATTAGAATCTATAGTTTAGCAAGAAATGATATGAGAAAAGAGAAATGTGAGACAAAAAGTGATTTTTTTTTTCAGTAATGAGTAGATTCCTTGTACAACCATGAACCACCCCCAGGCCCCTATATCATTTTAAGAAGCAGCTAATCCAGGTATCCAAATTCCTGTGACTTGGCAGACTCCACTCAACAAGAGATGTCTGAGGCCAACTGAGGTGACATGCCTCTATAAGGAAGAGGGGAATCAGAGCTGCAGAAGGAAATGTGCAACCTTGATCTATTATCATCCCTTGTGTTCTCTGTATCTTTCGTATTACTCTTTGTACTGTTTGTCTTAGCTTTTTGCTCATTGCTGAGACAAAATACCCAACACCCAAAGTTAAATACGGAAAGGTGTATTTAGCTCAGTTTGTAGAGGTGTCAGTCCATAATTGGCTGGCTCCAAGGCAGGGTGGCATATGACGAAGGGCAACTGTTCATAGTGGCGGAAGACAGCAAAAGCAACAAGAGAGGAGACAAGCCTCTTTCTGTCCCTTTTATTTTATCCAGCCTGCCAAGATTAGGGTAGTGACAAAGCAATCAGTGGACTGATTTAGTAAATCACACACTCTTAATCCCAGCATCACACACTCTAGATCCAGCCACTGCTGAAAAAACCCTGTGCCTGCATGAGACTTTGGGGAGACATCTAGACACAAACCATCACATTGCTGGTATAGCTTGTGCTGTTTGTTTGATTAAACAGCAAAGTAAAACTAAAAACCTAGCTTAGCCATTTCTTTTGACTTGGCTCATTTTCACTTTTCCACTTACAGATGGTCGTAAGTATTCATCCCGCATCCTTCACAAAATCCTACTAGCGTTATACAATTCAAAATTTAATCTTCACTACTTCGGACAAATTTTATGTAGTTCAGTGAACTCATTCATTGAGAAATAAAGTTATGATGGCTAAATAATAATAACATTAATGATAATAGCTAGTTCAGTCGAGCACTTATCTGAGTCAGGAATTGTCCTAAGTACTTTATAAAGATGAACTTGTTGCTAGGGATGTAGCTCAGCGGCACAGTGCCTGCCTAGCACGTGCGAGGTCCTGAGTGCAATTCCCGGCACCAAAAATTAAAAGCAATGAACTTATTTAATTCCTAGCATCGTTATAGGGTAGATACTATTATAATCTCCACACTGAAGATGTAGACACTGAGGCATGCACAGGTTCATCTCCTTTCTTTTCCTTTATCCCATTCCCTTCCTTCCCCTTCTTTCCTCCTCTTCCCTTCTCTTCCTTTCGCTTACCTTCCCTGCCCTGCCCTTCCCTTCCCTTTTCTCCCCAACCCCAGCCACACACCACCACACCTAGCTACAGAAAGGAGAAAGGGTCATAGCATGCTCACCAGCACTTGGATAGGAAGGTGCAGAGCTAGGATTTAGACTACTTCAAAATTGTGCTTAATCACAATGTTATAAAGTATATCTCAGTATAAATTCATACCTTCAACTATTTTACTTCTCAAATATGATTTGTTTTCCGCCACATATATTTGACAGTTTTTCCTAGAACCATTATACATGTCCTTTATTGTAATACCTATATAGTTGCAAAAAATATGTTTTTTTCACAGTTAGATGTTCCTCTATGATATAGAATTCTCAGAAATATCTTTCCCTACTAGCAGTTGAAATCCTAATGTTTTAGCCTCCCCAAAAGAATGAAATATATTCAAATGGATCACAGTTTGTTAATAGTCAGTAATACTTATACACTGAAATCTTCTGGTAGAAAACAACCTTTTATTCTATTTATTTTTCCAACTCTCATCCATATATTAGATTTCCCTTCATAGATTGCTATGCTTTCTGCTAATAATTATGGAAGCTCTGAGTACTATAATTAAATAGTCTAAAATATCAATATATATCTGGTAGGTACTCATATTAACATACTGCAACTATTAAAAATCACTCTTTTAAAATATGAAATACTCTTCAACTAATGATTTATATATGTGCATGTATGAAGTAGAAATTGACAGGATCAGTCAGAATACTGTATTGTAGCTTGACAAGCAAACAGAATTAATTGTCATATGATTTACTCACCAAGTCTGACATTGCTTTATTGTTTGATGCACTGCTCTTTCTTGAAAATATTTTCATTTTAGCAACTCTTTACAATCTTCAATACATAATCTTAGCCATCTCTAATTTTAATAGAATAGTGAAACGAAGATACAGTGAAAATGAATTTTAGTTTTATCATCCTTTTATAACTTTGCAGTCACACATTTCACATGATTTTAAAGTTATAAAATTATTATATATTTTCAGATTAGAACTAAATAATGCCACAAGTCATAGGGTTAATGCATTTTCAAATACAGTAACAGCTTATTAATTTAGAAAAGATGTATCACATTAGTAGAGAGATTAAATTATGGAGCACTTAAAAATGGCTGTTGTATTCTGCATCAGCTGGGTGTAGTAAACATAGCTTATGAGATGTAAATTACATTTGTTCTTTTAATAATTAGATAATGATTTTAATTTTGGTCACTTTATATCAAAATGAGGGATTCTAAAGGATTTAAGGCTCTTAAAGCATGTTCCAAGGATTTAAGAAATTCTAAATTGCTGCCAATAGTATTAAGTAGCTGGTCATTTATTGTGGGATTATTAAAATATTAGATATGGTTAATTAGATTAACATTAATTTGATTTTGTAAAAATCCTACCCTTTTATGACTTTGCTCCTTGAGTTATCTTAGTCTCACATTATCATATCTCTTTCAACTGATTATAAACATATTCGAAGTTCTTGTTTTTCAGAAATCAATACAACCCTCACTGGGACCCCCCCCCCCGCTCCTTGCAGATCGTACTTTCTCTAAGTAGGAGTCTGTATCTCTCAATTCTGTGTTTTTACCACTCTGCAACTCAGAGCAACGTGGTTTCCGCCGCAACCCCTAGGACGAACTGACAGAGTGATTTTCAGTTCCTGTCATTCCTAGTCTCTGCGCTCTGTGGTACTGAAAGCTACTCCTTCTCTGAAATCAACTCATCTCTTGACAACCTTCCTAAGTATCATTCCTTCCAGTTCTCTTGTCTCACACCATCTGTTCGTGGGTGTGGGGAGACACCACTTTGGGTAGCTGGCTGGCTTATTCCTTTCTTTTATCTCACACATAACATGCGGACATAATATGTGGGTCCACTTCTGTGTTACAGAACCTAGCTTTCCTCATCATAATTAATTGCTTCATGCTTAAGCCATTAAACACATACGAACTGAATTTTGAAGCTGAGAATGAAGGCAAGGTCGGGGACTCACTGGTGATAAACCAACGAAGGTAATTCTAGCCTCCCAAGAGAAAGTACATGAATTTTGTTGCCTGAGACCCCGGAACTGTACAGATCCTGGTTTCTGAACGACCGCACATATAATTTTCTTTCGGTTCTGTGAGATACGCTCAAATCTTTTCCCTGCTCCACTGCCTAATGGCCACTCCTACTTTTCAGTGTTGTTTTTTGCTTAAATTAACCAGAGTAGTTTTTGCTAAACTAAAAGTCATCTTGATTACTTTCTCTCATCTCCACCATTAGGCACAGATAGTCACTGCAGATATTTTCTCTAGACCTATGATAAACTTCAAAGCACATTACCCAAAATACGCCCTTAGCTCCTGACAGAACAGCTGAAGCAGAAAGGCCTTCTATACCTTCCTCCTGTCCTTCCCTGCAGCAGGCCACAACTGCAAATGCCTCTCTGTACCACAAGGAAAGCAAGACAGAGAGACACAGATGAGCTGAACAAACAAGCCTTGCTGTGTTCACCCAGTTTACTACAATTGTATCAGATTCTTTGTCCTCTAATTATAATTCCTCATGGCTGCCCATAAAAATACACACGTTTCCTTGTATCTTTGCATCTCCAGGTTCCCATGAAAACTTACACTACATGAATTAGTGTATTTTTTTTTACTATTAACCTCTTTGGTTATAGATCCTGGATATTACTCAGCCCACACCATACCTGCTTCTCATTTTAAATACTCTTACTGAACATTCTTCATGCAAATTCCTGCTGCTTTTTTGTGATTTTATGGTAGTAGTTTTTTCTTAAACTTTTAAAATGTTATTTGATTCAATGGATTTGCTGTTGTTCAGACTTGAGGACAGAAATCTCTCCCTATGGTTTTCACTGTGCAGAGCTCCCAGACAGCCCTATTCCCTTTCTATGGCACTTTCTTCTCTTCCTATGCATTTCATGCTGAGTCTGTAGCTCTCCTCCATTGTACATGCTTTCACTGAGCACCTGCTTCCAGCTACCATCACGGTGCTGAAAACCCAAAACCTGTATCTCCGTCTTCAGGCCCTCTTCCAAACCCCAGCACACATTTCCAAGAAATCGGTAGACAATTACACATGTCTAGAACTTCATACAAGAATCTTCCTCATAATGGTTTCTTTTCAGATGAACCTAATCTTGCTATCCTTTGGCCCTGTATCTTAAATCAAGTGCCAGCAACCTATGGCACGGCTGTTTCTGTGTGACCAGGCAGCTAAAAATGGCTTCCATATTTCTAATGTGTTGTCAAAATAAAAAATAAATTTTATATATATATATGGCTTTATGTGGTACACAATCCCCAAATATTTACTACCTGGTCCTCTATAATAGACAAGTTTGCTGAGCTCTGCATTAAATGGTCATTTGACTCTTTGACCCTTTCTCTCCCAAATATTTTAAATGGACACCAAATGTTCTAACGTGTTACTTTTCCCTCCGTCTGTTACCAGTGTCCCAAATGTGAACATTATGTTTTAGTGAAAAAGATGGAGAAACCTCCTATCTGGCTCCTAAGATTCACATTTTATGGTGTAATAAGAAATATGTATTTGACCTTTTGCTTCTTTGCCTCCTTCTGGCACACAGCTCCAAAAACTTTTAGAATTTCCTAAGTGATAGAAATATCTGTTGTTATTCATGCCTGAATTTATGCTAATGGGGTGACTCCTGGGGGCCTGCAGTTGGCTTTAGGAAGGGGAAAGATCAGCGGTCCCAGACACCAGAGTGCTGAGTTGGAACTATCAGGTCCCTGTCCTGCTTCCCCCACACTCCTCTGAATCCAAAGAGGAAGAGGGGTGGGAAACTGAGTCCAGTCACCAATGGCTAATGATTCAGTCATGGCTTCAATAAAAGCGGTCCAAGGAGATTCCAGCTTTAGAAACATATTCATGTCTTAAGAGGCTGGCACCCCCAGAGAACATGTGGAAACTATGCCACAGCCCACCCCACCTTTGTCTAAGCAGCTCTTCTACCTGGCTGTTCCTGAGCTGTATCCTTTCTCCTGAGTGTAGCTATAAGTGCAGGGCTTTCCTGAGTTCTGGGAGGCTTTCTATTGAATTACAAAACTTGAAAGAGGGAGTTGTAACAAGTATTCAATTTGTACTTGGCTGGGATAAAGTGTGGGCCATTTGGGGAAACCACCTGTGGCGGGCATCTGAAGACAGGGCAGTCCTGTAGGGTCTGCATCAACTCCAGGCAGTCTGTCTCAGGATTAAAATAATTTCACTGTAGGACACTCAGTTGGTATCTGCTTTGCACAGGGCACCTGAGCTCCTCATTTTACGAACTAAATCTCGTCCGTTTACTGCTCTCATTAAATAGCACTGAAGGTTTTCCACAATACACAGCACAACTCCAGCCTCTTTACCTTGTTTTATGTAAATAGTTTTTCAAATTTAATTATAGTTTTCTGCAACTGATTGACATTGAAACTGCCTCCTACCTATAATTCCTCCTATCCACAAAGGATGTTTTCAGTACTAAATTAAATTTATGGAAGGTATATACTTCATCATGCAGACAATAACATTTAATGGCAATAAATAATACAACCTTATTTATTATCTTTAAGCAGAAACAAGTTATCTATAATGTGGTTTAAGTAATTGTAAATGATATTTTAAAAACAACTTAAAGCATTTTAAAAATTTAAAAGATATAATAATATACCTGTAGTGAAAAATCACAAGTTTACATTTAAATCAATAAAATTTAAGTGTGATCAGTTGGAACTATCAGGTCCCAGAGGGAAATTAGACAAAAATAACCCTAAGGATGTTTTCAGTTTTGTAATCCTAAGACTATAATCATGTGATCTACTTCTTTAATATTTAATTATCTATCATATAGCTTTGGCTGTATATTGTTTAATTTTATAGTTCAATAGAAAGCTAATTTGTTGATGGTTAAAACAAATTCATAGGAAATGACTTGAAAATCTATTTAAAAAGCATCAGTGAAAGTAAATATTGAATTTCTTCATGTTAAATCTAAAAACCCATCACTGTGCTTGCTTTTTACTTTATTTGCTGCTTAACATATCTCAACAGTGAATCTATCATATCAACATAGTCATCATGATCCAAGCTGCAAATAATAGAGAGTGTCAGTGTCAATTTCGCTTTCTCACACTTGCTTCCCTTCACTTCATCTGATTTTAATAATCCCTGTCAAACCACAAACAGTCCAAATTACCTTCATGACACAGAAGCTTTCAAAGAGCAGACAGAATCTCAACTTTCATTTAGCAACTACAAAAGAAAGCTGTCCAGCTGGACAAATATTATTTCCACACTTGACAATCTCTACAGTTGAGCATGCATTTTAATTTTAACTAAACCTGCCAGGAGTTTGATATGAGCTTCTTGTTTTGTGTAGACTGACTCACAGGATTATCAGACCAATGACTGTAATTGTGATGAAAGAACCCAGCATTTATCTACTAAAAGATGAATCACATACCAAAGCTAAGGGATCAAAATGAACTTATAAGAGATAATGTGTAGTTATTGATTATAAGCAGAGAACTACCTAATTTAAGTGTTTTAATTACTAAAGTCAAAAGATATAGAATACATCCTTGATACGATTTTTGAAATGTAACAGCTAATATGTAAAAATATGCAACAGTTAAATTTTTTCTGAGAAAGTTAAAATAAAAACCAAAGAGATTCTTTTTCAATTGATTCTTTTTCAATTGCTTTGGATTGACTTGACTTCAAAATCAGGTGTCTAGAAGAGTTCTATTAATTAAAATAAAGCTGATGTTCTTGACAAGATAGCAAAACATCTGCTCTATACTAATCAATGTTCCCTTGGACACACAAAGTAAATTTTTTAAAAATTGGAGTGAAGATGATAATGATAATCAGTAGAAGAATATTAGAAGTTACTAATGAAAGAAGTAGGCGTGGTGGAACATTCCTATAATCCCATCAGTCTGGAAGGCTGAAGCAGGAGAATCAAAATTTCTGGCCCAGCCTGGTAAACTTAGCAAGACCCTATTTCAAAAACTTTTTAAAAGGGTTGAGGATGTAGATCAGTGCACCTGGGAACAATCCCCAGGACCACACAAACACACACACATGCATGCACACACAAACACACACAAAGTTACTCTGGTATATAAGACTATATTAAGGATTATCTCTTTGAAGTTTAATAGACATATCTAAAAGTTTCCAACTGCATGATATTTCTAGGAACATTTCTTTTCTTTCCTTTTTTTTTTTTGTTTTGGTCTTTTGAGACAGGGTCTCGCTATGCAGTTTAGGCTGGCCTTGAGCTCACTTTGTAGCCTAGGCTGGTCTCGAATTTGCAATGATCCTCCTGCCTCAGCCTCCCGAGTGCTGGGATTGCAGGCACATAAGACCATGCTCGGCTCATTGTTTTGCTAAGCTAGGCCCAAACTCCTCCTGAGGTTGCTAGAACTTCACAGTTGCCTAATGGAAGTCTTCCCCCAACCTCTTCTTCAGTCTTGTGTTCATGAAGTCAGTTATATCATTACATGGCATGTGACTTACATATTAATTATTTTCAGTAAATCATATATCATGTACAAGTACAAATTCCCTATGATGAATATGACCATTATGTATATATAAAATGTACCAATAAACTTAATTACACAAAAAAATCAAATTCAGTACTATTAAATGTGTGCTGCCTTTTTGTTCTGTTATCAGTAGTGTCAAAAGGGTTATTACAGAGTAAAAAATGTACTACACAGTAAGGTAAATAAGTAGCTGTAGTTTTATATCAGATAATACATTATAAAACCCATGTAGTGATAAAGTTGGGACTATATTCAACAGATAGCAAGATAAAGCAAAGCTAGTAAACGCTATGCAATCCACTGACCAGGGCTTGGGCCCAGCTCTGCTGGCTGTCACGTCAAGTCCTGGCAGGGATGGTAGGATCCAATATATCTGCACCTATAATCACTGCAAAAATGAAGAAGTTGGCTGCACCTAACTTCTCATATCCGAGGGCACTCACTTTATCGGCAAGCACCCTATATATGCTGTCCTTGGAAAACATGTGTAACTTTATTGCACCTCTGGACTGGATGTGGAAATAAGAATGGAGCTATTACCAATTTAACTATAAAGTGAGAGTTCTTCTCACTGTACAGTGGTGCCTCAATTGACAAACTCAATTCTTTCCAGGACCAGAATCATGGAAAGAATTAAGTCTGTGAACAAAGGTACCATGATACTGGTTTCTCACATGTGAGAACATATCAGGATTTAGAATTACAAAGTATATGTCTATCTAAGTCTAGTCTGGCTATTCATATGCAACTATTAAATAATAATTCATTTAATAATGAAAAATCTAGAAACCATTAAAATAATAACCTAGCTCATTGCATGTTATGGCTTGTGTCTAGATGTCCCCCCTAACATCATATATTCATAGGTGGGGCTTCTCAGAGGTGGCTGGATCTAGGGTGTATGAATATAGATTAAGTGTGTGTGATAACTGCATTACTTTGCTGATTACTTTAGCATAGTTCTGGGTGTAGATGACAGGAAGCGTCATCCTGGGTATGAGTGGAAGCGACCAATGGGCTTATAGTCTGAATGGAATAAGAAGGAAAGAAAGACTTGCTGTCACTGCCTTCCACCTGCCACACCATGAACTGCTTCTCCTCTGCCATTCCCCTTTCCCATGCAAGCCTGCCTTGGAACTACTTTATTATGGAATGAAACTTCTGTGAACTGTGAGCTAAAATAAATCTTTCCTTCTTTAACTTGGTGGTGCTGGGCATTTTGTCCCAGCAACAAGAAAAGCAAGATGCTAAGGTATGACATTGAAAGATTTCCAGAATACTATATGATTTAATTTTAAAAGTAAGTTTTAAGGATGGGGATATAGTTCTGTAGTAAAGTGCTTGCCTACAGGCATGAGTGCCTGAGTCAGATCACAAACACTGCCAAAAACAGCAAAGTAAGTTTTAGAACTATATATAGCATGACATTGTATACTATTTTTCAAAAAAAAATTTAAAAAACAACTATTAGCAGTATTAATCTGTGGGAGGTAGAACTAAAATTCTACATGAAAAATAGAATTTTTATTCCTTATAATAAATCTTCTAATTTTGTTTGAACTTAATATAATGAGCACATTTTACTCCTGATATCTGAAAAGTGGAAAGAAATTTTAAAACATACAAGAAATACTGTAAGTCATTATTGAATGTAGGATCAACTGAATGGTATGAGTAACAAATGACCTAGAATTCCTGAGTAAGAAGCTAACCTTCACTATAAATTTGGCTAGAAGCAGCGAGTAGATTCCATGAGATAGTCTGAATATTGGGCTGATTTGAAATTTTCTTCACATCTTCTCCCTTTAAATTCAGCCTCTTTAGTATGATGTTGGCTGTTGGTTTGTCATAGATGGCTTTTACAGATTGAGGTAAAGTCCATCTATGCCAATTTTCTGTACGGCTTTTATCATGAATAAGTGTTGCACTTTATCAAAAGCTTGTCCTGCATCTATTGAGATGATGATGCGATTCTTGTCTTTAGTTCTGTTGATATGGTGTATTACACTGATTGATTTGCACGTATCAAACCATCCCTACATTCCTGATATGAATCCCACTTGGTCATGGTGTATTATCTTCTTGATGATTTGCTGCATTCTATTACCTAGTATTTTACTGAGAATTTTTGCGTCTATGTTCATCAGGGAGATTGGCCTAAAGTTCTCTTTTTTGGTTAGTTCTTCTTCTGGCTTTGGTATCAGGATAACACCTGCCTCCAGAAATGACTTTGGGAGAATTGCTTCCCTTTCTATTTCTTTAAAGAGTTTGAGAAGAATTGATATTAAATCTTCTCTAAATTTCTCGTAGCATTCAGCTGTGACTCCATCAGGACCTGGTTTTTTTTTTTGTTGTTGTTGTTGGTAAGTGTTTTATTACATTTTCAACTGCATTGGCTGATATTGGGTTATTCAAGATTTTTATATCTTCTTGATCCAGCTTTGGTAATTCATATGTATCTAGGAATTTGTCCATTTCTTCTGTGCTTTCCTTCCAATGAGAGTAAGATTTTCAAAGTAGGTATTGATGATCTTCTGAATTTCTATATGATCTGTAGTGATACCACCCTTTTCATTCCTTATTGCATGGATTTGAGTTCTTTCCTTTTTTTTTGATAAGGCTGGCTAGGGGTTGATCAATTTATTTTTTCAAAGAATCAACTCTTTGATTCATTAATTCTTTGTATTGTTTTCTTAGTTTCAACTGCATTAATTTCTGCTCTGATCTTTATACTTTCCTCCCTTCTTCAAGCTTTGGAATTAACTTGCTCTTCTTCTTCTAGAAATTTAAGGTATAACATAAGGTTGTTTATTTGTGTTCATTATGTTTTCCTGATGTGGGAATCCACTGCTATAAATTTCCCTCTGAGGATTGCTTAATGAAAGCAATGAGCATCCCACAGGTTCCAGTAGTTTGTAGCTGCATTTCTGTTTGATTTTGAAGATGACAACCCATTGGTTGTTCAGGAGGGTGTTATTTTATTTCCATGTGTTTACAGAGCTTTTCAATTTCTCTTATCATTTATTTCCAGTTCCAATGCACTATGGTCTGATAAGATGCATGGGATAATTTCAATTCCTTTGCATTTACTTAAGCATGTTCTATGTGCTAGCATGTGGTCTATTTTAGAGAATGTCCCATGCGCAACTGAGAAGAGTGTGTATTCTAATTTTGTTGGATGGAATATTCTGTAAAGGTCTACTAAGTCCATTTGTTGACACATTTGGTTTAGTTCTATAATTTCTTTGCTAATTTTTTGTCTAGTTGATCTATCTCTTTGTGACAATGGGGTATTAAAATCCCCAGTTACAACTGTGTTATTACGTATTTGATTTTTCATGTCTGTTAAAATTTGTCTTATATAATTGGGTGCTCCTACATTTGATGCATATATATATTTATGATTGTTATCTCTTCCTCTTGAAGTTTTCCCTTAACAAGAATATACTGACTTTATCTCTTTTGAACATTATTGGTTTGAAGTTCACCTTGTCTGCAAACACAGTAGCTACTCCTGCTTTTTTCTGCATTCCTGTCGCATGGAGAATTGTTTTTCCACCCTTTGATTTTTCAGTCTATGGGTTTCCTTTTGAGTTCCCATATTTATAGCAGTGTAATTTGTAATAGCTAAATCTTGGAAACAACCCAAATGTCCACCAACTGAGGAATGGATAAAAAAGATGTAGTATTTTTATACAATGGAGTATTACTCAGCTATAATGAAAGATAAACTAGAGGCTTTTATAGGTAAATGGATGCAACTAGAGACCATACTCATAAGTGAAATAAAACAGATTCACATGTGTAAACATCATATTTCCTCCCTACTGTAAGAACCTGAAAGAGTAAATAAAATCTGAAAGATACAATAGATATCATGAAAGGGAAAAGAAACTGCTCAGATAGGAAGGAGCAACTGGGATGAAGGAGGGCAGAAGAAAAAGACAGGAAGAGGAAAAAATATGTGTATGTATACACAGGATAGTTAGGATAATTGTACTACTGATAACTGTTGGTGTACTGAAAGGAACGGTTAATTTGTAATTGTTTGATCAATCTTGCATGCCTATATCTGATGATACATGCAACCATTTTGAAGATGACATTATGTAATATAATAACCATTGTTAATATCCTATCACGTTTTGAAATTCTGTATCATTGTTATTGTTCTCTATGCTGTTTTGTTTTTGTATTTGCTGTTTTAGGTGCTTTTTTAATGAAAAATAAAATTTATATCTATATACAAGGATAGCTGGGGTAGGTATATTGCTGATGTCTGTGGTTTACTGAAAGGAACAGCCAATGTTTAAAATTTTCTTTTCTCTTGACCAATTTTGCACACTTGAATCTGATAATCAGAATGACTGATCTGAAAACAACCATATGCAGTATAAGAATCACTGTTGAACTCCTACCATCTTGTATGGTGAAGTTCTGCATCATTTCCAATTTTTTTTTTTATTACTATGTGTTACTGTCCTTCCTATGATCCATCTTACATTCTTATGTCTGGTGGAATGAGCAACCTCGTTGAAGATAAGAGTAAACAATGTTATCTTCAACATATCTGTTGCTTTGATTTGGTCTTCATTGTTGTTTTATTAGTTTTTTAAATTTTTAAATTAAAAAAATAAATTCAGCCTCATAGAAAGCCTTAGGACATGGATAAAATGTAGGCAAATTCTTTGCCAGAATGAAACATGCATAGCCACTGATCCAGTTTCTAATAGAGCCTTTGTTCCCAACTGAAACCTCATGAGCTACACCTCTACAATGTTCACATTGCTACAGCTACAATGTTCACATTGCTATCAGCATTCCGGTCTTCTGAGATCCGACAGAATCCCCCATCAGATACTGCTTATCATATTCTAGGGCTTCTGTAGTCTGCTGCTCCGAACTTCTCCAAAGTCCTCACATAAACCAGTTCCAAAGACTTCTCACCCACATGCATGTCCTAGCTCAGTCACAACAACCATGCCACTTCTCTAGTTCCAATTTCCTGTTAGTGAGCTTTTCTGTTCCAGACACATAAGGCCTGACAATATCTACAAATTAAAGGAGAACAGCTTTAATTTGGCTCAGATACAGTGCATTCAATGGATAACTGGATCCAAAGCAGAAACATCATAAGACAGATGGAATAAAGATGCTTAGTTCCTGGAAGCAGAGCAGAAGAACAGCATCGGAGAGGAAAGGGCCAGGGACCAGATATAATATCCAAGGTCACACATCTAAGAATCACCCAGACAAACCCACAATTATGCTTTACTAATTCTCTCGGGGGCTCCCACACCAATCAAGTTGACACAATGAAGTTTAATACTACAAAGCCATCAAACAGTCATTGGAGAATTAAAAAACAAGTTATTTTACTTATTTCTTTGTTGTATCACACTTACACTTGTATTAACTTATTAACAATAAAGAAGCTCCCCTGTTTCCTTGAATTTGGATCACACTCCAAAGCCCCAATCACAGTTACTTGATCCAGATGCACAGCTGACTATCAAACTGGAGTCTGCTGATTCAAAGTGATGAAAACAACCTTGGCTCACCAACATAAACTGTTTGGAAAGCAGTAGCTAAAACTTCATGGATGAAAAACAGTGAAACATAAAATTAAAGAAGTATACCATGGGCAGAAATTTTAAGGCCTTTAGACATTATCATATATATTGGTATAATCATATATCACATTATATCACATCATCGTATTATCATATATATACAAAATCATGTATCACACCATGTCACCTCAAATATATCATACATATCACAGATATCTGTATCATATATTTGTCAGAAAATTATGGGAACTTTTCCTCTACACAGTAAAGGACTAATCTTTTTACAAATATGTATAAAACTGGGTGCTGAGATGGATGATGTGAGGTGGGAGACAAAGGTAGGAAAACCAATCAGGAGGACAGTGAATTAGTCTTGATGAAAGTCATTATGGACGGGAAAAGGATGTGACCATGAGTAAAAGAACAGATAGCATTTGAAATGACTTTCCAGGTAATGAGGAGACCGTTTGCAGCCAATGAATGAGGCAGACAATTACAACTGAGAGAAAACCAAGCAGCTGTTACAGGTTCCAGGCATTAACAAGCTTGGGTGTGAGACCCAATTCACCAAAGAAACATATCTTTTATTTAAGGAAATAAGACAACTTGAAATTATTAAGTCATCTGAAGAGGTAGAAAGCTCATGAATTATGTCATTAGAAACTAGCAAGGGTTAAAGCTAGAATATGGTTCTTCTCAAGCCATATAAATCAGTAGTGAAAAGACAAATAATGACAGAAGTGAGTGACTAAAACAGAGATCATCATCCAGAGCAGGGCGCTGTCAAAGCTGTCGTCGTCTTCCTCGAGGCAGCCACAGAAACCGTACACATTGGCCTTTGGGGAGGTGGGGAGAGGAGGGGGTAACCACTAAGGTTGTACATACATAGTTTTCTCCCAGGTGGGGCCCAAGGATAGGATAGGGTAGAGAGATGAGGTAGAGAGGGAAGGGCTAAACTATTGCAAAGGCACTTCTGATCTAGAAAACAGAATGGAAGTTCTGTGAAATTTTTGATGAAAAATGTGATAAGAAAGCATGGAAAATTTAGAATACTGAATGATGATTTTGAGTGGGTCAAACAAATTAAATATTCAGAATAGAAGAGAGAAGATATATGAGACTATCATTTAGGAGACTAAGATGCAGACTTAGTGGACTATGACACACAGGTTTAAAAAAGGTAGAGCAATCTAGTGTCTCTCTCTCTCTCTCTCTCTCTCTCTCTCACTATGTATATATA
>NW_004955418.1:17831571-17838464 GCF_000276665.1 Chinchilla lanigera | reverse complement strand
TATATATGTACATTTAATATATATTCAAAGCTTCACAAAGCATTATTTTTAATACCTGCCATGATATTATTTTCTATTCACTCATTTTAAAATTAAATTAACTTTAAACCTATAATGTGTTTTAAGAGATTTTTATATTAAAAGGTTAACTTTGTGGTTATTTGTAGAACTACCTGTCAAGACAGGAATGATAAATCCAGAAAAGAAGTTCTTTGAGAAAGGGTAAAAAATAGAAACGCATAAAACGAAGGACTAGCTTGGGGTGGGGGGTCAATAACAGAGAATGGGAAAAAGGCCACAGAAAATAAAATAGGGCCCGAGATTGGAAAAACAAAAAAAAAAAACAGTATCAAAGAGGGCAAGGTGCTGGGTATGGTGGTGCAAACATATAATCCCAGCACTTTGGGAAGCCGAGGCAGGAGTATTACAATTCTGAGTCCTGCCTGGGCAACTTAGCAAGATGCTGGTTCAAAATGAAAAATTAAAAGGGCTGGGGCTATAGCTCAGTGTGAAGGCTCTGGGTTTAATCCCAAGTACTGCAAAACTAACAAACAAACAAATAAAAGTGTAAAAAGGCATGAGTAGGTCAATGAAAGTCTTTTTTTTTAAAGACTTGACTTTTCCCTACTTCAATGCTTCTAAAAGTTAAACCACAAAATAATCTGAGATGGGTTATTTCAGCTTGAAATACTGGGGCCATCCTAGATCTACTAAATTAAACTCCCTGGAAAGGGTACCCAAACTGACAACCTTTCGTCTAGCATTTTTATCTCAGCACCTTACTTTCCAAGAACGTACAATCTCACTTCACATATTAAATATGTTTCTGAAAACTCATTGGGTGAGTACTTGTACATCAAACTACCATTCCTCTGAGGACTACCATGCTGATTTCAGAATTATGCTTATCCAGAAGGAAACAAAGCAGCTTTGGAGCTTTCAGCCTTTAAATAAACATTCTTTATCCATCTCTTTTTCCCCTATGACTTACACAAGAGGTTGGCCAAATGGACTCACTCTTCATTATCCTTACTCAACTTAGAGGAATGTATATTTAAAATTACAGTATGTTGTTAACACGCTACATTTTTACTTTGATTTGAGTGCAAGAGACTTAAGTAGTCAAGCACCCTAATCAAAAGGCATTTATCAGGACAGGCAGAAAATGCCATGGGGAGAGGTTACCAGGAAATGTAAAGTTTGTGATTTGGACTCAACCGTCAACCATATTTCTTTAGAGGGAAAGCACTGCTAACAAAAGTATTTGTTACCTTATTACGAAGAGATAACCAAGAAGTTTGAGATGTGCCTCATTCAAAGATAGGAACCATGGCTAAGAATAACAGCAGTTAACATCTATTCACTGCTGTCATAACAGGTAAGCAAACCCTTTATAGTCATTAGCTCATCAATCCTTACAGTCCTGTAAAGTATCACATTAGATGTCAATTATCAGATGAGAAAGCTGAGGTATAGAGGGTTAACGTAACTTTCCCGAGATTCCTGCAGCTAGACATAGGTGAGTCTGAAATGCAGGCTGCTATCTGCACAGTCTATACTCTGTGTCTGTAAGTGTAGGAAAAAGGCTTGCTGTTTATGTTCTGGGTTATTTCGTTCCGCTCTTCATACAGCTGCTTTCAAGATAACTTGGGTCTACCTCATCCCTGCTTAGATAGTGGATCTCAGGATACTGCACTTGAAATAAAAAAGGAATCCCCAAATAAGCCATAATAGTTGAATTCATTACCATACATAAAAACAGAGACTTATTTGAAAGTGTACTTAATTCTAAATGTCAGGGCAGGATAGCATAGGACTATGCTTCTCAAACTTTAACACACTAGCCATTGTTTGTTACAAATGCAGAAATTTGGAAGGTCTGAGATTCTGCATTTCTAACAAGTTCCCAAGGGCTGATGATACTGCTGGACTGGGATTTACATTTTAAGAGGAGGTGGAGTCACACTACTTGTATTGGAATTAAATTACTTACTGTTTGTGTAATATCTTCATACACATCTACTATATCAATAAAACAGATCACTAAAGGATTGTTACTAAGATTATACAAAATAATCCATACATAGTACTTAGAACAGTTCCGGCATACAGAAAGAACTCGATAAATGTTATCTCTTGATATCACTGAAAAAAATTTAAAACATGAACTGTACCCCATTAGAAAGCCATTTACAGAACTGACTGATACAGTGCAAATGCTAAATAAAATATCCTTCTTTTCCAAGCAGTCACTAGAATATCATTGTACACTGAGGGACATTAAATACATAAATTAGATCCACTACCCAACTTTATTAAATACATAAATCTGAAATGGCTCTAAATGAATTTGCATGAAGCTGGCTTAGTTTAAGATATTTTTCATTTTTATGCCAGAAGACTTTTTTCTTATACTGCAGGTACACACTGAGCTCCAATTCATTTTTTTTTTTTTTTTTTTTTTGGTTTTTCTCCGGTACCGGGAACCGAACTCACGACCTTGCGCTTGCCAGGCAGGCGCTTTTGCCGCTGAGCTAAATCCCCAGCCCCCAATTCATTTATTTGAATAGCTTCCTCTAAATTTAGAAATAGCCATTTTCACTTAAAATTTTTCATTTTTTATGAAATACATATCAGAAGTAAGACTAGGATGAACAATAACAATGATTTTAAAATGTGCTCAAGGCAGAACACTGCTGAGTTTGAAGGAGTTAAGCAAATCCTTCATAGGTAACTGTTCACATTTTCAAACCACTACAAAGTACAGCATGATTGCCTCTTGCTGTTGAGATCTGGGGTTTAGTAGAATATTTCTATTAGAATTGTGATGATTTAGGAATGATATTATATGGGAAAAAATAGGGGAACTAATGGGTAGAAAAGATAAAGTTGGAACAAAAAATAAAAATAAAATTTCATAGTACCTTTTAAATGAAAACTAAGAAATTTATCAAATTCAACTATGGTTAAAAAAAATAAACTGAAGGAATGCAATACTTTAGAAAATAAAGATTAATGTTCCCTCAGCATTGATAAAAATCAGAAAGGGTAGAATCAGCAGTTAATCAAAGAGGAGATGAAAGGTGTGTTTTTTTAGTTGGTGGGTGTCTTAAGCAGTCAGCAAAAAAGGTCAATAAATCATTTGCCTATCTTCTCATCTTTGATTTTTCTAACACTAGTGATTAAAAATTGTGGAATAGTTTCTAATACATTTATTTTTCAAATAAAACCTAGATTCAATATAGGTAATATAGACTGCTCTATTAAGATCATTATAGGTAAGAATCAAGGAAAAGCCAAGCATCACGGTGCATGCCTATATTCCCAGCATTAAGAAGCTGAAGCAGGAGGATCTAGAGTTTGGGGTGAGCCTGGGAATATAGTGTGAATCTGTCCCAAAAGACAAAATAATTAAGAAAAAGGGAGGATTATGGATGAATACATGATTCCCTCATCTTTCCCCTTTTTCTCTTTCTCTGAAAATTGGGACAATGAATGCTTCTGGTAGCTTCCTTAAAATCTGCTATGGTACTAGAATTTCTTTTAAATTTACACTCATTAGATTTTATTTCCAAAGCAAGGATTACTTTTTAAAAAAAAGATTTTACATGAAAAAAACTTACATGAAAATGCTTTATTGAAAGGACTACATTTTGAAGTTTATGAGGCAGACTTTACCTGTATTCAACTATATCAAATAAGGATACTTTAAAAATGAAATAAAACGTGTGTTAGTGGAAAGAAAAACATTTGAGGGAATTGTCTTAAGATTTTTAAGGCAATAGCCAATAAGATTAAATTAGGATGAAGGTACAAGAAAAACAGAATGTGGACAGAATTATATACCAATATCATGTCTTGTTATTTGGGTTCATATATTTCTGAATCAAATACCTGAAAAACAAAAATTTCCTGAAAATGCCTGAGCTAACTTTTTCCACTTAGAAGGCAGGTATTAGCTGTCTCTCAACTCCAGGGAAGCAAGGAACTCCACTCTGGTGTGACCTATTTATGCCTCTTAGATTCATCACATACAGTTTTTAATGACCCCGAACCAAAGGAAATGTAGAAACCTATTTGAAAAATTGACATTAAGGTTGTGACACCAACCACAACAGCAAGAGAATTTAAAGTTAAACTGACACAAAATCCCCAAATCAGTCCATTACCTTCCTAATTTAAAAAGCAGTTCCTATGTGAAATAGTGATGGTATGTCAGCCTCTGCTTTGAAACTCCTGAGTTTTGTCATTTGGTGTTTGTGTCACAACCTTAATATTATTTAAATATACTTTTTAATATCTATTATTTAAAAAATATCTTTGAATTGAAGATACTGTAAAGCTTTGAAGAAGCCAACCTCAAAGCATTGCATTTCTAGCGTGCCACTTTCATTAGAAGTAGTGCATAAAACATTTGCTGTTGACAAATCTAATTCATTAAAAGGTGAGATGGATGCATTTTAAAATAACTGGCTGGCATCATTATCTGCAGTGCCTTTTATAAATTATTCCCCTTTTCCCTTTTGACTGAACTTGTCAGAGTTCTCTTTCAGAGACGAGTGTTATGCCTTATAGTCAATGCTTTCAACATGTTTAGACAAGTCACAAGTTAAAGAAACTGTGGGACTTCATTTTCTACAAATGAGAAAGGGTAACAGAAATACAGATTATTTCATTCAATTCACTGATTTTTTTTAAACAAGTAAATTCTGTTAGTAGAGGTTTCATCTTGCAAAAAAAGATTTAAAAATAGAAGTATACTGTTTGCATAGAATGGGGAATTTCAAACAAAGGGACACAAAGGGGTACGCTGGCAACCTTGCTGCACTGTCATGCTGAAAACTTGGTTTAAAATTGAATTGTGTTTCCCCTGACATTGGAGATCAGGTACATCACGAGTCTGACAGCTGGCTGGCACACTACGTTCCTAAATGAAAGTGCTAACTGCATTCTCTTAGAGGCCAAAGGAACAGAATTACAGAAGCCTTCAGGGAAACTGAATAGGCACATTACAAATTATTCAAAATATGAAGAAAATCATTCCCTTCTGAAATATTATATCAGAATACTCTAAGAATGAGCTGGTCTTTTAATCTTAAGCAGGTAGAAAATTATTTCCTTCCAAGCTGTCAGTGAACACTCCCTTCTTTAGTAACATTAGTTGCTTTTTTTTTTTTTTTCCAAAATCTATAAAATAATTGGACAAAGCATTCTCACTGCCATGGGGAGGGAGGGACACATTCACAGCATTAGCTGCCTACGCTGGTAGTGAGAACTTTATTATTATATTCCGATATATGGCTTGACCATGAAGAAGACATGGTGAAAAAACATGCAGACGCTCTGAAGATGGGGTGCTGGAGGAAGCTGGCCCACAGACTGCAGGCACATGCATGAAGGTGGTACCTAAGAAAATGCATGTCTGAAATGTTCCTTTAATTTCACTAAAAATTGACCACTTTGAAAAATGTAGTTCCAAGGAAACACGGTTGTACTGTATGAAATAAGCAGCACCATGCAATCCAGTGAGACATTTTTCCTGTTTACTCATTGCCCCAGACTTTATGAAAACCATCTTTCCCCCACTCTTCTGGGTGATCTTGTTTAAAACACGTTCCCAGATTCTGTCATTTGGTATTTATGTCATACTCATGGTATTATTTAAGGCATTCTTGAATAACTTTTTTTAAAAATATCTTTGAATTTGTTGAAGATACTCAAGATGATTGAGAATCTTGTTAAGAAGAGATTCCGAGTTGGGCCTCTTCTAGGGTTGGGCCTGACAGTCTGTATTCTAACGAGCTGCTAAGTAATGCCACCAATGCTGTGGTCCACGGACTACATACACTTTCATTAATAAGTCTTCACCAGTCTATGTGTCTTTCTCCATACATACATTATTACTATTCTTAGCAATTGACCTCCTGTCTTTCCATATAATTTTGGAATGTTTTGTGAAGTACTTTCCTTGCTCCACCAAAAGAACAGCAGTGAAGAATTTGATTGAGATTGCACTGGTCAAATTCAGGCCCTGAGTTTGATCCCCAGTACTGACCTCCAGTTAAAAAAAATGGGGGGGGGGAGGACAATAAAAAACAGGATTCAAGACAACATGTACATATTACACTGCAACCATTTAAAATTACGGGCACAAATGTTTTGGTTCTTATCCTTGTCTGCTTTAATGTTGTTATAAAAGAACACTCAAGTGGGTAATTTATAAAGAAAAAAACGTTTATTTTGGTCTGAAGTTCTGGAGGATGAGAACTGTAAGCACAGTGCTGCAATCTGCTCAGTTTCTGGTGAAGACCCCATGGAGGAAGGACAAGAAGGCATTGATTAATTTGAGGGCCCCACCCCTCAGGCTCTCCATCTGAACATTGCTATACTGAGACAAAATCTTTACATGAGTTTTGGTGGGGACAAACCACATTGAAAACCATTGTAGTGAGGAAAGTCAAGCTCCGTGCAATTTTCTTCAGTCTCACTAAATAGCTCAATAAAAAGATTTTTTTAAAATATTGAGGGGGATAAATACTCACAAAAATAGAGTCATCATAAATTGTACAAGATAAGGTAGATGCAAAAGAATTCATAGAAGAAATAGACAGAAAAAAGCCCAATAAAATATATGCAGAGAGGGCTGTAATTAAAGGAATGACCTGATATGTTTGTCACATGTGTAAAGACTGAAAACCAGACTCCCAGCCTCGTAGTTCCCCGGAAGGAGGGCTTCCGGCGCACGGGGTGCCACGGGCGGGGAGTGCCGGTCTTCCGGCTGGCTAGCTTCCTGCCTTGTAGGCTCCTGGAGAGAGGGTCCCGGGCGCACGCACGGGGAGCCTCGGGCGGGGAGCGCCGGTCTTCAGACTGGTGGCTCACTCCCGGCCTCGTAG
>NW_004955418.1:17804661-17829979 GCF_000276665.1 Chinchilla lanigera | reverse complement strand
AACAACTCTTGATAATCTCCTACCTCTTTTGTCTCTAACTCACTATTATTTGTCTATTTGTTTTCCTGAGAAACTATTTTGTAGATAGCAATATGTAAAACAATAACCATTGATAATTTCCTAGCATTTTGTAATTTGGTAAGTCCCCCCTATTATTATGTTATCCTTCTTTTACTCTTTAAAATAAAAAAAAAAACTGAAAACCAATTTGTTGAAGTTTGTCCAAGAAACTATTATCTCCCTTCCCTACCTTTTTGTATACGCAAATACCTTTTTTTTCCCTTGACTATGGTCAAATAGCTGACTGGTAGAGTAAATAAATAAATAGGAGAAGTATTGTGCGTAAAGAAATAAATTAACTGTCCAGAGAACTAGAAAAGGTAGTAGGGTAGGGGTGTCCCCTCTAAATAATCTGGCCTGCAGCTGACTTCTACATACTGTTGGTTCTGTATTTACTGTACCAATAAAATCAGTGTCATTCAAATGAATTGAGATGTATTATATACATGTACCAACTTCCCACAAGGAATGTAATCAGGATGTGTTGCAAACATGTACTAATAAAAACAGAAAAATCGGGAAAAAAGAATTTTAAATTGTACTTGGAATTCAAATAGAATTGAAAATATAACTAAAAGAAAAATAAGTACCATCCAAATACAGTTCCCATACAGCTTTTGGCATTCTGTTTTCTAATATGAATACACAGCTAAGGACCACTCAACATTTGAAGAAAAAAATCAAATTTGAGACTAAGATTAAACAAAAATTAACCCAAATAAAACAAACAAATCAAATAATAGAGCACATTTTCTGCTCTAAAAGAACTGAGACACAGAAAAATTGCATGCATAAAACAAGACCATAAGTAGGACTTCCAGCTAGGACTGAGTATGATTTACAAATATTTTTTCCCAAAAAGAAAACTATAGAGCTAGGCAAAAGTGACCAACAGTTCAGAAATAGACATGTGAATATAAAAATTCAGGAAATGTTTTATATTTTTAAAAAACTATTAACTTCTAGGTAAGCACAGTAGGATTCTGTTGCATTCTAGCCTGGGGATGCTCTTGTCACCATCAACCACAGTTCAATCTGTACACAAGTTCCTCCAATTTAGGGAAAAGTAAGACGGACAGAAACTTCTCTGCAATGGTGAAAATAGGGTCACTCCGGTTGTTAATGGAAGTAATGGTCTTGGAAGTGGGCAAACATAGAGTTCTCAGTGCTATGAGTCCAAGGTCACAGTCCAAATTGGGACCAGCATATTTTCGGCTGAGATTAAAGGTATGCACAACGCAGAACCAGAGACATACAAAGCTAATTTCCCATGCCTGCCAACACTGAGGCTGAATGATAACATGCGCTCAGGATATACAAAATAGAGTATTCAAGGACAACCACTGTCCAACCATATCACATCATTTGTGATGACTAAGCTTGATTATGTCCACTTGACTGGTTCTGGGATCCATCAGGGGGTGGTGAAGCACATTTCTTCTTGTGCCAGGGTGGGTCACAGAGGCATGGTCTTGGGGTCTATGTCTGGTCCCTCACCCCTTCTTCTCTGGTGCTGCTGCTCTGCTTCCCAGCCACCATGAATTAAGCAGCTCCACTCAACCATCAGGATACTCTTGCTTTGAAGCCTGAAGACTATGGACTGAATCCCCTAGAACTGCAAGGTAAATTAAACCTTTCTTCCTTTAACTTATAGGTATTTGGTATTGTGTCCCAGCAACAGGAAAGTTGACTAAAGCAACTCAAATGTAAAACAAAAGAATTTTTCAAAACCAACAGATATCAGTGGTCAAATATCATAAAGGAGATACATTTCATCAATTTAACTCATAGAAATCACTTCCGAAAACAAACCAATAAGCAACAACAACAAAAACTTTTAGAAAGAGAGAGAGAGGTAGAATCCAAAGTTGCTACAATATGTGACCTAAAATGTTTACTTTTCAATAAGAAATTATGAGGCATGCAAAGAAATAGGAGAATAAGCAGTCAATAGGAATTTTGAGTATCTCAAATGTTAGATTTAATAAAATGTGTCTCAAGCCAGGCATGGTGGTGCACACCTGTATTCCCAGCACTTGGGAGGCTGAGGCAAGAGGACTGCTGCAAGTTTCAGGCCAGCCTGGGCTACAAAGTTAGTTCAAGGTCAACCTGAACTGCATAAGGAAGCCTTGTTCCAAAAAGACCAAAAAACAAAAAAAAAATTGTCTCAAGAACTAAAGATGACCACATGTAAATAAGAACAATAAATGAAAAATAGAGATTATCAATAAAGAAACAGAAAAAAAATTAAATCCCAAAGAAAATTGTAGGAAAAGAAAAAATTCCCTGGAAGGGCTTAGTATGCTCAAGTAGACTGAAGAAAAAATTAGTAATTTAAAATGGATGAGTATGTTATCCATAATCAAAACCATAACAAAACGTACAACAGGATGAGAGGACAAAAATAAAGCGACAGAAGAATATTTGAAAAAACAGGAGACAAAAACACTCCAGACTTGATAATAAACATTAATCCATACATTGAAGAAGCTCAAGAGAGATAAACAGACCCACATCTAGATATAACCAAACTACCAAAAGACAAAATTTTAAAAGCAGTCAGAAAAAAAAGCTTCTCACTGACAGGTCAGTATCAGTGTGAATAATTGCTAAGGTGAAGATCAATATGG
Organism: Chinchilla lanigera; assembly: GCF_000276665.1. NCBI lineage: Eukaryota > Metazoa > Chordata > Mammalia > Rodentia > Chinchillidae > Chinchilla > Chinchilla lanigera. The sequence continues at coordinate 17,827,289 of NW_004955418.1, read as the reverse complement.
TAAATAGCTAATGTCTCAGATGCAACATTCTCAAAAACAACGGTAGCCAGAAATCAGTGGAATAAGAAATTCAAAGTGAAAGAAAAACTGCCAACAAAATATCCTATATCCAGAATAACTGCCCTTTAACTAAAGGCAAAGTAAAGCTATTCCCTTCAAAACAAGATGAAATAGAGATTATTTGCTGCTAGTGTTTTACAAGGCTAACACAGAACTAGAATGTGTCTACACTAAAAATACTTGTTTAAGACAAAAGAAGTAAGTCAAGGAAGAACAAAGGAACAGAAAAGACAGGAATGATATACAATGAAATGGAAAATGTAAACTCAATCAAACTGTTAAATACACTAAACGTGAATCATCTAAATACCTGGGTCAAAGGCAAACTTGTCATGCTAGTAAAAAAGCAAGTTGCAACCTCTATAGAAGTTACATTTTACAAAGACGTAAGAAAGTTTATAAGTAAAATAACAGAATTATATGCCATGCAAACAATAATTATAATACAGTTAGGGTTGCCATATTAATATTAGACAAAGTAAATTTTATTAAGTAGTATTAAAACTAGGTGTGGAGGTGCATGTCTGAAATCTCAGCAATTGGGAAGTTGAAGTAGGAAGACTGCCACGAGTTCCAAACCTGAGCTTGCAAAGCAAAAAATTAGAATTCTAGAAAACCTATGTATTGCCAGATGGAAAGGATCCCCATACCTCGAAATTTTTCTGCTAAGATTCATGATAATCTTAACAAATGGGTTTTTAAAATATTACATAACACACATACCCAAACACTAAGATGTATTAAGATTTGGAAGATCGCATACTTCAATGAATCAATTCCTATTACTTCCCAAAAGATCAGTAACAGAATCGTATGTTTGTAAAAGATCCATTCAAAATACAACCCAGACCAAAGGATTTCAAAGTAACAAAGTAGAAAAAGTAAACTGATGTGGTTTCATACTCTACACTGCAGCTAACCTTCAGGCAACTACCACTTTTAAATTTTACTATAGGGTCAACGAAGAATATCCACACTAATCTAAAGGCCATTAAAGTACTTCCTTCTTTTTCAGCTATATCTAAGTGTAAGGTTATATTTTGTTTACTTATTTCAAAACAGCATATGACAATACACTGAATGCAAATGAGATCTGGAATTCAGCTCACTTCCATTATGCCAGACATTTGCAAAATATTAAAAAAAAAACAACCACTATTTCAGTAAAATTTTTGTTTTGGAAAATACTTATTTTTTAAAATTCTGTTTACATGAACATGTCACGGTTTATTGTTGGAACAAATTATAAATACTTATTTTTAATTTATAATACCATAAATGTAAGAAGATATATTTACATCAATAAAAATTCTTTGAGGTACTCTGGAATTTTTAAGAGAATAAAGACTTCCTGAAACCAAATTTTGAGAATTGTTGAGTTAGATAAGTGAGAAAGCCCGGAAAGATGATAAGGAAGGTTAGTTATAAGAATGAGCATAGGTAGTCCCTAAGGATACCAAGTTAAAGACAGCAACACAGAAATGGAGCCTAAGAGGGCTCCACGTACAACCAAGTCCAAACTCTGTCTCAGTCAAAGCTGGAAGCACAGAGGCCAGACTAGCTCACTTTTGAGAAACTATACTGCCCTTGGGCATTTCTGAGGGCAAGTATGAATATATGCTAGAGAAGGGGAGAATCATGTATTTAAAAAATGTAAAGAAATGCATTATTATGTGATTATACACAAAACCTGCAAAGTTGAAAGTGAAAAAAAATTTAGTCGGCTGAAGTTTTATAAAGTAAGGGTACCATGTATTAGTAGTACATGCCTGTAATCCCAGCACCAGAGAGGCTGGGCAGGTGGATTACTGTGCGTTTGATGCCAGCCTGATACTTCAAAGCCAGGCCAAACTACGTAGCAAGACCCCAAGGTCCTGAGTTCGACTCCCAGTATCAAAAAAACAAAGGCAAGATTATGTACTCCAAACATATACTAATAAAAATGGTTTAAAAAGGCAAAAATAAAATAAAAACAAGAAAGTATGAAAACTTTGTAAAACTAACAATTTTGATCTTTTTAGCCACAGAGTTATTTTCAATAGGCAAATAGATACTCATATTTCAGCTAATATTTCAATTATGAATATTAACATTATTCAGGCTATTTGAGATTGATTTTTATTTTGGATTAATGTTTTATGTTCGGGTTAAATTCCAAAATGTAAGCAGCAGCCTGTGTTTAACTCCTAATGTTAAAATCAATTGCTTTGCAATTTTAACTCCTTTTTAGAACATACATTTTGATCCCTTAACTGTTCCTCTAACAAAATTGTATTCTAAATTATAAGAAGTTAGATTAAAAACATATGTCTCAGCCAGATGTGGTGGTGCACACCTATAGTCCTAGCACACATCATCACATTTACTTCTAGTAAACCTATGGAAATTGTTGCTTTAAGAATTTAGTAACTTTGGGGCTGGGGATTTAGCTCAGCGGCAAAGTGCCTGCCTGGCAAGCGCAAGGTCGTGAGTTCGGTTCCCGGTACCGGAGAAAAACAAAAACAAAAACAACAACAACAAAAAAAACCAAACAACAAAAAAAAAAAACAAAGAATTTAGTAACTTCTTCAAAATCGTAATTATTTAAATTCCTAAGTTTGAGTTCACACCCAGTCCCCCAGTGAATTCAGTTGTCTACATTATACTGTATTAACCTAATTTATCAAAATGACAATTTTCTTTCTAGCTTCTATTAGTATTTACTAAATCTTTTTATGAGATAGATGCTTCCAGAGATGCACTAAAGTTTATTTTTGGTCTCCGTATTTGGACAAAATCTGTATTTGGCTTTGTTAGGTTTTAGAAAGTAAACACAATAAAATGGCTACGTCAATATTACTTGTGAAGTCTGAGGTATGATTAATGAGCGTGTTGACGTGCTGATGGCAGAATGCCTGTGTGATCCCAGAAAGGATGGAAGGCTGCTACTCAGTGAACCTTCCCGCCTCACTACCAAACGCAGCGTGCTTACGGGTTGTTTCTGTCAGCCCACTGAAGGGCTTAAGAGGTTAAGAGACACTAAGATAAAGGTGAGCATTTCAAGATGGGTGACTGCACCCTCCTTAATCTTGTTTGATTCACCTTTCTTTTTGTGATCCAATGCTCTCTACAGAAACACAGTCATTTGCCAAGATCTTACATACCTAAACATATACCCACATACATTCACCTAAATAGATGGGGATGGGATGAACGATGCCTATCTGGAGCCAAGATCTGATGAAGGCAATTCATATTTTTAAGGATTCAAAAGAAACCGGTCACACTGGGTGGCTCTGGAAAGAAAGCATTATTGCCTGGGCAACCTTGTGGGTTATGCAAGTTTTGCCATGTGTACAAATACCCAAAGCAGGGCATAAGTATTGCTGAAATCCAGCCTATACTCTGGTGCCCAGCTATGTGTCCAGCATGTCTGTCACTGTAGAGGAAAGAATGCCTTCCAGAAAGAGTAGCCTTTTACAAATTCATACAAGGTACTGCTTGAACTAGCTGTACAAAGGAAGGCAAAAGGGGGGAAGGGGATACTGTCTCATTATATGCACCTTCATATCTTCTGAATTTTGTATCAACTTTAAATATGTTTGTTGGGCTGAGGATATAGCTCAGCAGCACAACGCCTACCTGGCAAGTGGAGGATCTTGAGTTCGATTCCTGGTATCAAAAATTTGTTTAAATATATATATACATATATATATTTGTTAAAAATAATTTGTCAGTGTATATCAAAAATATTGCATGCGTATGACCAACAGATTATCATGTATCCTATAACTTACAACATGGAAATATATATATATGTCAAACTATTTTATAACAGCTTTTCTTGTACCATTATTTGACACCAGGATGTCAACTAGAAAGTTATAATGCATTCATAAAACTGAACACTACATAAAAGTCCTGAAAATATTTTGTAGAAGCAAGTTTATCAATATGAAAAAATTCACAGTATAACACATGGGGGAAAAGGAGGTCACAAGAGGTATAGTATTAGAATATTTTTATTTAAAAAGATACAAACAAGTCTGTAAGAATGTAGAGAAATATGATGAATAAGTATTCCTGAGTGGTGAGATTATGGCAAATTTTCATTTCATTTTCTTTTTTGGATTATTTGTATGCTCTTCAAATGTCTGTAACAAACAGATGCTTCTTCCAAAACAAAGAAAACAAACTCCAATTCCACCTCCACCTCATCCTGTTTATTGAGAAAGCCTAACATCTTCAACACATACACACAGGTATGTACAGCTTGTCCTACCTTAGCTTTATTATTAGCCTTTCCCATTTGACATATCCAGTGACAAGGTGACGAATTCTCTTTTGTGATATCCTGCCAAAATCTTCACCATCCTTGAAGGCCAATACACAACACCCTTCTTCACTCCCTCATCTGTGCTTCCAAGGCAGACGATAATTATTATACACTTTAAAGTACCATGTTAATCCTGCCCATTCCAATATCTTATATAAACAGAGAACTAGAAGTAGAAATAGTTCTCCATATACCTTCTTCACTTCCTCACCTGCACTCCCAAAAGCAACACTTTTCCCTATATTCCTCTATAATTTGCGATCAACAATGTTTGTTAATTGCACCTTAAAAAATTAACTACTTATGTGTGAGACTTTATCTCTCTTAGGTGACTATAAGTGTTAAGATTCTTTACCCTTGTCTAATTCATGAAGTATCTTTATATCTACCCATCTTTTGTTCACACAAGATTGAGGAAGAAGGTCTATATTTACTTAACAGCAACTGTGTTAGTCAACATGTTTGAGCTTTGTATAAATCAACTCACTTAAGTCTCAAAGCAGTCCTGAGTATCTATTTTACATATGAAAACACAATCTCAAAAAGGTTCTGTGACTTATTAATGTTCCAGGCTGGTAAAAGTGAAAAATGAATTTGATCAAACTCTGGTCTGTTCTTTCCATTACAAAAACATGATTGTGTGTTGACCAGTGAAGAAGACAGACACATGGATGCGCCACTTGAAGGCTTTCTAGTACACTCAACCTGCTACATAATACTTAGAAGAAGAGCAAAATCAGGATTGTAGAGGTGGAAGGGACCTTTGAGATTATCTAATCTGACCGCTAAATTATAGAAGACAAATATATTGTCTTTCACACACATTTAGTAGCTGAGCTAGGAGTGAAATCCAACTGGAGACAGGGTAATAATATGATTAAGATAAGGCCTTTGGAGTCAGATGAAATTGTTCAAATCACAGCTTGGTATTTAATGACTGTGTAAACTAGGCCAAAATTACAAAGCTTAAGCTTTGCCTTAGTTTTTTCAACTTTCAAAAGGAAGATAATAATACCCCATAGTGCTGCGAGGACTACACATTACACTGTACACTGCAAAGTAAGCACTCAATAAATATTAGATAGTCTCTGAGCTCCTGTCTCAGTTCAGCCTTCTTTGCAGGATACCACCCTTCTCTTATGGATGACTATGAAGCAGACCTTACAATGAAGGGTCAATGTGAGTAATAATAGATAAGCGTTCACTTATTTATGTGCCAAGTCCTTTTAGAACAATACATGCACAAACACTTTTTGGTAGACAAGTAACACTTTTAAAATGAATATTCACCCAACAAATGTTTATTGAGCTCCTACTACATAGCAGTGTTAGATGCTGAAAAAACAGATATAATCTGAACCTTCATAAGCCCCAAAACTTGACAAAAAGCAAAATATCTTTGAGATTTTCCTATGGGATATGCAAAAGCAAGTACATAATTAAGTCAATGGAATGTAATCAATATATGTCAGTATTTGAGATTAATTGTACATATATAGTGTGTCTTTCTGGAGAACAAGATATTCTTTAAATTCAATGTTATTTCTAGTATTGGTTGTTTTGATTCGATTTTAGTAAATGCATTAAAATTAGGCTATTGCTAGTTATCTATATAAGATATTAGAATGGGCAGGATTAACATGGTACTTTAAAATGTATAATAATTATAATCTGCTTGCAAGCTACAGCAAAGCTGAACAGGTCTGCCAACAATCAGATAATTCCTTCCAAAACATGAATTTGTGCTGATTCAATCACTCTCCACGCACACACACACTACACACACATACATAGAAATGTGTATGCAAAAAGCTGCTTTTGAAGACAGCTGACATTCTGGACCCTGAGTCACCAGTGTTATTGGTCTCCATATCTCTTGCTCCCTAGTTTTATGTTCATGTAAATTACAGGCATTTGAGGTAGTATGCAAAGTGGCCAATAATAAATGAAGAAATTACATTCTTCACATGTAAATGACATTATTTACATGTGAAAATTACATTATTCTCTGTGATGACTGTCTTAATTATGTTTCTCTCATTGTTGAGAGAAAACACCAGACACCCAAAGTTAAAGGGGGAAAGGTTTATTTAGCTCACAGTCTGTACAGGTTTCAGTCCATAATCAGCTGGCTCCAAGGCAGGGTGGCACATGGCAGAAGGCAACAGTTCATAGCAGCTGAAGACAGCAAAAGCAAGCAAGGGAAAGAAAGAAGGAACACGCCTCTTTCTGTCCCTTATAGTGTATGCAGGCTACCCGCCCTAGGATGAGTGTAGCACTCACACCCTTAATCTTAGCACTGGACCATGAATTAATCACAAACTCTAGATTTAGCCACCTGGGAAAGGCAAACTCCAACATGACTGCAGGAGGCTTTGGGGGCACATCTAGACACAAATCTTAACAATGATGAATACATTCCTTAAATTCCTTTATCTTCAAGTTTTGCTTTACAGTGACTTCTAAATGTGACATACTATTTATCCAATTTTGTCTGAGAGTAAAAAGAATGATTCTGTAAGGTTAATTTATGAGAGTAAGTATAGATTGTTGTAAAAAGAGCAAACAGTTATAGTCAGGTAGACTGGATTCAAATCTCAATTGTGCCTCTAATTTGCACAATGTGTGAGAAATTACAACCTCTTTAAGTCTCAGTATAAAATGACCACAAAATAAACAATTTTTCTTTGTTTTCTTCTTTAATCAAGAACTAAATAAAGGGCTGAGGATATAGCTCAGTGGCATAAGTGCCTGCCTGACAAGTGCAAGGTCATGAGTTCAATCCCCAGTACCGCCAAAAAAAAAAAAAAAAAAGACTTAAAGAACTAAATAAAATGAAGAACATAAATGGCTGATAATAGATAACTGTGATATGTAAAAGTGGTTGATCTGAATCACAAATCATGAACAGGGCTAAAAAAAAAATCCTTGTCTAAAAAGTAGTTGCTATAAGAAATAACATGTCATCTCCCTGAAAGAATTTTCAAATGGAAAAATAAAAAACATATGATTAAAAATGGCAATATTTAGATAGAATATTATAAAAGTTTGTTGGATGATTAACCAACCAGGAGGTTAGAAAGATCAATGTGTTATCCTAAGTATGTTGCACGACTCTCAGAAAGTAGTAAGAAACCTGCCTGATGCTTCAGGGGCCTTACTTTATGTTAGAAAAGTACCTAGATCTCTTTTTTGGAATAGGCTGTTTTAAGAAAACCTATCAGTTGCCTTTCATGTGAGGGTAGGTGGTGAGTGAGAACTACTTCCCAGGAGAAACTGTATTACCCAAGAACTAGAGAAGTCGCCAAAGTTACTACATCACATATTTCAACTCTCTGAATAAATGAGCCCCTTTCTTCACCTTACACCTTTGTCAGAAGCGATTTCTCTTTACAACTATTCTGGCTACCTTAAGCCGCCAACCAAAATTCTGAATCATTGAGAAACCTGGACCAAAGCGCGAGTCTTCCTCTGTCAAAGTACTTTCGGAAGGTAAAAGGTGCATTTAAATCGTAAGCATGGAGCTAGGGATTTAGCTCAGTGGCATAAGCGCCTGCCTGGCAAGAGCAAGGTCGTGAGTTCGACCCCTTGTACCGCAAAAATAAATAAGTAAGTAAATAAATCCTAAGCGTGAAATTATAAGGTTACCATTATCTCATTAGTTCATAGCAGTCACGGAAAAATTGCCCACTTGCGTCACTTAATTCAGACTACAGCAGAATCGTTCAATCAATTCCAACTGAGGAAGGACCTCCCCACACCCCACCCAGTGTTAGGAAAGGTCCTTTTCAGCCGAGTGCCGCCTCCCAGCCCGGCCCTCCAGAACTACGGAACAACACTCGGGAAAAGGATTGGAAAGCTGCTCTTGAGACTCGGAGGTGACCAAACCTTGCCAACGGGAGGCTCTTTGATCATGCGCAAACCCAGGGGCGGTACACCGTGTCTTCGGCCTCGCCCAGGTACCCTTGGGGACCCAAGATCGAGTCCCAAGTTAGCACAGATACTGCGAGTGCAGAAGCCGGTAGGACGAGATCCGAGGGCCTTCTCCAGCCACAAGAAAGGTCAAGAGTCACGGGCCTGGATGGGGACTCCGGGTTCAACCCTCGGCGCCTCACTTCTCGGTCCGGCCAAAATGCCGCACTGAGCCTCAACTGGCCGGAAATTCCAGGCCCAGAAGTCAACCCAGAAAAACCACTTACCGGTCTCCCACCGCCGGCTCAGGTCCAGCTGGAGCCGGACCCGCCGGGCCAGACTGAAGCCCTGCACCGTTTCGGGACACCCTGGCGACGGCTCCAGAGCGTCGCTGACAACCACCCGGAAGCGGTACAAGTGCTTCCGGGGCGGCCGAGCGCGCGGCGGGAAATTATTTCCCAGAGCCCGGATTAGTGAATCGGCGAGAGTTGCTGCGGCAGTCGTCGCGCCTTTCGCCGCCGCTGCCGCCACCGGAGGGAAGCAGCAGAGGCCCTTCGGCCAGGAAGGTAAAGGGCCGCAGCTCGGAAGACAGTGTGGGGCTCCTTTTCCCCCAGGCCGTGCCCGCGAAGTTTCTGCCGTCCCCGACTAGGAAGGGACTGGGGCGGGCGGCGGGGACACCTGGTTGTCGCGTTCCCTCAGGCCGCCTCCCTTCCCACCTTCCCGGCTCGCTGCGCTCGGAGCCAGCGCGGGTGGGCCATGGTCGCAGAGCGGGCGCCGAGCCGCTCCCTCGCTTCCGCTCCGCGGAGGGCGCCGGCGGCCCGCGTCCCTGGTTTCCATGGAGCCGGCGGCGGCGGCGCCTCGCCCTCTTCCCGGAGTCCTGGCCGCTGTCCCGGAGTTGGCGTCGGGGAAGGTGGCGGGGATCCCCCAGGCCTGCCTTCCTGGGACGAAGAAAACCATTTCGTTCCTTTTGCTCCAGTAAAAATTTTTGTTTAAAAAAAAAAATGCCCATGAGCGTATCTCTAGGGCCACATCGGCCCTTAAATACAAACTTGCACACATACGTGTTCCCTCAAGGCAGAGACTGTGTTCCTGGGGATTACAGCTCTGCTGCCTGAAGGCTGGGGACCGTGCTAAATGTTTATCTGCAGAGTTTTTCAGTTCCAAAGCCTCAGAAGAATTACTGACAAAAAAACTGATTTTCTTTAACACTCCCTATCAGTATTTGACCCTGAAGTTAGCTGGTGCTTCGTTTTGTACGCCCCAACCTCGCTTTTTTATGTATTTATTTGACGTGTGATTGGCAGTCCTCTTAAAAAACATTCCTGTTGACACATGGGAAAGGAAAGTTTCACCTGAGTGTGAGTGTGACTGACATTGCACCTGACAGACGTTTTGGTTCATGTTAGTCTGTTGTGCCTCGGTTCCTAGAAATATGCTGATGTGCTGGATGTTCGTGTTCCTGGAAAGTTTGTCTAACGTATATTACAGGTGTTCGATTCACAGTTTAGCTTGGAGTTGTATAGGAGAGGAAATTTGATTATTTCTAAGTCAAAGGTATTGTAGTTGAATGTGCCGGTTTGTTCAGTACCTTGAATGTTTATGTGCATTGTATTGTAGAGACCGCCTGCAGCAAGGTAAACAAACCTACTTTAGATTTGTTTCCCAAGTTAACATTTTCTTAATGCATTATGACCTCCTTGAAGTTCAGTTATGTAACTTAAAATTTTCTTGCTTCCTTAAAGCGGAAAGCATGTAGAATGTGAGTCTTTGGAAGGGGAGTCAAAATGCTGTTACTTTTCATAATCAAAATGAAGAACTCGGCTGGGCATCTTGGCGCATGCCCATAATCCCAGCACTCAGGAGGCTGAGGCGGGAGGATCTTGTGAGTTCGAGACCAACTTGGGCTCCAAAGTGAGCTCAAGGCCAGCCTGAACTGCGTTGCAAGACCTTGTCTCAAAAAACACCGAAAAAAAAAAAAAAAAATTAAGAACTCTTTAAGATTTTATTCCAGGTATCCACAGGTTTCACCAATACCCCTAAAACACTGTTTTTTAGAAAACCAATTGTATATCTTTATTAACTACATAACATTTTCATTAGTGTATCTTGATTATATTCTAAGATAATCTTTTCCCTTTAAATGGTTTTAAATAAAATAAATTCTATGGAAACTGAATAAAACCTAAAGGAAATGAAGAACCCTCTTTCTCAAAAAATAGAACCGAAGTGGAACATTACCTGTAAGGTAACTCTTCTAATTGATTCTTTATGCTCATGGAAAATACATATTGTAAATGTCTTAGGCGCTGTTTCACACCGAATAAGGACATAGCACTCCTTAAAGTAAAACATCCTTAGAATTCACTTAGTTTTTACTTTCCAGCAGAATTACTTTGAAATTAAAAACATACTGTTTTCATATTTTTTCATAAGAAACAAAAGAAGCCCACATGCATTACTCCAATTATTAATTGACCCCAAATCTGTTTTGAGAGGAAAATTAGTAGCCTCTGTTTTCCGTAAGAAAAAATATACTGTAACACTCTTTGGATTGTTCCTAGAAACGTATTGAAAATTTAGACATTGGTAGTTTTTTTGAAAATAATTATAATGCTTAAATATTTTTGATGTTGCTGACCTAAGTATGTTTCCACTCTTGTAGTGGGTTCCTTTCATCCAGTGTACCTTTTTCTTGTACTACCTGGAAATAGATTGCTTTGACAGTTATAATATGGTTAGGCGTTCTAGACTAAATCCTGAAATTTAAGTCAGGTTGGTATTGTAGAAAAGGTGTATCATTTTTGCAGAAATAGGCTTATCTTTGAATTTTGGTTTCACTGTTTTCCTAGTTATATATCCTTTAGTTACTTTCTTAATCTTCAAATTTCCCAATGTTGTCTTCTGTGTAAGAATAAGTAACACATTGTGAAGAGGGAAATGAACTGATATATGGTATGAAATGTGTAGACCACAGAAGCGCCGCAATAATAATTAAATCCAGCTTCTACAAATTTAGAAATCCAGCTTCTACAAATCCATTCAGCCTTAGACTTATGCTTTCTGTGAGGTAATCCAGAATTGCTAGGACACTAAAAGAGATTTGGTGACTAATACAATATCTATTTTTCATCCACTCTTTTCCTCTTGAACCTGTTACTTCCTGTCCAGTTTGCTTCCTTAACATCTTTTCAGCTGGGCATAATGGCGTACACCTGTAATACAAGCATTTGGGAGGCTGAGGCAGGAGAATCGCTGCAAACTCAAGGCCAGACTGAACTATTAAGCAACATCCTGTATTAAAAAGAAAGAAAGAAAAAAAGAAAAAACTCTCAGTCTAGCCTGTTCCCTATACAGTATCAGATAGACAGCATAGCCCCCATATGTTTCCTTGATCCCTCATTTCTTCCCCACCGTGGTCAGTTTGCTGCTAGTCCTCCATTTCCTCCCTAAATTTACCGTTGAAGGCACTGATGACTGCTCTGCTGTCTTACTGGTCTTGACAGTCTCTCAAGCCTCATCACTGGAGACCGCTATCAAATAATTAATTTATTTGATATCTTTAAAGAATGGGGCAAGAAGTAGACACTGCATCTTTTCTTAAACAGATTCCAAAGACCACCTGAATGAAATTAAGTACTGATTTGACTTCTAGGCCAAGAGGGACCAGAATTCCTAAAATCTTGCCAAAAGTATAGCAGTCAGAATCAAACTACTGGGGCTGCGGATTTAGCTCAGTGGCACAGTGCCTGCCTGGCAAACTCAAAGTGGTGAGTTCGGTTCCCAGTACCAAAAAAAAAAAACAGAATCAAACTACTCACCTAGTATTAGCTCTATGACAAGTTTCTACCTTTTTCAGTACTGTACTGCAGAACCACTGTTAATTCCTATCATTTTGTTTTGAAACTCTGTATCACATTTAATGTTCTTGCTTTGTTTTGTTTATATTTGCAATGTTGGTATGCTTCCATTGTTCCTTTTTCTTTTTCTTTTACTACTCTCTTTAAAATAAAAACCAAAACAAGTAGATCAGTACTGTGACCCTTTTCGATTTTAACAGGGATTTGTTTACTACTGCAATTAAATGTTGTGGATGAACTCTGAAAATCTTTCCAGCTCTTAATTCAAAGCAACAGTACTGATTGTATTCAAGGCTTGGTATATGCTTTCACAGAAGAGGAGAGTTTCACGGAAGAGAGGAGTTTCAAGTGATTTTTTTAATAGAATAAAAACATTAAAAAACAATACAGAATTTCAAAACAAGATGATAGGAGTCAACAGTGGTTATTATATTGCATATTGTTATCTTCAAAGTAGTTGCTCAGATTACCAGATATAGGTATGCAAAATTGATCAAAAAAATTAAGCACTAACTGTTCTTCTCAATAAACCAACAGAAACTAGTAGTACAATTATCTTAGCTATCTTATGTGTGTGTGTATATTTTTTTTTCTTTTTTCTTTCTTTTCTCCTTTCCCTCATCCCAGTTGTTCTTTCCTTTTGAGCAGTTTCTTTCCCTTTTGCAATGTCTGCTGTACCTTTCCGATTTTATTTACTCTTTCAGTTTTTTTACATTAGAGAGACAATCAGATGTTTACACATGTAGGTCTGATTTATGGCTTTCCACAAGCTGAAGACTAAAACTAGATCAATGTCTATTGCTGTGCACTAAACGAAAGTCAAAATGGATCAAAGATCTAAATATTAAAACAGAAACACGAAATGTACTGGAAGAGAAAGTAGGTAGAAATCTTGACACCATAGGGGTGGGCAGAGAGTTCATAAACAAAAACCAAACCACAGGAAATGCTTCAAAGAATCAACAACCAGGATCTCATCTTATTGAAAAGTTTTTTGCGCATCAAAAGAAATTACCAACAGAGTGAAAAGACAACCCATGAATTGGGAAAAAATTTTAGCCAACTGTCCCTCAGACAAAGGACTTCTATCTGGAACATAGGAAGAATTAAAAATCAGGCCCCCAAAATTCAACGACCCAATCCAAAAATGGGCATCGGAGATGAATACAGCTCAGATGAAGAAATAGAAATGGCAAATAAATACATGAAAAACTGTTTAACATCACTGGTCATTCAAGAAACGCAAATTAAAACAATTCTGAGATGCCATCCCACCCAGGAAAGAATGGCTGTCGTTAAGAAATCAACCAGTAACAAATGCTCAATGGGCTGTGGGGAGAAAGGAACCTTTCTCCCCTGTTGGTGGGAGTGTAGACTGGTACAACCACTGTGGAAATGAGTGTGCAGATTCCTGAAAAAAAATAGGAGTAGAGGTCCCATTTGACCCAACTATTCCCTTCTGGGTATTTTTCCAGATAAATTGAGAACATCATACCACAGCCATGTACGTGCACCCATGTTTATAGCAGTGCAATTTGTCATAGGTAAACCTTGGAAACAACCTAAATGCCCATCAACCGAGGAATGGATAAAAAGATGTATTTTTATACAATGAAGTATTACTCAGCTACAAAGAAGAATAAACTCGAGGCTTTTACAGGTAAATGGATGCAACTAGAGACCATACTCATAAGTGAAATAAATCAGACCTGCATGTGATTTTCTTTTATTGCTATAGCAGGTTTAAAAATCAGAACTGCCTAGTATGACAGTGAAAATCAAAGTGCAGTGTAGTGGCTCACACCTATAATCCCAGCACTGGGTAGGCTGAGGCAGGAGGATTGCTGTGAGGTAGAGGCCATTCTGGGCTACATAGTGAGTACAAAGCCAGCCTGACTTACTAAGTAAAACTATGTCTCAACGTCCCCCCAATGAAAAATGAGAAACCACCTCAGTTTTCATCATGTTGCTTTAAAACCATGAAGAACTATTAAGTGGATTGGGAAAATGCTTACTGTTTAATTTTCCATAAAAATTATAACAGAACTACAATAATATGTAAATGTTGTTGTATGTAAAACTTGATAGTTGTAGTCAGGATTTGCAAGGGAATAGATTTAATATAGGACACATTATAGGATTATTTTATAATATTCACGCAAAAAGTCAAGTGCAGAAAAGTACAGGAGATCTGTCCATACACTAGAGACCCAAAGAATCTACCTGAGGGCCTAGGTTGCATGGCAGTGTCCTGGAGGAGTCCAGCTGAAGACCTAGAGCCCACAACAATGTCTCATGCAAGTCTGTATTAAGGATTTGCACTGGGAAAGCCCAAGGGTCAGTGGTGGAAGCTGGAGAGTCTGTGCTAGTGGAATGATCTGTGCCAGCAGGCTGAGGGATCTGCACTAGAGTCAGGAAGCAATGCTTTAGTTAAGGACCAGGGTTCGCCTGAAAAGAACCGCAGTCATTCTCAGTGATAGCAAGAACCCGAGCTCCTCCGACAGTAAGAACAACTGAGTTCCTATCAGGAATACCGGTGTGACAGACTTCTCCAGAAGAATCAACAGCACCCCTTCTTCCCCTCCAGTTGTCTTTTTACACTGTTGGCGACTATACTCAGGTTGGATCCCTGGCCCTCCACTCCCTGCATCACACTGATTGAGTTCAGCCAGAAGGTACAAGTTGACCTTTAGTTAATCCACCACAGGGGTCAGTTCCCGCCCCCAGTTGTGGTGTTACAAAGTGAGGGAAATTAGGGAAGATTTTAATCTTTCTATACTTAATAGTATTTTTCCATTTTTCTGTAATATGTATGTATTAATTGAAATTGAAGGACAACCGGGTGTGATGGCATGTGCCTGTAATCCCAGCATGTGAGAGGCTGAGGCAGGGAATTTCCAAGTTCTTGCTCAGCGCAGGCAGTGCGGCAACTTAAGGAGACCTTGTGTTAAAAATAAAATAAGGGCTAGAAGCATAGCTTAGTCTGGAGGGCCCTGCTTCAGTCCCCAGTACTGTTCCCCCAAAAGTAAAAGAGAGATGGGGGAAGGAGAAAGGAAGGAAATTGAAAGATAAAAATAAGCTTTATGTTTTTAAAATTCCATTTGTTTGCTTTTTGAGACAGGGGCTTGCTCTGTAGTCCAGGCTAGCCCTTAACTTGCAATCCTGCTCTTTCACCCAACTGTTACACTCTTCTCTTCCTGCTTCCCAAGCAAGACTTTTATATTCTTGTCTGTGTTCCCTTCTCTACTTTGCCCAGAGTTCCCTTTCAGCATATTCTAACTAGTTGTCACAGTCTTCAATCATGTTCCGGCTAAGTATTATAAAGAATTCAAAGACCTTGAAAAGAAGTGTGTAATAAAAATGTCCGTAATTACTGTAGTATGCGCTTTAGGTTTAGTTGCTTTTTTGGCTGCTGCAAATGCAAAGGAATTTCAGGCATCGGGGATGGGCTCATGTAGAGATTATTTTAGGAAAGTCCACACCACAGAGACAGCTGCATGCTCTGCATGAAGGCCAGCTCTGGTCACAGTCACTATTTCTTTAGTTATGTGTGTTATGTAGTCGAAGGTAAGTACATTTTTAAAAATTATCTTGAAGTTTAAACATGTTAATATAGTGGAGCATTCTAGGAATATTGTATATAACTTTGAACTTTTTGACAAATGATAAAAACATTTAATGGTCAAAAAATAGTTGCTTTCCTTTTTTCCTCCCCCTTTTTTGTGTTAGGATAGTATTGTCTGTGGTTGCTGGAAAGATCGTCTCCCTCCAAATACGGTCTAGAAAGTTCTTAAGCTTCCCACTGGTAGAATTATATTCTGGTATACTTGCATTCCTTTTTGTATTAGAACATTTCTAGAAGTTATCTCTTCTGCATGCCTTAGAACCTATATAAGCGTTTAAGGATTTCTTATTATCTGGGTTATTGATATATGGTAAGGAGACATTTATAGTGTTACCTTTGAGTTCATTGGCATGTCAAGCTATTGTTTATTATGTTCTTAACCTACAGGGTCAGGAACAGCTATCAAACCAGTAATTTTATAAATATAGGTAAACCAGTGCATGTACTTATATATATATATATCTGTGTCTTTTCCTATGTAGAATTAGGAGTTGTCCCATGTAACTATATGGATTCGTTTGTGGTCTGGGTCATTGGTTTATCATATGATGTAATGTTAAAAAATATTCCTACTTGTAATATAAACTCGGTTGCTTCAAACAGATAATAGTATTATAGAATGCTACTAGATTAGTTTAATAGAATTTGTTCTTTAAAAGACTGCTATTTTGTACTAACAGCAGTGTGCACATTCTGTGAAAGGTTAAGCAATAGCCCATTTTCTTTTCCTGATAAACTGTCAATAAATGTCCTGTATTCTGACTTGTTTTGAAATTCACCCATATTTGTATTAAATTTGGATCTGGACATCCTGTTTTTCTGAGTTGTGTTTCTTACTTCCTTTTCCTCTGCATTAGTTTCAGTTTCATATTTAAACATTACTAAAGAAAGAAACTGCTTTAAAAAGGCTTTCCCGATTTCTGCTTTTTATCCAAGGTTGGTCCTATTTTCCATTTTATTGTGAGGTCTTGTGTTGACATATATTACAGGAGATTATTTCCATGGTAACTTGCCTTATAAAAACAATATGGTTTAAGTAGAAAAATTCTTTATATACTGATGCCAGTAAACTCCAATAATTTACTAATTTATACATCAAATCAAATATATTAGCTGGGTGTGTTGGCCCACCCCCATAATCCCACCACTGAGGAGACTGAGGCAATAGAATCACCGCAAGTTTGAGGCCAGCCTGACTACATAGTCCAAATCCAGTCTGTAATATATATCAAGACCCTATCTCAAAAAACATGGTAAAGTATTACTTCGTTAGTAGTAAGCATTCAAATTCTAAAATAACTATTGTTAATTTGATCGGAAAAGAATATAGTATGACAGATTTTTTCCTTGTATTTGTATATAATATATATTTAATTCTTGGGAAGCATAATAATGTAAAGGACAAAGTTTAAGTGAAATTTGTTGATAATAATGACACAGCAGTTTTTTTATTGCTTTCATTATACTTTGTCTAACAGTAGTGTTTACTACATCAGTACTTTAGCCACGGGAAAATTTCAGGTTTTTAAAGCCATTCAGACTTTGTTCTTTGGCAGCATTTCCTGAAGCAACCTGCTAAATGGCTTTCTAAACTATCACCCACATAAAAAAAAATAAGAAATAAGAAAGATATATATATATACCTCTTTTGAAATTCTTGTTTCCTCTGATAACAGTGGCCTTTGAGAACTATAAAAACAATTACTGCATAATACCAAGATGGTATTCACAAATATATTGAATTTCACTTCTCCAGTATTTCTAAAAGGATCTACCATTTTCTAAAGAAATTTCCTAAAGGATTTACTAAAATAATTCTGTAGAATTAATGAAAGCAGCATTTTCCCCTTGTTGTGGACATGCTGTATAATCCCTGTGTCTTACTGTGTTTATGTGTTCTGAATCAGATACATTACTATTTCTTTCAATAGAGTATATTTGTCAAGTTTTTATATATTGCCAGTCTAAGTTAATGGGTATTTTCGCTCAATGCGTTATGTAAGCCATGTAAATGATTAGAAATATTGGTTAAGTAATGTAGTAAAAAGTTCACTACGTGTAAAGCTGCTTATACTTTATTTACTAGTAGTATTTCACATGTATGATTCACATTTTCATAAAACACAAGCCTACTGTGTACATTGTATAATTTCCTACCAGGTAGACCAAATCTTTGTAGCTTTTTAAAAAACATTTATTTCATGGAAGAGTCTTATTATTCATGTTCTCTATATGATTTTAAAGATTTTAGAGGGTTAATAACATTACACCATTTTGTCCATTTTGGAGCCAACTGAGAAATGTAGAAAGCACATATATTGAGACCAAAATGTCACCCTTTTTACTGAGTAAAGGTTGGCTTGAAGATGACTTTGATATGTGGCTTCAAAGTCTTCTTAATCCATAGCCTCTGGCTCAGTCTGCTGATCCAGGTGTACAGGGCAGCTACCACACCTCTTCTGATGTGACGAAGCATTAGTACGAGCTGTGTGCAGGCAGGCTCAGCAAGCGCATTGGTTAATGTCTACCATAGTGTGTCTTCTCCAAAAGCGAGGTGCAGTAGAGCAGAGGGAAACCAGGAATGCTTCAGCTCAACTGAAGTTCCTCTTAGGAATGAAGATTTGTTTTAGCTCTAAGTGATGGTTTAATCCTAAAATTTCAGCCTTTAAGCATATGCATGTGTGTATATACGTATTTAATGTAAGTACATACAGTTGTCCCACAGTGTCTGTGGGTTTGGTTCCAGGTCCCCCACAGGTCCTGAAATCTGTGGACTTTCAAGTTCCTTATATACAGTGCAGTATTTGTGTATAACGTATTCACATCCTCCTGTGTACTTTGAATCATCTTTAGATGTCTTAAAATACTAAATACAACATAAACAGTATATAGAGTTTTTTGTTTGTGTCTTTATAATACTAAGGATTAAACCCAGAGCCTTAGCACTGAGCTGCATCCCTAGACCTATTTTTATTTTTTATTTTGAGACAGGATCTCACTAAGCCAGTAAGTTGCCCAAGCTGGGCTCAAACTTGGAATCTTCCTTTTTCAGCCTCGCTGAGTGCTAGGATTATAGGTTTGTGAGAGAGAAAAGTGTACGTGTTCAGTACAAATGCAGTTTTCTCCCCCCCCAACAAATATTGTCTATACATAGTTGTAGGTACAGAGATGGAACCCATGGATATGGAGGGCTACTGCCTCTGTATTTTAATAGGTCTTTGAAAATACATTCTTCACTTTACCCATTGTAAGCTATTATTCCTGGGCTTACATAGTTACACTTTTTGAAGTTTGCCTTTATTTTACTTTATTTTTTGTTGCGGGGTATACTGAGGATACCCTATCACTGTGTTACACACCCAACTCTTGAAGTTTACTTTTAATTGTCTTGGAAGAAATACATGCTTCTTTGAATGTTGAACACAGTCACAGCAACTTCTCTGCCCATTATGGTATGAGGTGAATATGAATCTATAGGTATTGTACAAAATTGTTAGAGAAATGGAAATTACTGTGATTTCTTTCATCCCTGCTTTCCTTGACTGTAAAGAGAAGAAAGAGCTTCTCTTAACATGCTATCTAGAGTTCTAAGCTCATATAAAAAAACAAAATTATTTTGTAATTAGAAATGCTGTGAGTTATGTGTCACTGCAAAAACACTACTTTGTAGACTGCATTTAAATATGGATTAAGGTCCCTATGAAGTAGGCTTCCATAAAAAACATGATCGTTTATAGACTTCCTTATGAGTAATGAATTTAATATGTATGAATATATAGCAAAGTTGCTGGGCGTGATGTACATGCCTGTAATCCCAGCAATCAGGAGACTGAGGCAGGAGGATCACTGTGAGTACAGGGCCAGCCTGAACTACATAGTGAGACCTTGTCTCAAAAAAAGAATACATAATAAAGTTAGAAACGTAGATTAGGAATAGAATCGAGGATCACAGTGTGCCCTACTATACCAAATTATTCGATGTAAATGCTGTAGGATTCATGGGTTGTGTCAACTTCTCCAGTAGTTTGTACATATTTAATACCTGTCCAAAACTTTAAAAATTAGTGTAAAATTTGATGTTTGCATTGTGCACAGAAATTTGTTTCAAAAGCTCAAAGCAAAAAACAGTATTTTAAAAACAAAGGTAATACTGTTACACTAATATTTACACAGTTGTCTGTCATTTTCTGAAGAATTATATTCATTCATTGGTGTGTTTTAGTGGCAAGTAATGTAGTAATACCAACTTCCAATGTTTAAACCAGAAAAAGGGGCTGGCGATTTAGCTCAGCGGCAAAGCGCCTGCCTGGTAAGCGCAAGGTCGTGAGTTCACTTCCCGGTACCAGAGAAAAACCAAAAAAAATAAAAATAAACCAGAAAAAAAAAACTTCACTTTATTTAAAGTCTCATTTTGAAGAGGTAACTTTTAAAGCTAGTTTGTGTTGTATGTAAGTAAATTTTGCAATATTTACAGTTAAACCTTACGTATGTATTTTAATATATGTTCAGTAGCTTTAGTTTTGGTTTTAGCACTCAGTTAACAAATACAAGTCAACCCTGTGAATAATATGTTTAACTTATTATCTTCTGTGTGTATGTTAGATGGAAGATAATGCCCCAAAGCATGTCATCCAGATGACAGGGTTTAAGATGGAGGAAAAGGAAGCTCTGGGAAAATTGCTTTTAAAGCTAGATTGCACTTTTATTAAGAGTGAGGTGAGTATAGAAACTTATTTAAGTGTTCAAGATATAGTTAAAAGAGTTTAAGTAATGATAAAATGCTCTTGATATTGTAAGAATAAAAAAATCTGTTATTAAAGAAGTCTTTTATAACATTTTTCATGTGAATTTTTCCTTCTAGAAATACAAAAACTGTACACATCTTATAGCCGAACGCTTATGTAAAAGTGAAAAGTTTTTAGCAGCTTGTGCTGCAGGTAAGTCAGTTGCCTTTCTCCAACCCTTGAAAAAAACACTTCCATGTTAAAAATATCCTAGCCTCAGTATAAATGAGTTTTTCCTCGTATTCTTCTGAAAGCATTTTATGTATTTTTTACATTATCCTGAGATAAAAAATTTTGTAAGCACAAATTCCTTTCTCACTTTGTCACCCTTAATACTCCTATATCTTTCTCGACTATTATTGGCATGGCATATCATTAGTCTACTGATTACCAAAAGCATTTAAGTTTTTGGTGTTTTAAAGGAGAAAGTGATAAGTTAACTCCACAAATGAAAGCATACCCTGTCCTGCTGTTTAAGTGAGTATTGACCCTCAGATAAAGAAACTGCAGAATGTTGTCATATTTTCTGAAAACCTCTTTAACCTCAGTAAATGTGTTTGACAAAGTATAAGAAATTCTGGGAATATTATTGCCAAAGTTTTTAGCATAGGTGAAAGAATGTCGATCTAACCAAAAAAAGTGAATAGATTAGTCATAGTAATTCAAGTAATACCTTTTATTTTAGATTTTAAAGCTTTAGATTTGTTTCATTTGGTAACATTTAGAATTATAATTATTTGTTATGGGAAAGGTTATATATAATATTCATTGAGATTATAGGCCTCTCAAAAATTTAGAAAAATGAACATACTTCATGATGTACTGTAAGAATCTCATGTTGGAAAAGATCAACTTTTATTTGGTATTTGTTCTTTATTATCATTATGAAGACCAAAATTCTTTTGTAACGAATACTTCATTCGCTTTCTAGGAAAATGGGTACTAACTAAGGACTACATAATTCATAGTGCCAACAGTGGCAGATGGCTTGATGAAACAACTTATGAATGGGGATATAAAATTGAAAAAGACTCCCATTATTCACCTCAAATGCAATCTGCACCTAAAAGATGGCGTGAGGAGCTGAAACGCTCTGGTGCTCCAGGAGCGTTCCACAGATGGAAAGTTGTCCTCCTTGTTAGAGCTGATAAACGAAGTGATTCTCTTGTAAGGTAGGATGAAATCTCATAAAAGGTAAACTCGTTAATGAGAAAACGATTTTGGTTTGCATGAATACCTCTTTGTATTTACTTGCATTTACAAGTTTAATCAAAATGAGCTGAGGTGATTTATTTTTTGATCTCCTAGGTAAGTCATTTTGCCCAAGTAGTGTCTGTGTCTTGAATAGAACACAGTCTGTTTTATGGTGTTGCTTTAGGTTATTCTGGTGTGCTCTGTTCTAGTTTCTATTTTATTTCTTTTGGCCAGCTCAAGCAAAATAAAAAAGAATACAGTAACTGAGAGATTTTTGTTTTCAGTTTTGAAGTACTCTTAGATTGTTGCTGTTAAAGTATTATATTATCAAAGAGGCTTTATTTGGGTTTATATTTTTACTGTTTTTAGAATTCCTCTTCTTTCCATTATAATTTATTTCCATTTTATCTTTATATATTTTTTACAGCCTTCCTATTAGGTAAACTATAGCCTAATGTGGCTACTATGCTTTGTTGGAGTGGGGGGGTATTGTCTCCTTTACTGAACTGCAACTTACAGATGATAAAGTGTACCCATTTTAAGTGTACCCTTGGGTGAATTTGGAGAGATTTATTCAACCATCTTACCTTCACTATATCAGGATCTGTAACATTCACATCATCCTGTAATGTTTCCTTGTGTCCTGTACATTTAATTCTGGACCATCAATACCAGGCAGCCACTGGTTTCCCCCTTGTCATGATTGATTAAATTTGTCATTTTTAGAGGTTAATGTATATAGGGTCTTAATTTACACTTTGATGTAGCTTCATTTCCCTATAACCATATTTTTGAGATGCTTCAGTGTCGCTGCATGTGTCATCATTCATTCTCTTGTGTTGCTCCTTTTTTTTTTTTTTTTTTTTTTTTTTTTTTTTTTT
>NW_004955418.1:17647368-17804561 GCF_000276665.1 Chinchilla lanigera | reverse complement strand
TGCAATTCAGTCTAGCCTTGAGCTCACTTTGTAGCCCAGGCTGGCCTTGAACTTGCAGCCATCCTCCTGCCTCAGCCTCCTGCGTGCTGAAAGTACAGGTGTGCACCACCATGCCTGGCTTTTCTGTTCTTTAGTAGTCTACTATGTGGACTGATCATAGTTTGTTTATTTAACTGTGAGCATTGAAATGTGTTTTATTTTTGCTAATATGAACAAAGCCCCTTTGAACATTTGTGTACAGGTACAATATTCTTGCTCATATTTTCATTTCTCTTAGGAAATACCTAGGGGTGAAATTGCCAGCTCAGATGGCAGTTATGTATTTAACAATGTAAGAAAATGCTAAACTATTTCAAAAGTAGTTTTACCATTTGACATTTCTTGGTGTTCCTGCTGTTGAAAATCACTTGACCATATATATATTTCTGGACTTCTTATTCTGTTCTATTGATTTGTCTATCTTATACCATCACTATAGTTTTGATATTGAAATCAAGTAGTATGAGTACTCCAACTTTGTCTTTTTCAAAACTGTTTTCGTGATTTCTAGATCCTTTATGTTTCCATATACATTTTAGAATCAGTTTGTCAATTTCTACAAAAAAACAAGGTGGGATCTTCATTGGGATTATTTCTTACTTATAGTGTTTATAACGGGGTGAGAATTGCATTCTGAACAATATTGACTCTTCCTGTCAGTGAACTGTATATCTTTGTAGGTAGTCTTTAGTTTTTGTCATTAATATTTTATAGTTTTTATTGTGTAAATTTTGTAAATACTTTGTTAAATTTATTATTAGGTACTTTGTGTTTTTGAAAATGATTGTAAATGGATTGCTTTGAAAGTTTTTACCTGCATCTGTTGAGATAATTGGCTTTTCTCTTTTAACCTCTTTACTATGGTAAATTATACTGATTGATTTTTAAATGTTAAACCAAAGTTGTATTCTTGAGATAAACTATACCGCATCATGGTATATCATCCATTTTTTTGTATGTTGCTTATTCTGTTTATAAATATTTCGTTCAGGAATTTTATATGCTCAATCCGATAAAGAGCTTCAATGAACATATCTAAGCTTGGTATGTTGAAGCTTGTGATTGGGAACAAGGCAAGGGTGCTCACTCAGACCCTTTCTTTTCAGCACTTTACTGGATATACTGGCCAGTGCAATAAGCACAAAACAAAATAAAACCAAACTAGCAAATTTAGCAAGATCATGAGATAACAACAGGTTACTACCTAAAATTAATTGTGTTCTTATATAGTACCAAAGAACAGTTAAATTGAAATTTAAATATTATTTATTTTCATTTCATTAATTTTTTCTGTCGTTTTATTGATTCCTATACCTGGTTTTTAAAAAATAGCTTTATTGAGATATAATTCACATAGACAATTTACCCATTTAAAGTGTATAATCCAGTAATTCTTAGTATGATCACAGAGTTGTATAACCATCAACATAATTCATATTAACATACTGGCATCACATAAAAGACAAACTCCATCACTATTACTAGTCATTTATTTATTTTTTGTTTTAAAGAAAAAAAATTTCAAAACAAGATAATAGGATAACAATGATTAATACATCGCTTATTGTTATCTTTAAATTAATTACTCCAGGTGCAAGGTATTGGCATTTAATTGTCCAAACAATATTAACACAAACCTTTCTTTTCAATGAACTAAGAGAAATTAATAGTATATGTTTTTGCACGATCATATATGTATATATGTATTTATTTTTTTGCTTTTCCCTTCCTTCTTTATTCCATTCCCCCATCCCAGTTTCTCTTTCTTTTTGAAATTTCTTCCCATTTTACAATACCTGTTGTACATTGTGGATCTTATTTACTCTTTCAGCTTCTGTTGTTTATTCTTCTCCCCTTACCTCAATAATCTTCCATCACACTGGCCCTAGTATTTATTTACTCACTTTATGTCTCTGCATAGTTGTCTACTTTGGAACACTCTAAAAAGTATTCTTCCAATCCAACCATAATTGTGTGTTGTTTGACTAACATCTACCCACCACTCCACACCCTGCATCTCCCTAACTATACAGAGTTCTGACAACCACCATTGCACTTCAGTTGTGAGCTCAATTCTTCCACATTATGCATATAACTGAAATCATGCAGTATTTCTCTGTTCTGGCCTATTTCTTTTTACATAATGCTCCAGTTTTATCCATATTGTTACAAATGACAGAATTTTATTCCTAGTACTCCTTTGTGTGTATTTATCATATTTTCTTTATCCATTTACCAGTTGATGGACATTTAAGTTAATTGCACATCTTGGATATTGCTAATAGTACTCTAATAAACATGGGAGTGCAGGTATATCTTCAATATAATGATTTCATATCCTGTGGATATATACCTAGTAATGAGATTGCTTGGTCACATGGTAGCTCTATTTTTAGCATTTTAAAGATTCTTCATATTTACAATAGTGCTACAAGGCCTCCCTTTTCTTCACATCCAGAACAGACATCTTCTGACTGGTGTTAGGTGATATCTGGTGATTCTGATATGTATTTCCTTCTTGATTAGTGATGTTGAACATTTTTTAATATACCTGTTAGTCATTTGTATGTAGGTTAAGAAGTGTCAGGGGTTGGAAATGTAGATCATTGGTACAATGTTTACTTAGCATGCATAATGCCCTAGATTTGATCCCTATTACTCCAAAAAGAAAAAGAAAGAAAAAAAAAAGAAATGTCTGCTCAGCCCCTTGGTCCCATTTTTAACATATTATAAAAATGATCCCTGAAAGTATAGCCTTGGTCCCATTTTTAAGTGGGAATGTTTTCTTGCAATTAGAGTGGTTTGATTTCCTTATAAATGTAGATACTAACTATCTACCATATGTATAGTTTGCAAATACTTCCTAACCCTCTGTATGTTGCCTGTTCACTTTGTTGATTGTTTTCTGTTTTAGTTTATGGAATCTCATGTCTATTTTTGTTTTTGTTTCTTAGTCTTTCAAGGTTGTACTCAAAAGAATTATTACCCAGATCAATGTTATGAAGCAGTTCCTCTGTGTTTTTCTCTACTCATTTCATAAATTCAGGTCAAAATATTTAAGTTTTTTACTGAATGGTTTTGAATTAATTTTTGTATTTGGTGTGAAATAGGGTTTAATTGCACTTTTCTGTGTGTGGATATCCAGTTTCTTCAACACCATCAAGTGAAGAAATTGCCCTCTTCCTATTTATTTTTGGCACCTGGACTAGTCAGCTCTTCTGTTGCTGGATCAAAATACCTGATAACTACAATTTAAAGAAGGAGGAGTATGTCTGGCTCATGTTTTCAGAAGTTTCAGTCCATGGTTAATTGGAAACATCATGTAGCACTGCATGTTGTAGCAAAGCTACTCGCTTCATAATTCTTGGAAAGCAGAGAACAGGGGAAGAGCATGAGAGGAAGGGGCCAGGGCGCAGAGACAGTCTCCATGTTCACACCCTCATGACCCACCAGACACACCCAGGACTGTGCTTAGATAATGTCCCAGTGTTGCTCTACGTTCCATTTCTGTCCAGGGTTTCAGGTCCCAAGAATGAGGTGCCTCTGATGAAAAGAAGAGCAAGAGAAACAAGAAAAACAAGAAAGGCATAATTCTGGGATCAAGGGGCTTACAGCCTCTAGGGCTGAAGCCGTGATTACCATTTTCAGTAACGTTTTATTGAGAAAGAACAAAGGAAGCAGCTGGGCAAATGGGAGGGTATCAACAGGTTTAGCAAGGATAGCAGTGATGTAGCTTTCTAAATCCTAAGTAGAAGCAGAGTTTCATGAAGCATGAATGTCTATGTGTCTGTTTTCTGAGTCTAAATATAAAATTATTTCTTAATGTAGATCAAGGCTAAAAAGTTTAAAATACTAACTCTCTAGAGACAGAATAAGAAATGGTTTCTGTGGTCCAGAATAAATTCCTTGGGTATATGTTGGCTTCTTTAATAGCTGTTCCCTTAGACTTCCTTGGTTCTTCTTTTGGCTTATTGCTCTGACTCTCAATTTAATATGCTGGGTTTGTAAAAGCCTTTGCCATGTCTAGAAATGGATAGGTAGAAAAAGTAGTATGATTTCTTGAAATATGTCCAGAACAATTTACGTTCTAAGAAATTATGTTAGTAGTTATTCTCCATGATCCTTGGTGGTCCACAGGAATTAGTTCCTTTAAGAAAGTTTCACTCCTACTCCTAGAAAGTAATTGTAAATAATTTGGCTGAATGTACTCGGTTTTTCTAATATATTTTCTGTCATGTACATTTTTCTTTAGAGTGTTAAAGGCTGGAAAGGCAAATGTTATTTTACCAAAAAGTTCACCAACTGGAGTAACTCATGTAATTGCCAGTAATGCAAGAATCAGTGCTGAAAAAGAAAAAGATACCTTTAATGCTCCATTTTACCCGATTCAGTATCTAGGGGATTTTCTTTTAGAGGTAAGTAAAGTAAACAGTAGCATTTAAAAATGTTTATTTTATGAAGAACCAATACAGTGAAATATAGTCAGTCATGCTTTGATATCACCAGGGTTTGGTTCCAGGACCCCCCCCCCTCTTTGGATACCAAAATCCACAGATGCTTAGATCTCAGGTCCCTTCTGTAAAATAGCACAGTATTTGTATATAACGTATATACATTTTACATAATCATCTCCTGACTACTTATAATATCAACAGGATAAATAGGTGTTGTGGTATTCTTTAGGGAATAATGACAAAGAGAAAAGCCAGTACATGTTCTGTACAGATGCAGCCATCATGGGCCTGCCTACATTTTCTAACTGGGATTGGTTGAATCAGTGGATTCAGAGGCTGCAGATATGGAGGGCTGACTGTTTATATTAAAATTCTGTTCTAAACTTTGAAAATATTTAACTGAAAGTCATTACAATAATACTCGGTAAAAAAGAAACATCAGTATGTCCCCAAACAACTTTGATCTAGGAAAAATCGTCTCCTTCAGTATTTCTCATTTTAATAGATGCCGTCACCTTTTGCTACTTTAATATTTAGTGTCTAAGACCTAGGAATCACCCTTGAAACATTCCCTCACTCATCTCATCTACTAGTACATTTTGCTGATCTTATCTCAAATTATTTCTTGAGTCAAACCATTTCTCTCCTGTAGTAACAGCATACTGAATTTATCATCTTTTTTGTGCGCCTAGAATAGACTTTTAAGTATTCTTCTTGTTATTCTAGCTTTTTTATTCTGACTAATTTCCTCATTACTCTTTTACTGTCCTTTTCTACCATATTCCAGTTCATTCAAAAAGGACAGCCAAAATATTTATTAAGAATTGTTCTTAATAAGACAGTTCTGATCCAGTCATTTTTCCACTTAAAACCTATCAGTGGCTTCATGTTGCCCTACCTTCCTAAATCTCTACCATGGTTTTCCAATTCTCTCATAGGATTCCTATGCTACCTTTTTATCTCTTTCCTGGTCTACATTTTTCTCTGCTTACTAAACTATAAGAAAACTACCTTTTCCCATTTTTGTTCAGCTTACCGATACATATTTTTGGAGACTATTGATGAAGGGGCAACATGGCAGTGTAGTACAGTATGCATTACAATACAGTGTGCAATGCACTGGGGATATATGAATGAATGAAACCCCATATCATACTCTGAAGTGTTTCACTAGTAATGATGAAAGAATGTATGAAATTGTTCAAATTAGTATGAGTTGTGCATTAGTGAAACTGTGCAAAATAAGAGCATATGCTATGTGTTTTATATCCTTGATATTATTTAAGGCTAGTGTTCCGATGTGGTACTATGGTCCCATTTATAGTGGTGATATTAAGGTAGACTGGGATTAAATAACTTGCCTAAGATCCCACCTATTGCTTTGTCTCTGTCTGTCTGACTGTCTTTTTGTCTGTATCTCTCTCTGTCATAAGAAGCTTTACCATTAAAACAAACTAAAAAAAGTCCAAGAAATGACCCATCCATAACCTGACAATTTTTAAATCTAGACTACAACTTTAACTTTGGTGAAGGACTAGATAAAATATTTTGTTTCTGATGATTCATAAAAAAGATTGATTGTTCCTAGACCAAAAAAGGTGGCTTTTCTTGAGACAAACGGAAATCACTTTATTATTCAGAATGTTTGCTCTAATTATTTTGTTCTTGAAAGATTTTATCAGTGGTTCAAGCCTTTGTTTTTGGAGAGTGTGTAAGTATGTAATGTTGAAATTATACTTAATTAACTGCCTGAACCATTTTTATATGTATGTAGAGAGAAATTCAGAATGACGAAGATTCTCAAATTAGTTCTATTGGAAGTAAACCAAGCAATCAAGAAAAAAACAATGATTTCAGAAAAGATACGGGAGTTTTTGAAATGAAAAGTGCCTTAAGAGAGACCATATGTAGAACCCAGGTAAAATTTCATAGTCTAAAATATGTGTCTTTTTTCCCTGTGTGTGTGTGTGTGTATGTGCATACCATTGCTTGAGAGTCTGTATGTGGTAGATATAACATGTATTTTAGAATCTGAACACTGATATTTGAATTTTGTGATTTTAGTCCATGACTTGAGCATATTAGAAAATTTTTCTATGTCAATATTTTGGAACTCTTGCTGAAATAATGCACATATGCATATAGGAAAAAGCAAATTTGTAGTTTGTTTCCATACATGGTAATTACTTAAAACTTCTCTTCTTAATGTAATGTGGTTCTTATGAAGCAGTTTTTCTTACCTATTAGCACTATTTATATTCATAATTCATCATCTGAGTTCAAGCATTTAACTGCATATAGGACCTAATTGTTAAAAACAAGTAAGTTTTGTTTAACATGCAAAACAAAACAAAAAACAAGAATGACTTCAAACATGTACTAGCTCTTGAGTACAGTTTTTCAGACTCTGCAATGAAAACATGGCATCATTAATTTTATACTAGATGAGCTAGTATTCAGTTACCTTGTTTCATATCTGTTTTATAAAAATCTATCTGGTAAATCTATCCAATTATCGTTAACTTAGTAATGATGTTAGTCATTTTCCTGTCACTCGGACCAAACACCCTATGCCACAGGCTAAAGAGGAGGGGTTTACTTTGGCTTGCAGTTGTCAGTAAACTCAGCCTGGGGTTGATTGGCTCCATGGCACAGATGGCCTGGTGAAGGAAAGCTCTTCATCCCAAGGCAGCTGGGAAGCAGAAGGAGTCCGGGACCCTGATGTTCCCTTCCTCGCCACACCCCCATTGATATTCTTCAGTAGACCCCCACCTCCTCTTAACACGCTCAGCTCTGAGCTCCTCCAGGTTAGCTTGCTGATGCGCACCCCCGATCCAATCACCTTGCGCAAGCCTCCCTCTGTATGTGTGACATTTTAGATCCAAACTACGACAGTAATTATTATTAGCATACACTCAAATACATTTTGTGTAATTAGAATGAAATTCTAAATAAATGAATAAAAAAATTCTCCTTTCATTCTACCTGCCAATTTTTTTTTTTAATTCTAGGACTAAATGGAATTTTTAAAATTGCATAGTTTTTTTATTGTATAGAGCAAAATTAGACAAACCTTTCCAAGTTTGAAATACTTGCTTTTTTTTTCCAGATGTTTCAAAGTGACTTATCAGGCTTTTTGAGTTGATGCCTTTTAAAATGTGCATTGTAAATCACAGTATAAAGTATTTTTACATAGAGAAAGGAATATAAAATGCTGTAATTACTAAACTTAGTTTAGAGGAAATATAGGAAAAAAGAATAAATATTTATAAAAAACACGGAAGTTATTAAAATATATCTGGAAAGATGTATATAAAATTTTCTTATTTCTAAAATAAATTTCCTAGCATAATGGGCAAACAAAATGGTTTGTAATATTACTTTCTCTGATTTAAGCATGCAGGTAAACTAAGTGTGTGTAAACTTACTATAAAACTTAGTGAACTGAAACATCTGTGCTCTTCTGCTTTGTCTTAGTATATAGCTAAGATGTAACTCGTAGAAACCTTTGTTTTTTATATTTAATCTCATATGTATGTCCTACAAAATCTACCTTACTTAGTTTTTCTGTTATGACTTGCAGTGGTTGTGTTGAAGCTGTAATCATTTTAACTAAAATAATTCTGTAAACACAGAAAGAAATGCAAAATCATGATGAAGATGTTTGTTCTGCTGTGAGTGAACATCACAAAAGAGAGAAATTCAGAGAAACTAGAGAAGACTTGAGATTTATTAAAATGAGAAATACCTTAAGAAGTCATATATACGGAAATCAGGTAAAACTGTACAAATGAAAAATAATTTAGTTATAGTTTTGAATTCCTCTGAATTTTCCAAATTTGATATTATTCATGGAATTTCTTCTGAAACATCTATACAAAAGTATTTATAAAACATTGTGTATAGTTTTTAAAAGAATATAAAAGTGAATACTTGCATACCCACCAGCTAGGTAAAGAAATATATTACCAACTTTGGTGTGTCATTTCCTAACTACGTCACCTTCCTTTTGCCTAGAAGTATCCTGTATTTCAAAATTTGCTTTTCATTGTAATTGTAACCATTGGGAGAATCCCAAATAACACATTGTTTAGTTTTACACATTAATGAACATTTGAGCTATAATCTTTATAGACATGCTGGTATATGTTTGTTTCACTGTTAGACTATGTCACAGAGGTATTCTTTATTTTACTATTGATAAGCATTTACGTTTCTTTCTGTTGGGTTATATGGTTGCTTGATTGGTTGATTTTTAAAATTATGAACACTTCTACTGTGAAACCATGTGAACATCATCTTGTGTGACTCTGTTTAGAAATTTCTTTAGCTTGGCATATATTTCTAGGAATAGAATTGCTGGGTCCTAGGAACTGTGCATGTCTAATGCGGTGGAGTAATGCCTCACTATTTTCCCAAATGATTTATGAATATATACTTCAACAGAGGATGAGATTTTTCTGTTGTGTAGAACTCTATTTTGTAGTGGCATAGACTTAAGATGGAAGTTACTCTTCTTGAGTTTATTTAGATTTTGTAACATATAATTCATACTGATATTTAATTGTGGTCTAAATACATATAGAAGGATACTAAGAAAAAATACGAAGATATTCAAAGAAGTTATACTTTAAGGAAAAAACGCAAAAAAGAAACTGATTGCAAGAAAGACATCGAACATGACAAAATTAAAAGTACCTTAAGAAAACAAGTGTGTTACACAGATCAGGTAAAACTTTATAAGCTGAAATATAATTTTAATTTTTCTGGCTCTATTTAATATAATTTAGATAGATAATCTCATTTTCACAATTGTTTGTTTTATTAAGTACTTGGGTTGACATAGTGTATTAGGTCCATGGTGAAAGTATTTTTACATGAATACTCTAAGAAATTTGATTTTAAAAAAAACCTGAAAATGCATATATGTGTAGTTCAGAAAATACATTCTAATGTGCATTTTGTTGTATATCTTGCTCTTCCCTAGGATGATAAAGATGATTTATAATGAGATAACTTGTCTTTTAAATGGACTCTTCTTGGATAAATTATCTAGAGTATAACTTTATTTTACATTCTAAGCCATGGCACGTTTATTCAGGTTGGACATTCCTAATCCAAAACTCCAACATCTGAAATGCTTGAAAATGTAACTATAGCAGTGATGACGAACCTTTGAGAGCTTTCAGTGATAACAAACATCCTGCCATGGCACTTGCACCATAGATTTGCCACCACTGCATATAGAGTGTGCTGTGGTGGAAAACTCCAGAGCTGACCTTATATGATAGGCTTCAATCAAAACACAGGCCATATGCATTAAAAATATTGTTTAAAATTGTGTCCAAGGATATATATGATAAGTATATAAAACATAAGTGAATTTTATTAGATTTAGATCCTATCCCAAGATATCTAATTATATCTATGTAAATATTCCAACATCTGAAAAAAATAAAAAATCTTAAGTATACTGAGTCTGTATACATATAGAGAGGTAAATAAATTTATTTTATGTGAACATGACAACAAAGAAAACCAGAGGTTTCAGGAAAGACTTAGAACAGATTAAAATGAGAAGTGCAGTGTTTAAAGAATTCACATATGTAAATATCAGATGAAACTTTCCAAAACTGAGATGTTGCTTTTTACCTTTTAATTCTTAGTTGTATAGTCTTGATAAATAATTGTGAAGATCTTTGCTGTGGTTAACATTATATGAATGTGTTCTTGTACTGTCTGATGTAACATCATTTGTGTTGACACTATCTATAGTACATTGTCTAAAGTTCTTTTGCCTGTATGCAGAAAGAAATGAACAGTTCTGTTTTCACTGATTATGCCAAAGAATCAAAACCCAAGGATATCAGGATGGATATGGATGTCGTTGAAATAAAAAATATCTTAAGGAAGCACATATATAGAGCTCAGGTAAAACTCACACCCTGAAAAGTTTGAATACTGTCCTATCTTTCTTTAGTGTAACTGAAATATAATTTTATATATGTAGACTTAGATAAATGGTTCATTAGTATGCTGAATGTGTCAAAATAATTTTCTTCAATAATCTGTTATAGTATGAGCAGTAATGTATTTGGACATTTTGTAAATGCCTTGATTTCTCTGCTACACTTCCGTGATGTCAACAGTTGTGTTCAGATACTACCATATATTTACTGTATGCTTGGTAGGCTGATAACTTTATATATTGGTCCAGTTGGTTACATTATGATTTTAAATGGTTGAGTTTGAGAAACACTGTGTTTTAGTAGATTATCCACCTCTTTCTTATTGTTAAGGTGGGAGCGCTTCTCTTTCCAGCTTTATACATTGAGAGTACAATCCAAAGATTTATCATGGTTTTACTTTGTGTTTATTCTGTTAGTAGCAAGTTTGAATATAGTTTATACTTTAATTTGCCTTTGTTTTTGGTTTTTTTGAGACAGAGTCTCAGTGTGTAGTTCAGGCTAGCCTTGAACTCACTAGGTAGCCCAGGCTGGTCTCAAACTCACAGTGATCCTCCTGCCTTAGGCTCCCAAGTGCTGGGATTATAGGCATGTGCCACCACACCTGGCTCATTTACCATTTGTATGTTTCTTCCTTTGCCAGTTTCCTATTCATATTGTTTTCCCATTTTTCCATTAGGTTGTTTATTTTATATCTGTTTCTAAAACTTTCTTAGAACCAAGATACTATCTCTTTATTATATTTTTTATAGATGTTTTTCCTTAATAATCTTTTTTAAATGTATAGTTACAGGGATTTTAGAACAGTAGAGGAAGATTTTTACATGTGATTATAAAAATATAGAAAGCCTGACTGACTTGTCTTTTCATATGGACCCTTAGATAAAAATGTTCTCTCCACTTTCCTTTTTAAACTATTAAAACACTAAAGAAAAGAAAATAGACCTCTTCAAAGTGAAAACCTTGTAAGGTATTTTGGGGGCAGAAGGGAGAGAGATCTCACTGTGTAACAGTCCAGGTTGGCTTTAAACTCACTTTGTAGCTTAGGCTGGCCTTAAACTTACAGTCATCCTCCTGTCTCAGCGTCCCAAGTGTTGGGATTATAGGTGTGTGCCACCATACTTGGCTTAGGTTATTTTTAACCTAGTGGGAGAAAATAGAGAAATATTTGTACTCCTGAGAGTGCTATTATGATGACAGATACTAACCTGAGGAAATGTGAATATCAGACTAATTATAGGTACTTGTTTTGAACATTTGGCCAGTGTTTTCTCTTTTGTAATCTGAAATGTATTTTTCCACCTAAGATGTTAAATTTTAATTATGTGGTTGCTGTTTCTTAGGCTGTCAGATACAACTGCATTAGAATAGAGAAACAACCAGTATACAACGTAGAGGTAAGGGCTTGGAGCGAGGTGACAGGAGGGGGAGGTTTGTCTTTTGTTACTTTTATTTTGATTTAAGGCAGTGTGTTACCTGCAAAACAAAGCTGCTGTCAAATATCAAATGTAGTTTTTCTAATGTGAAATGAAAAAGAAAAATACTGTTCTGTCAAAGCTCAAAGACATTTTTTTCATACAGTTGTAAAAAGTTATCTTTAGGATGAAAAGCTGACCTTGTACTTATGACAGATGAAATATATATTTTATAACTTTGATAATTACTAAGTTCAGATTAAATTTCATGTGTGTGTGTGTGTGTGTGTGTGAGAGAGAGAGAGAGAGAGAGAGAGAGAGAAGAGAGGGTCTCTATATTAGTCAGGCTGTCCTCCAACCCATGATTTATGCAATCCTCTTTCCTCACCCTCCCCTGTACCTGGCAGTGCAGCATGTCTCACTATATCCAGCTTCAGATTAAATTTTTAACATATTTCCAAAGTATATTATTTTCTTTATAGCCATATTCATTCCTTAAAATCGGTTCCATATAGTCTGCCTCAGAATACTTGTGACTCTCAACTTATTCAAAGTACTTCCTTGTATTGCTAAAGTTGTTTTGACAAAGAGGGCACTGTATCTTGTGAACTAGTTAGAGTTATATTAATGAATACCCTTAGAATGATCTTCTGATTCTCTAAAAATGGTCATTTCTGCAAATACTGCGCTTGATGTCTTAGTATCTAAGTTTGCACCTAAAGAAATGTAGCTGTACCTGTCAAGTCTCCTCATTGATCAACCAAACACTGTGTATTCCTTTTAAAGGTTTTCTTTTATGGGTAGTCTGTCCCCTTATTTTTTAAGGCAACAGAAAATAAATGTAACAGAATTTTGCCTTGCCTTCTAGTTGTACAACACAGTCACGCCCCTCATCCTCTTTAAACTACAAAACTCTGTCAGGGAGTGCGGGCCAGAAGTGTCTTCAAGATTTGATCCCCACATTTCACCTTTTGAGTCAGAATCTTTTTCCTTAGGTTAAAAATGCTGACTTTCCCAGAGGAATATTAAATTTAATTGAAAGCCTCATAGAAGGACAGTTTTTTAAAGAAGCAATGGAAGAGCTTTCCTCGTTGCAAGCGCATTATGTCCCTCCCGTGTGCCTTCTTCATTCTCTTCTGGACAGCGTCCTACAGGTGAGAGCAGACTTACCAGACAGTCTTTCTCAAAGAAGGCCAAAATGCGACTGTTTTCTTTATGTTTATAGTTTATTTTCTCTTTTCCCCCGTTTTTTAAGTTAGGAAATGTAGGATCCATGTGCTACAACTTTTTTTAACTATATCTTGGTACTACCATGAGCATTTTTAAGGTAATTTTCACATGGGAAGAAAACTTACTGATTTTTCCCATGACAGTAACATTTTTAACATAAAAATCAGATTACAATGATCTAGCATGCCACTGGGTAAATTACTCCTTTAGTACATTGATAGTATTCATTTTTATTTGTGAAGTAGATGGTGAACCTACTTCCTCGTAAAACATTAGGAGCAGCTAATAAAAGGTAGCTTTGTAATTGTGTTCTTCATCAAGTGCTGATTTGAAAAATTAACACGCATATGCTCTGTCGACTAATGGTGAGAAGTGTGAGTGTTGCGTGACAAGTTCTCACTGTGCCTCCTTTTTGTGTTGACATTTGGAACTATAATCATGAAAAGAAAAACATTTCACATAAGTTAGTCCTAATAGCTGCCATTATTTAATATGTAGCCTGTCTTTTTGTTTCACTGTTTTATTAGCTAATTATGACACTATCATCTGATCTCCTTTGTCCAAATTTTTATATTTACCAAAAAAGCTAGGTGAGAGTTATTCTAGGTATAGACTGAATTAGCTGGTGATACTACTTTTAGCAAGTTTCATTTGTTTATTTCCAAATGATAGGATAAAATAGATACATTTTCTGGGCGATACTTTGATATATTGTCAGCTCTTCTTCGTCTGCATCCTCCTTGGAAATCTCCAACCATGTCAAGATACTACTTAGAGTTGTTTCAGTGTCCAACTTGTATGAAAGGACCCTGGTCTCTGGTTGAAGCACTTATCAGGTAAGGAATTTCACATGTGAGGGTGCTAAATTTTGTCTTGTTTTTTTTTTTTTTGTCTTGTCTTTTTTTTAACTCTATTTTGGTACTAATTGTTTCCGTCTTTTTTTAAAAATTGTATCTTGGTACTATTTGTTTCTCTTTTGCTTGAGATAGTCTCACTGTGTGTCCCAGGCTGGTCTCAAACTTGTAAACTTAAATAATCCTCTTGCTTCAGCCTTCTGAGTACCTGGGACTACAAATGTGCACCAACACACCTGGCGCGCCTGTTTACATTTTTAGATCCTAATGAAAGAAGTGTATTTCTTGTTTTTAGAAAGATCATGTATGTGGTATTTTTGTATGTTGCATTTACTGCAAAACTCCTTTAAAAAGGACAAGTTTACACTTACAGTTTTTGGTCATTCAAAATATAAATACTTATAAGTAAATACAATTTCTATTTCAAGGTTTTTGCTATATTTTTTCATCTATAAATTTGAATTCTGAAGCAAGACTTAGTGTTCCCCAAGTAAGTCATCTCCAGACTCAGCACAAGATGTCATCTGCCTACACCTTCCTTTGTCTTCCAAACATTGCTGTCTCCAAAGTTCCTGCCTATTCTCTTCGTTCTCTCCTATTCTTCTACTTACTTATTTTCTCATTTCTACTCATGTATTTGATAACCCTCTTTGGCCCAGTAAGATCTTTGTTTTTACCCAAGTGTTCAGTTTTAAGAGGTCCAAAGTAATGAGACTGAAAGTGCACTTGATAGGCAGGCGAAGGTTAGCTCTTTGAGATCATAAGGATTCACCTACCACCTTCATTAGGATATGTTTGAAGTGAGCTAATCAGTGGTCTAGCATGAATTTATTCCCTCAGTAAGTATTTATTGAGTACATAAGGGAACCCAAACACTGTTCCACTTTAGGGTTCAAACTATAAATAAAAATAGTCTCTGCACTTTAAAGGTGATTGAGATATAAACAAAGCACCAGCACAGCAGTACTAGCCCAGGTTAGATAGAGGATAGGAGAAAATTAGTTCATATGTTCTTAATTTCCACATCCTCTCCTTTCTTCACTGCCATTGCCTCTATTTAAAAGCCTGTATTACTCCTCATGTAAACTGTTACAGTAGCTGTTCTCTTAAAAGATGCTCAGTCTTTCACATCTCCGTTCTCAGTATCTCGACGATACCTAGAACACAGTATAGGTATCTAGGAAAGGTTTGGATGAATTAACCGATGCTACAGGAGATGGGATTTGGACAGCTTTCTGTTATAAAGGAGAAATATCTCGGTTTTGTTTCCAAATACTGTGTTTATTGGAGGCTGGCAAGGGGAGCGTATCAAAGGAAGTGAGTCTAAATGAGATGAGCAATATTAGGCTGTACTGCTGTCTATATTTGAAATATTCCATAATACATTGCTTAAAAAAGAGAAAAGAAACTGTTACCTGTCGCTAGTGATAGACAGCCTGAATAACTCTGCGGAGGGAGATGTTATAGAGATAATTCAAGCATAAAGAAAATTGTTACATGTAATAGCTACTAAAGATTGGCCTGAGAATGTGGCATTCAGAAACAAGCACAGACCCATTACTGATGTAATGCATAAGAAAGCTGGCAGATAGTAATACATATCGTCACTTCAGTTCTCTCAAGTCGTAGAGTTTATTAGTATTAAGTTCTCTTTTAAAATACGTGTAGAACTGTCCCCGCCCAGTAGCCATTAATGACATATTACTATTTAAATTTAATTAAATTCAATAATTAAAATGTAGGTCCTCATGTACAAAGGCCACACTTCAGGTGTCTACTAAGAGGTACTTATGGTCAGAGAAAGTTCTGTTGGACAGTTTTATGTGGAAGATAGAGAACAAAATTCCAAGTTCGTAAAACTCTGAAATTGGTGTCCTGTATAGCTTTCATTTAGTAAATAATGAAAAACAAAATAATCATATGTAAGAAACAGAAGGATTTAAGCAGGTATTATAAACTGAGGGAACAACTGGTCATTTGGAGCAAAAGGACTTAACATTTGTAAGTCTTTGTTCTAATCAGTGTAATAAAAGATACAAAGGGAGAGTCCTGATTGTTGTTAAATATCATTGAAAAACAGAGAAATTAGATCTGTATTACTAAGAATTACGTTGCTATATAATATTCAATATGGTTTAATTTTTAAAGGAAGAAAAATGTTTATTATTGAACTTGCCTTAGTTGAAAAGCTCATGAGAAGCTCATTTTGTTGAAAAGCTCATTAACAATATTCTTTAAAAAAGAATTTTTTGTTTACAAATTACTTGATGATTTTCCTTGTTTGTTGGCTTCATATTTTGCAGGTCGTGTCTTTTTAATGAAAATTTTTGTCATGAAATTTCACAAAACATTGACTCTAAGGTATTCCACCTTACATTGCTCAAATTTTTCTTCAGTTTGGTTGAAAGTGAAGTCCAACATTTGAGTCAAAAGTAAGTTTTAATTGCAAGAAATATACTTCCCTATCTGTTGTATGTATGTACCATTTTTATAATTATTTGTGTATATATTTCTAAAAAATCATAAGATTTGCTTTTGCTTTAAACTTGCATAGATTGCTTGTGTGCATTATTGATTTTCTTAGTTAAACCCATTTTATATTTTGTCCTTTCTTGCAATCTTTATTTTGACCTCTATTCAGAAATTGCTGGGTTGTATTTTTTTTTTTTTTTATAAAAGATATATGTGATAACTGTCCTCACCAAATTGAGCATAAAGATTTATTATTTGTTCATTGTTCATATTTTCATTAGGTTGTATGACTGTTCAGAGTCTCAGAGTCTGAAAACAACAGGAAAGGCAATTCTCCTTGAAATCTTTTGGTCAGGAAATGAAACTTCTGGGCTTTTGACCAAACCAGTAAATATGCTTTTAGAATGGACTATGTATTCTTACAAGGAAAAATGCAAATCCAATGACGTAAGTAAGATTAATTTACAAGTGAATATGTCTTTGAAAAATTGCAGTTAGTCATCTTTATCTGTATGTTCCAAATCTATGAATTTAACTAAACATAGATCAGAAATTGTTGGAAAAGTTGCAACATGGTACTGAACTGTTGATACTGAACATGTTCAGAATTCTTTTTCTTGTTCGTAGTCCATAAGTACAGTACCACAACTGTTTACATAGTGCTTAGATTGTATTAGGTGTTACAGGTAAGCTAGAGAGGATGTGTGTAATTTATCTTCAGTACTGTGCCATTTTATGTAAAAGACTTGAGCATCCACTGCTTTTAATAGGTGTACATTTTGGTGTATGAAGTGACTCCAGGAACCAATCCGTTCAAAGGGATGACTTTGAATTACTTGAATTTTTCCTCTTACTTTGTTGTTTGTGTTACTTGAAAAAGTTAGAATGGACCCAAATGTATCATTGTTTTTTTATTTAGTTTACACAGTTTTAAAGTGAAAGGGCTTTAGAGGGCCATTGCTTCTCTTATTTCGTGGTAGCAGCTAGGAACATTTATCTGATTATTACTGCTGTGAAATCTACAGTTATATACCATTCTAAATGCTTTACTTTTATACATTTCAATTTATAAGGGACTATGTTAAAAAAAAACAACTACCTTTCTGTATGTTACTTCCTGGAATAGTTCTTTCTAAGTAGGTTTTGCCTGTCATTAGAAATTGAACACACAGTGATTGTGTATGTGTGGTATAATTTGGAAAAATTTTGTATATTTTTATTGGTTTATTTTTGCAATACATAGCAATCTTGCTGTTGTTCCCTATGCTACTGAAGTCCTATTCTGCAAATCTTTCTGTACCTGTCACTTCAGGTGTTCCCTCTGTGTTTTCTTCTAGAAGTCTGTACCTTTCAAATTTTATACCTAGGTCTTTGACCCATTTTGAATTGATTATTATATGAGGTGAGAAAGAGGGATCGACTGTGAATCTTCTATGTGTGGATATCGTTTCTCCACCATCATTTGTAAAAGGGGTCTTCTTTACTCCAGTGTATGGTTTTGGCCCCTTTGTCAAAACTCAACTGGCTATAGTTGTGTGCATTGATTTCTTGCCCACTTTATTCCATTGACCTCCATTTCTCTTGTCTGCAAGTACTATACTGTTTATATTACTATGGCTTTGTGGTATATTTTGAAATTGGGTGTTACTGATACCTCTAGAATTGCTATTTTTGCTCAGAGTTGCTTTTAGGCTACTCTGGGTTTTTATAATGCGTATGGATTTTACAGTTGTATTTTCTGGTTCTGTGAAGAATGTCACTGGTATTTTGATGGAGATTGCATTGAATCTGTAGATTGCTTGTAGTAATATGGCCCTTTTAAAAACTTGGATTCTATCATTTCATGAACAATATGGTCTTTCCAATTTTTAGTGTCTTCTTCAATTTCCTTCTCCACTGTACTGTAATTTCCATTGTAGAAGAGTTTGGTTTTGTTGTTTTTGAAGCTGTGGTGAATGGACTTATTTTTGTAATTTTTTTTTTTTTTCTCACTTACTTCATTATTGGTGCACACAGAAAAGCTATTTCATTTTTTCCATTAGTGAATGTGTTGTGTTTATTTTGTGGAATCAGGACATGCATATAGCATATCTTGCTCACTTTCAATCTCTATACCCTACTCCTCCCACCCCAAACGTGATCCTGTTCTGCATCTTCCAGAGGCTTCCTCTTACTTTCCTGTCATTCCTTGTCTGGTTTCTTGTGTAAGGCAAAGCAAGCAGTATTTGACTTTCTGAATCTGGCTCATTTCACTTAACATGATAGTCTGTCCCCTACCCATTTTCCTCAGACTGGCATGCTTTCATTCTTTATGGCTCTGTAATATACCCTTGTACATAGGCACTACATTTTCTTCCCATGTGTCACTTGCCAGGCATTTGTATGGTTTTCACAGCATATATGCTGTGAGTTGCACCACTATAAACATGGGTGTGCACATATTGCTATAATGTCCTGTTTTTAGTACTAAGGAAAGGTGTAGCTGTTTATACAGTCTTCATACTTTTATTTTCTTGAGACCCCTTCACACTGATTTCCAGAGCCATTGTTCTATTGTGCATTCCCACCAGCGATATAGGAGTTTTGCCCTGCATCCTCACCAGCATTCGTTGTGTTTTATTTTCTTGATGACAGCCATTCTAGCTAGGGTGAGATGGACTTTCAGTATAGTTTTGGTTTGCATTTTCCTCATGACTAAAGATATAGAACATTTTTTCATATTTTTTTGGACTCCTGATACTTTTTCTTTTGAGAAGTATGTACTAGTTACCCATTTTTGGATGATTTTGTTTTGAGGGGTAATTTTTTCTTTATTCTTGATACTAAATTTCTGTGAAAACAATTACCTAGGGAGATGTTTTACCCCTTCGGTAGGTTGTCTCTATACTCTCATTGTTTCCTTTGCTGTTCCGAAGCTATTTGATTTGATGTAATCTCATTTGTTTTCTTGATACTAATTTTGATGGTATTGGTGTCCTACTCAGGAAGTCTTGACCTGTCCATATATTTCCCCTGTGTTACCATCTAGTAGTTTCAGTGTTTGTGGCTTTATATCTAGGTCTTTGTTCTATTTTGATTTGCTTTTATTTAGTACAGAGTGATAGGGATTTAGGTTCAATTTTCTG
Organism: Chinchilla lanigera; assembly: GCF_000276665.1. Lineage (NCBI taxonomy): Eukaryota > Metazoa > Chordata > Mammalia > Rodentia > Chinchillidae > Chinchilla > Chinchilla lanigera. The sequence goes on along the minus strand of NW_004955418.1, from coordinate 17,785,006 downwards.
CAAATGGATGATTGTCTGCTTTTCCCAGTACCATTTGTTTAAGAGGCTTTTTTTTCTCCAAAATATGTTTTGGCCACTTTGTCAAAAATCAGATATCTGTAAGCACATGGGTTGGTATCTGTGTCTTGTATTCCATTGATCTACCCGTCTGTTTTTGTGACAGTATTATGCTGTTTTTATTACTATGGCTTTGTGGTGCAATTTGAAAGCCAGTATTATGATGCCTCCAGTATTGCTTTTTGTTCAGAATTGCTTTGATTATTTTATGATTCCATATGAATTTTAGAATCTTTTTTCTGGGTTTGTAAAGAATATTGTTGGTATTTTAATAGAAATTACCTTTAATCTGTAGATCACTTTTGGTATTATGACCATTTTAGTAATATTAGTTCTGCCAATCCATGAAAAAAGGAGGTGTTTCATTTTTTAATGTTTTCTTCAATTTCTACAGTGTTCAGTAATTTTCATTATGGCCATCTTTCTTTGGTTTGGTTGATCCTCAGGTATTTAAATCTTTCAAAGTTATTGTAAATGCAGTTACCTCCTGATTTCTTTCTCAGTGGACTCATAATTGATGTACAGGAATGTTGTTGCTTTGCTTGTTGATTTTGTGTCCTGCAGCTTTACTGAACTTATTTATCAGATCCAAAAGTTTTCTGATGGAGTTTTTTGAGGGCCTTCTATATAAAGAATCACACTGTCTGCAAATGGCTATCATTGAAATTCTTACTTTACTCCTTGAATCCCTTTTATTTCTTTTTCTTGCCTGATTGCTGTGGCTAAACTTTCAAGCATTACATTGTACAGGCAAGAGTGGTCAGACTGGCCACCCTTGTCTTACTCTTGTTTTTTGTATTCAATATGTTGGTTGTGTTTTTGTCATATCTGGTTTTTATCAGTTTGAGATAAGGTCTTTCTAAACCTATTTTCTTTAGAGTTTTTATTATGAAGGTATTTGAGATTTAGCTTTTCCTGCATCAGTTGAGGTAGTCAGGTGATTTTTATCCTTGATTCTATGTATGTGGTATATTACATTTGTTAATGTGATTAATGTGTTGAACCATCCTTGCATCCCTGGGATAAAACCAACTAGCACATGATGAATGATCTTTTTAATATATTGTTGAATCCTGTTTGCAAGGATATCATTGAGGATATTTGCATTTATGTTTATCAAGGATATTTGTCTATTTTTTTTGTTGAGTCCTTATCTTGATTTGTTATCAGAGTAATACAAGTTCACAGAATGAATTTAGAACCGTTTCTTTTCTTTCAATTACATGAAAAAAGTTTGAGGAGTAGTTATGTTAGTCTGGTAAATTCAGTAGTAAAATCATTGGGTCCTGGCCTTTTCTTGGCTGGTAGAGTTTGTATTTCTGTATCAGTTTCGTTGCTCATTGATGGCCGTATTTCAGTTCTTTATATATTCCTGGTTCAAGTTTAGTAGGTCATATACGTTAGGATTAATCCATTCTGGAACTTCCCCATTTATTGGAATATATATTTTCAAAATAATTTCTGATAATCTTTTGGATTTCAATGGTGTCTTTTCACTTCTGTTTTTACTGAAGTATACCTTCTCTCTCTTTGTTTTGGTGAGTTTGGCTAAAGGTTTACCAATCTTGATTGTATGTTTGATTTATTGATCATTTTTATTGTTTCTCTCATCTCAATTTTATTAATTTCCACTCTCATCTTTATTGTTTCTTTTCTTCTACTGGTTTTGGGTTTTGTTCTTGTTTTTTTAGAAACTTAAGATGTATCATTGGGTTATTTATTTGGGATTGCTTTGTTGTGCCCCACAGATTCTCTTGTATTTCCATTATCGTTTCATTATTCAAATTTTTAAATTTATTTTCCGATTTCTTCCTTGACCGTTATTATTCAATCTTCCATGTGTTTGTGTAGTACCTGTGATTTCTGTTATTGATTTCTAGTTTTATTCCATTGTGATCTGATAGGATATATGAATTTATTTCACTGATTTTGTATTTGTTGAGACTTACTTTTGTCTTTCAACATGGCCTTTTTGTTGACAGTTCTGTAGGCTGCTGAAAAGAATGTGCATTCTATTGTTGGATGAAACACTGAAGTACCTGTTGAATCCATTTGATCTATATTGCAGTGTAACCCTGATGTTCTTTGTTGATTTTTTTTTTTTTTTTTCTGCTTCATCCATTGTGAGATGTGCTCTGTGATTGTATTGGTGTCTATCTGTCTTTTATATCTTATATTGCTTGGGTTTGGGTTTCTAGTGTTTAGTGCCTATATATTTGTAATTGTTTCCTCTAGATGAATTATACCCTTTGCTAAGTGACCTTCTTTGTCTCTTCTGATCAGCTTTGAAGTCAGCTTTGCTGAGTGTAAGTGTAAATAGGCCTGCCCACTTACTTTTGGTCTCTGGTTGCTTGGAGTGTCATTTTTCATCCTTTCATTTTCAGTCTGTGTCTTTGCAGAAGAGGTGTATCTCTTGCAGGCAGCATATAGGTTAATGTTATGCTTTGACCTCGTCTTCCAGTCTTACGTTTTTATTGGAGAGTTAAGACCTTTTATGTTGTTATTAAAAGATATAAACTAATTCCTGTCAATTAGTTGTTTTTCCAGTTTTTGTTCATTTCTGTTTCTCATTTGTTTTATCTCCCAGTAAGGTTTACTTTTTAGGTGTTTTTAATTTTTATTAGTCCATGTGTGCAGTACAGAATGTTTACAGTCCTTGTTGGACTGGATGCATGTACCTGATGCATTTTATTCCTTCTTTCATCCCCTTTCTTTCTCTGTCTCTCCATCTGTTGACTCCCTTCCCATGTAAGGTCTATGTCCCTACTTCCTATTGTCTGTTTTTATTTTGTTCTTTATTTATAATTTGTGTTTCTCATGTAAGACAAACCATGCGATATTTAAGCATATGTGTCTGATTTATTTCACTGAATGTTATGATCTCAAGGTGCATCCATTTTCCTACAGATGACTCGAGGTTAGGTTTATTCTTCCCCTAGGCCTTGTTCTTGTTCTCATCATGTCTGTGTTAAGATTGTTGCCATGCACACTGGCATAGCTCTGTAATCTCAGCCTCCCAGGAGGCTGAGGCACGAGGAGCATTGCTAGTTGGAAGCTATCCTGGGCTTCAGAGTGAGTTCAAGGGCCACCTGAGCTATATAATGAGACTTTGTCTCAAAAAACAAAACAAACCAAAACCTCTAAAGATTCTTTTAAATATTTTCTGATTTCCTTACTTGATACTCATGATTTCTTTAGTTTGACCTTACCATAGTTCTTGCTTGCTGTGGGGTTTTTTTGGGGGTGGGGGGGTGGAAATGGCCTTTATTATCTTAAGTTATAAACTTTTAACTACTTTTTTCAAGGCTTTTGTCATGAAAAGATACTGAAATTTTTTTTTCTTCCAATTTTTTTATTATTATAGTGATATATATAAATATATTCATCATGAGGGAACTGGTACATATACACATCACATGTTATTGAATTTTATTGAAGGCCTTTTGTCAGTTGAGACGATCATGTGATTTTTATCCTTAATTCTATTTATGTGGGGTATTTTGTTTATTGATTTGCATGTGATGAGTCATCTTTATATCCATGGAATGAAACTACCTTGATTGTGTTGTATGATTTTTTTAGTGTGTTGTTGAATACTATTTACAAGTATTTTATTAAGGATTTGTGTGCTTTATGTCTGTGTTTCTCAGGATATTTGTCTATAGTGTGTGTGTGTGTGTGTGTGTGTGTGTGTGTGTGTGTGTGTTTTCTAGTCTCATTTTGGTGTCAGAGTGATTTGGCCTCATAGGGTAAGTTTAGAATTTTTCCTTCCCTTTCTAATTCACGGAATAAATTGAGGAGCAAGAGCATTGGTGTTAGTTCTTCTGTAAAGGTCTAGTAAAATTGGGCAGTGAATCCATCTGATTGGCTTTTCATTGTTAGGAGACTTTCTGTTACTGTTGCAGTGTCATTACTTGTTCCTGATCTGTTTATGTGTTTCATGTCATCTTGGTTCACTTTTGGTAGCATTTCTTCTTGATCTTCAATTTATTCCAATAAATTAGACATTCAAATTTGGACTTTCAAAATAGTCCGGTTTTTTGTTTGGGTATTTGTTTTGTATGTCTTTTTTTTTGAGACACGGTCTCGCTATGCAGTTCACACTGGCCTTGAGCTCACTTTGTAGCCCAGGCTGGCCTCAAAGTCACAATTATCCTCCTGCCTCAGCCTCCCAAGTGCCAGGATCACTGGTGTGCACCACCACACCCAGCAAAATAGTCCCTTATGATCTTCTGGGTTTTGGTGGTGTCTTTTAAATGTCCCCCTTTTAATCTCTAAGTGTATTGACTTGAATTTTCTCTTTCCTTTGGTTAGTCTAGGAAAGAGGTTATCGTCTCGTGTATCTTTTCAAAGAACCAATTCTTTGTTTCATTGATGCTTTGTATTGTTTTTTAATCTCTTTCATTCATTTTAGATCTGATCTTTTTTATTTCCTTCTGTTGGATTTGTGTTTTTTTGTTTGTTTTTCAAAGACCTTGAGATGCATCATTAGTTATTTCAGATTGCTCTGATTTTTTGTTGTAGGCATTCATAACTATAAAATTTCCTTTTAGAGTACAGGTTGTTAGTAGGCTATTGTGTAAGAGATACAAATGTGCAGTCATAATAAATTTTAAAGCATGTGTAACGTGTGTGTGTGTGTGTAGAGAGAGAGAGAAAGAGAGAGAAAGAGCACTCGCCTAGTATCCTATTCTCAAATACTTTTATACATTATCCCATTTATTTTATAAGGTATTCTAGGAGTTAACATTATTGGTCTTTTTATTTTTGGGGTAGAAAAAACTAAAAATTAGACAGGTTAAATAAATTTTGCAAGTTTGCAAAGAAATGAGATCTCTTTAACCTCATAATGAGACAGTGTGATCTGAGCTTTATGATACCATCTGTGTCATTAAATGAATTGAGTTATTATTTTTGTCTGTACTTAAAAATCTTTGAGTAATTTGTAACATCCAGTATTGATTAGGATGCAATGAAAAGAATTCAGTCTTATCATAGGAGGGACTATCAAAATGTAGTACTCAAGGTATATAATACCTGTGCTTGTACATATGCAGAGGACTACATAAGAATGTACTATGGTCTTGTACCTATTGATATGAAATGGTAACAACATAATTTTCTAAGTTGTGGTTAACAGTGAAATTATTAAGTACAGTGACATTCTATGCAAAAGTATTTTGTGTTACAAATGGATGAACCCTGTTTAGATAGCTTGATAAGGAATGATGTCCTTTACATACCACTAAGTAAAGAGAAGAAAGTTACAGAATGTTTTCTGTATTAAAACTTCACTTCTCACATGAGTAAATAAAGAAGGAAAACATTTAAAGTACATAGCAACACATTGTGAAATGTTTTGGGTACATAGTAATATTTGTCACCCTTTTCAAAATGATGTACTCTTGAGGCTTTATTGTCTACTTTTTTGGGTGATACCAATTTCTGTTTTAATTCTTTCACCTTATCTTTCATCTTCTTTAATGTTTAGGTCTTTTATTCCTCTTAATCTTTGTTTCTAGTACATAATATTATTCTACAGGTTTGATATTTTAAGATAGGGTATACTTTTTTTTAAAGTACCTTTATTGTCAATTTTAGTTTCACTTTGACCCAATAGATATCTTAAAAGGGTGTTTTAAAATTTCTGAACAGATTTTTGTTATGGTGAGTGGATTTTTGTTTGTTTGGCTATGCTTTTCTTTGTCACTCTCTTTTATTTTATGGAAAAAAGGTAAAACATAATAATAGAAGAATAACAATACTTAATACATTGCATGAAGCAGTTTTTCATAGTACAAGAAATGGGCATTAAAATTGTCTCCAATTGATATTAGCACAAACCTTCCCTTTCAAGGAACTAGGAGACACTGATAGTGTAACTGATTTGCTTCTTTTTTTTTCCTTGCCTTTTTCCTGTCCATCCTTTCCCCTTTCCTTCATCCTAGTTCCACTTTCCCTTGGAACAATTTCTTCCCATCTTTCAGTACCTATTCTACATTTTAAGCTGTGTGTGGTGGCGCTCATCTGTAATCCCAGCGCTTGGGAGGCTGAGGCAGGAGGATTGCTGCAAGTTCGACACCAGCCTGGGCTACAAAGTGAGCTCAAGGCCAGTGTGAACTGCAGAGCAAGACTCTATCTCAAAAAAGAAAAAAATCTATTATACATTTTAGACCTTATTCACTCTTTGAGTTTCTCAGCCAGGGATGCAATACAATGTTAACACATGTGAGTCTGATTTATTTTACTTACAAATATGGCCTCAAGTTGCATCCACTTTCCTGTAAAAGTCTCAAGTTTATCCTTCTTTGTAGCTAAATAGTACTCCATTGTACAAAAATAGCATGTCTTTTTTCTCCATTCCTAGGTTGATGGGCATTTGGGTTGTTTGCACGATTTAGCTATTACACAGTTGTGTAGCTGTAAACTTGTGCGCACATATATCACTGTAGTATGATGTTTTCAGTTCTTTTGGAAAAGTGCCAGAGGGAAATAGCTGGGTCGAATGGGACCTCGAACTCTAGGGATTTTTTTTTATTAATTTCCACACTGATTAATTTCCACACTGATTAATTTCCACACTGAGCGCCAGTCTACACTCCCACCAACAGTGAAGAAAGGTTCCTTTTTCCATACAACCCCTCCAGCATTTATTATTGGTTGATTTCTTGATAACTATTCTTTTTGGTGTGAAATGGAATCTCAGTGTTTTAATTTGCATTTCTCAAATGACCAGTAATGTTTAACATTTTTTTCATATATTTACTTGTCATTTGTATTTCTTCATATGAGAAATGTATAGTCATCTCAGATGCCAATTTTTTGATTCGGTCTTTGAATTTGGGGCTCTGTTTTTTAAATTGTTTATATGTTCGAGATAGAAGTCTTTTGTCTGAGGGACAGCTGGCTAAAATTTTTTCCCATTCTGTAGGTTGTCTTTTCAGTCCATTGGTGATTTTTTTTGATGTACAAAAGCTTTTTAATAAGATGAGATGCCAGTTGTTGATTCTTTGAATTACTTCTTTTGCAGTCTAGGTTTTGTTCATGAACTCTCTGCCTACACCTGTGTCTTCAAGATTTCTACCTACGTTCTCTTCCAATAGATCTAGTGTTTGTATGTTAATATTTAGATCTTTGATCTATTTTGACTTTAGTTTAGTACACAGTGATAGACGTGGGTCTAGTTTTAGTCTTTGGCATATGGAAAGCCAGTTTTTCCAACAGCATTCATTAAAGAAGTTATCTTTCTTCCAGTGAACATGTTTGGCCCCTTTTTCAAAAATATGGTGACTGAGTATGCTTGGAGTTGTTTTTACATCTTCTAATCTGTTCCCCTGGTCCTTAGGTCTGTTTTTTTTGCCAGTGCCATGCTGATTTCATCAGAGTATCTTTGTAGTATATTTCAAGGCAGGGCTTTTAAGTCCTCCCCCTTGCCTTTTTTCCCCAGATTCCTTTTGCTATTCTAGGTCTCTTCTGTTTCCAAATGAATTTTAGGAATGTTTTCTCCAGTTCTGTGAGGTATGCCAATGGTATTTGATCAGGATTGCATTAAATCTGTATAACAGTTTTGGCAGTATGGCCATTTTCACTATTTTTGGTTCTTCCTTTCCATAAGCAAGAGCTATCTTTCCATTTTTTAATAAATTATAGTTAATCAATATGCTTTATGTGATTCTGCTTTCAAGAACTTATAGAACTTTTCTTTTTGGCCCCATGTATGATTGATTAGGTGCCAGAATCTGTTTTCTCTGTGTTCTGCAATGTTCTGTGTCACCTCCTAATCAACTCTTCTTAATCTAGTTTGTGGATACTTCCATTTTTTTGAGTTTCTGCTTCATACATGGTAATACCATCCCATTTTTCAGATTGATACATCACTCTAGCTGCTAGTTAGGTAACATTTTACAGTATTTGGAGCCAGTAAATATAGTAATTAGGCGGAGAGCTCTGATGTTGAACGACCCTAAACTCTTCTGTATAAGGAAAGTTCTTAATCATTGTTTCTCATCTACTGTTTAAATTTAAATTAAACTTACATTACAGTTCCTCTTCATATCCTTTGTTGGTTTTGTATGCATGTGGTTTTGATTTGTTTCTCTTGTGTATTGCAGTATTCTAGACGGATCTCTTCATTACTTTAGCTTACTGACTCTCTTCACTTGTGCCTAATATGTTGTTAAAACATGGTAACTTCATTTTTAACTTTTGTATTTTCTATAGTTCTAGGCTTTTTTTGCTTTCTGCTATGACCTGTTTTTACTTTCTAGTACCAAGGTTTTCTTTGTTTTTGAAAGTGGCAGTAACAGTTATTTTATAATCTATCTGGTTATTTCAGCAATATCTGAAGGTTTGGTAGGTCTCGCTATTGTTCCTCATATTTTCTTCTCGTGTTTCGTATTTTGTCTTACATCTTTAATTTTCTCTCGTGAGCTAGTTATCATTTGCTGTGTGCTATAAATTGCATTGGAAAAATTATATGTGGAGACAGTTTATAGCAGGGACCAAAGTATCCCCTTCTGGTTAAAATTTCTGTTTATTCCCGCCAGGTGCCTATGTACATTGCCAGTCAAGGACTACCATAATCCAGTCACAATGTCTGAAGGGTCCTGAATAGTCTAAGGAAAGTAAAAGGCTACCGATAATGTGGTTTTGCTTTGGATTCACTCTTACTCTTAGGCTGAAGTCTTTCAGGCTCTTGACTTATTGAGAATTAGGCCTTAGGCCACTGATGGCAAATCTTTACAGCTTTCAGTGATACAGACACCCTGCTGTGGCACATGTGCCATAGATATGCTACCACTGCCTAAGCTATGACTTTCTAAGCAAAGCAAAACAGAAACAAACTTTTTTCTAGCTCCACAAATCACAGTTGTATATCTCAGCTTTTTTGTTTATTTTTAATTATGTGTGTTTGTAATATATCTCAGCTCTCTGGACTGAATTGGATAAAGTCCTCAGAGTAGAGTCCTTTAGCTTTGTCTGACTTGCCTTGGCTTTTTACCTTCTCTTAGGCTTTGGCCTAGTAATTGCTCATAACTTGTCTCTCTCTCTTAAGGTGCTTTTTGTTTTTTTTTTGGTTTTTTTTTAGCCGACACTTTTGGTTCTCTAAAAATTACCAGAACTCCTCAGCCTTCTATTAACAGAATCATATATTATTGTTGGTTTTTAAAAATTGTGGTTAAGAAATGTCAGAGATTGTGCGTAGGTATAGTTAGACTGCTTTTTGATTGTCATCCTATTATGTGACTATACCCAGGTGAGTAGGCACTTTCTTTTCCATAGATCTGATTTTAAAAGAAGCATGCCTGCCCGGTAAGCACAAAGTCATGAGTTCAATTCCCAGTACTGGAAGAAAAACCAAAAAAAATTTTAAAATACAAAAATAAAAGAAGCATGATGGTACAAATGTGTAGAAATAGAAAATATTCATCTGAACTGGAACTTTCTGTCTCATTGCCACTTGAGTACAGTACTTATCAGCTAAAGCTTTATCAATCACCATCTCCTTTTTATTTACTTTTTATACAATAGACTCATTTAGGGTAGAAAATACTTCTTCATTACAGAGCATTTCTTTTTTCATCAGTATGATTTCATAAATGAAATTGCTCATTGATAGCTGAAAACAATGATAAAACTGACGTTTTCGTAATTTTACTAAATCATCAAAGGACAACCACAGAAACACTGATGTAAATAGTAACAGATTTATACATATCTAACTTGAAGATTTTTGTTCAAATTTATAAATAAGAGCAACATATTTGAGAAGCAATCTGCAATAAATTGTAGCATCAGTTGTAATATGAAAACTGGTTTTAAATTTTGCAAATTAATATTTTATTTAACATTTGAATTGCTTAAATTCACATAAAGTGCCTTTTTTGTATTACCTTTCTGTTAGAATTCATTCTTGTACTTAATTAAATCTTTTTTGGCAGTTTCCAGTTTAAAGAATTCCATGCATGTTCACAGACATCATTTTCTGTACTGTAAAGCATTTGTTTCTTGATTTGCTGAGTTGAAGCATTCAATTTAAGTCATTAGCTAAACAGAAGTCCTCAGTTTATGCTAATATTGTTTTGTCATAATGTCAATCAGCAAGTATTACAGAGTGACACAATGGCAGTGAATTTCATTGTCACTAATCTGAGAAAGCTTTGGGCTCTCCTTGGCAAAGAGCAGAGGTGGGCTGTGTCAAGGTTATGGAGGAGGTGCACATTTTAGTAAGCTTTGGTGTTAGTCCCACGTTTCTTTGAGATGTTCTTAAGTGCTGTTTAAGCATAGCCCTACAATTATAGGTAGAAACGGAAGCCAGTTTGTATTTAAAGATAAGAAAATTGAAGCCGAACAGTTTACGTAACTTATTCAAGGTGTCACAGCTTGTTAGAGCAAAGGCTTGACTAGAGGCCAAGTGTCTGCGGTAGCACACTTTCTCATGTTTCAAATGCCAGTGTTTAAAACGGGAAGAGACATAGTGCGTGTGTTATGTATGTGTCTTTCCATCATGGTAGTTTGTCACGTACCGCACTGGGTGTTTTATGGAAATCCCTAACCTGGGAGTCAGAGGGACGAGACACTACTTCATTCTCTATTGCAGATACTCCGTTTTGGGAAGAGCTCCAAGTTTATAAACTGGGGATGACTTCTACTGACAGATAATGGCGAGTTGTGTTTACAGAGTTTCTGGTAATAGAGTTTAACACATTAGAAAAGAGTCTCAGGGAAATATATGTCATATGTGCAAATCATTTCTATCTGTATTTCTTTGTTAATTCTTAAAAGTATTCATGTTCTTTTAGCTTGAGCAAACATTTCAGTATTCCAAGAAAGTCATTTTTCTTTGATGATTTATTTGTACTTTTCTTACAATCCTCTTCTGAAATGCATGCATCCATCATACTGCAAATAGTAGCATCTTTTCCATAGTGTGTACGTGTAGTGAGTGTAATCCAGGGAGGGCATAGTGTCTTGGCCCTGTGGTCCTAGTGAGTCTCATAGTTAACAATGTGGTATAGTATAAAAGGATCTAAAAGCCCAGTGTGAGTCTTTTTACTTAGGAATTTACTATTATAAATATTTAATAATGAGCATGTTTGGCTGATGACACACAAATAAAAATAACTTTGGTAGGATCTTCATTAGGATGGCAGAGAAGTCATGGCAGGCACTGTGATGATGCTGTAACCCCAGTAGTCTGGGAATGCATAAACAGGCTCTCAGCAAGGTGCAAGGGAGTGGTGCTGTCGCCCACCCACAAATTCTGTCCTGGTAGCATCAGGTTCTGTGCTTTGGCCACAGATCAGAAGAGAAAAAAGGTGTTGCTTCTGTACATGTTAATCATGAAGTTTAAAATCCCCTCAGCCCGGGGCTGGGGATTTAGCTTAGCGGCACAGCGCCTGCCTGGCAAGCGCAAGGTTGTGAGTTCGATTCCTGGTGCTGGAGAAAAACCAAAACAAAAAACAAAAAAAAATCCCTTCAGCCCGATTTACCTTCAGAATCTCTCTCTGAGATTACTATGAGGCCCTGCTGAAAGGTAGTGTGCTACCTCATAGTGTGATAGGACGCCAGAGGACCTGCACACTTACTCCTGGTCCTCACTGAGGTTTTCCTTCAGTAAACACTATTTGGTAAGCCTGATGTACATGCTGTTTGACTGTTTGCCTGTTTGCACAACAAACCAGAAATAGAGAACTTCCCATTGAAATCATTTGTGTAGTTGTTCCTGAAGAAATGATGTCATAATAAAATACTGTACAGACCTATAAGAAGCTGGTTTGCTAAGGGCAGGAGAAACAAACCCACTGGTCACTGAGGGTTCTACACGCTAGGGATTTCTATGCAGCTAATCCCGTGTTAAAACAGAACAGTTGTCATCTTTATGGACACCACTGAAACCTTTTCACATACCCTCTACCCCACTGTGGAGTGATTTTTTTCTTTTTATGTATGCAGCCCACCTAGACAACAAATACTAAGAATATAGTTTCATTTTAAACAAATGTTTATGTCTAAAATTAAGTATATTTAGTTTTTTTCACATTGTCAGTTTATACTGAATTTTGTGACTTAGAGGAATATTTTTTAAACAGGGCAATACACTCTAGAAGTAAGGTTTTTGTACCTTGCTATATTTTATAGAAATTTAATGTTTATTATGAAAGTGCTACTATAAAATAGTATTGATATTTTAAAAACTGATCTGTACTACTAGAGAAGAAGGGACCTGGGGGATTATGAGAAGATGAAATGATCCATTTGTCTTATACATATATGAATATATCAGATAGAAGCCTATTATCCCATATAATTAATATGAAACAAAATAAATTTCCATAGGGCTTACCATACACCCACCCACCAACATCCCCACACACACAAACACAAACTGATCTCTGTACATCTCCCAGTCATGTAGTGTGTGTAAAATATAATTGATAGTTATAATTTGAATCAGTCTGTTTCTTTATATAAATTTGATAATGTTTTTATTCATTGTGTTTTTCAATTCCTTTTTGGAAAATGTCTTTTAGAGAAATATAAAGGGAAATTCAGTACTTGTTGAATGGTAAAAGTAGCAAATGTCTGCTTTCATAATCTTCCATATGCCTATTAAGAGAAATCCACAGAAACCAAGTGTTTCCTCATTGTTTTAGTGGAATTATCACCTAACTAAACCACTTGACAACATTAGATAAGATTATTTTACCAGTTTGTTGTAAGCTAGTTATATATGTCCCTAGAAGTTTTGTTTTATTAATACTTTGTCATATACAAGTTGAATATCCCTAATCTAAAATACTGTGAAGTCCAAAATGGTTTGTTTACTAACATGATAGCACAGTAGGAGATTTCACACCTGACCAGATGATGGGGCAAAGTCAGACTGTAGGTACACTAAAAATATTGTATAAAATTACCTTCAGCCTATGTGTATAAGATAAATGTGAAGCAGAAATAAATTCTGTGTTTGAACATGGGCCCTATCCCCAATATATCTACTTTATGTAGTGTGTGTTCCAATGCATATACATGCATGGGTTTATCTGATTCCAAAGTCTGAAATCTGAAAGTTCTGGTCCCAATCTTTTCAGATAAGGAATGCCCAAAATAAATGTGTGTATTTAATACAAGTATAATATATGTGTGCATACAAATATATACATCCATACATATGTATATGTAGAGAATAACTACATATATATGTATAGAGAGAAGGGATGGGTGGGTAGACTAAAGAGAGTTAAGGAGGGAGTTAATTTACTAGGATTCTTAAGCATATCTCTTAGCGTTAGCATACCCTGTATTTTTAAATAGCCAAGTTTGGTCTCTCAACACAGAGTTAAAAATAAACACAGAAATTCTGTATTCTAATGTATTTTGGTAATATTTTTCCATCTTAATGTTAGGTCTTCAGACATGAACTAGCTTACTTATTGACTGGAATTCTTGGAGCAGCAATAGATTATTGGATCTTCCTTGGTCTTAAGATGGGTAGAAATGTGATGCGACACCTGTCTGAGGACTTAGGAAGTTATATTTCCCTTACATGTGATGGTAAGTGTGTCTGTTATGTTTTTCTTAGATCCATTCTAGAAATTAGTTTTGAGTTTCCTTAAAACAGTCTCTAACATGTTTGTAAGAAGCTTTCCTTACAGGAATTATAGATACATACACACAAATATATACAAACATGGACAATATAAAAAGGAAAATAAGACTTACCAATAATGTGCCCACCACGATTAACTTTTAATGTTTTATCACTAGATAACACTAAGCATTTTCATGTAGTTGAGCTCATACTATGTATGTGCATTTTGTATTATTTTTCTGAACTTATTGTAGAAGCCTACCTCCCTTATATATTATTTATTATCCATAAATATCATTTGATGGTTTTATAAAAGTCAAATAGTAGTATGGAAAATACTACCTGGAAATAAATTATTATATAGTTGCATGTAATAATAATATTTTTTGATCTTATAACTAAAAGTCATAACTAATGCATCCTGTATAGTAGACAAATTTTAAATCAATTTATTCCCATTTCCTAGATTCACTTTTTGTGAGACATAGATTCACTTTTTATGTATGCTTTTTAGAGTCATAAATGTTATTTATTTATTTATTTATTTATTTTGGTACTGGGAATCAAACTCAGGACCTTGCGCTTGCCAAGCAAGCACTGTGCCACTGAGCTATATCCCCGGCAGAGTCATAAATCTTAAAGACTGTTTTGTAATTCTGTGTCATTCAAGTTGAGTAGAAAGCATTATCGCTCTCTGATCTTATCTGTGCTATATGAACAATTGCTAGGTCTCTTCCTTTTTTGAACACTTAATGGTATTAAAACATAAAATTCACTGAATCAGAGTATTTGTTATCAAGCCCCTCAGATTAAGTTGGTTTATATCACTGGCTCTAACATTCCTTCCTGTACCTGTTGCTGTATAAGTTTTCTTAGTATAAAAAACTGCTACTTTCCTTTTTTCTAAATTCTGGTGCTCTAACAAATGTGCAGTCTTCTAACTTAAATGGGAGGATTATTGTTTAAGAATATGGTAACAGAGCTCATGTTTACACTGAAAACTGCTCCTCTCTTTTGCATCTCCTGACTGAGGGGAATGTCCCTAAAACCTAGGACATTTCCTCTTTGGGAAGAGTCTGTTGGCTTCCTCCTTTTTCTCTTCTTTTTTCTTGTGTGTGTGGTTTGTTTTTTGTTTTCTTTTCTTTTCTGTGTTTCTGTAACCCTGGATTCTGAAAAGGAAAACGTTTTAAACCAGATGAGCATTTTGTGGCCCTCTACCTAGAAGATGAGTTTTCTATACGGATTGCCAGTATTTTATCCTACCAAATAGGTACTTAGTCTTCCTGCACGTGCGTGTCAGTGCATCTTGGATAAAGAAAAATTCTTGAATCTGCTGTCAGTCACACGAATACTTTGAAGAAAGATTTCAGAATAGGAATCCAGGTTATAACTGGGTTTGGGATTTATTTGATGCTGCCCTCTGCAAAGAAAGGTCTCTTTTTATACTACCAAAGTTGGGAGATTTTTATCTAAAGCATTTTATCTCCTTTCTTTTTTTCTCGTTCATTGAGCTGAGGAGGTGATGGCTGTTGCTTTTGTGGACTGGCTCTCTTTTGTTGTGTGACTTTTTAACATTTCCTAGCTCAAATTCAATCTTCCTTTAGAACCTTTATCACTTCTCTCCCACCATTCCTACCAGGTAGTTGAGTGGTTTTTTCTTTCTTTCTTTTAATCCTCTTCACAAACTCCAGATTCTGGCATTGTTTGCTAAAATAAGAACTACATATTTGGTTAGCAGAACTCCTTGTTTTCATTCTATAGTGAAATTTCATTGAGTTTGAGGACCCAGTACAAGATTAGGTGATCAGTTGTTTCCAATGTATAGTAATGCCTTTAAAGAAACATAATTTACTTTCGAGATTAGCTAAGTGCGTGAAATACTGAGCCTTATCAGTGAGTTCTTTGTACTGTACCTCAGTTTCAATGCTTTCTGTACTCGTATTCCAAAGTTCCCTTTACTCTCAACAGGATATTGTTATACAGTGATCCAATATTGTTCTTAGTTTTCACATGTCAAGTTTTGTTTTGTTTTTAGTGCAACTGGGGATTGAACCCAGTGTCTTTTACACTGAACTACTTTCCCCAGCCTCATCATCATCATCATCATCATCATCATTTTGAGACAGGATATCAATAAATTGCCTGTGCTGGGTTTGGTCCGTGATCCTCCTGCCTCAGCTTCCCAGAGTGCTCGTATTATAATCATGTGCCATAATACACAGCTTTACATGAAAAATTTATGGCCCAAAGTTTCAGCCTGTGATTCTTTTGAGCTAAAACTTAACTTTAATGTTACTGTTACAATACTATCAACACAGTGCTTACTTTGGTGCCAGGGAGCTGTGTTCAAACATTAATATTTAAACTGGAAATGAGGTTGTTTGACGAATAATAGTTTGAAGCCTTTCCTTACTCTTCTCAAAACACACATGCATAGTTGGTTTCTTAGGCTTCATATTAGGCATAGATGAGCTATCTAAAAGTTTCTAACATGTATTTCTAAAACTGGTTCAAATTAATATTTAACTAGTTCTTGGCTGTTAGTACAGCTTGGCTTAACCTGGTCAAGAGGTAGAAGTCAAGCGAACACTTCTTTAAAAAGAAGTACTTTTTTTATAGCTGATAAGCACAATAAAATTAAACCGTTTGTCTATTCTGATTGAATACCATACTTACTCTGCAAGTGAACCCGGTATTCTAATAATGACCTTTTTGTTTGTATTCCTATGAAGAAATTTGAAATCCATTGTTAGTGACACCTGTTTCCTTTTCTCTGGATATTCTGCAAGTGGTTTTCTTTTCTCTTTTTGACTTTTCCTTGCGTTACTCATTAATTCACTGTTGCTTTTTCTAATTCATGAGGAAAGGTGTTATGGTGTATCTGTTCTGTTCTTATTACTTCCAGTTGAAGATTTTGATCCATCTCTCTACTCAAGCATGATGTTTTTGTGAAAAGTAAAGCATAGGTATTTCATAAGACAGCTAAAGTTCTTTTATTTTTCCTGGTTTTTTTCCAGAGGTTATTTATTTATTTATTTAGTGAAAAGTAAAGCATAGGTATTTCATAAGACAGCTAAAGTTCTTTTATTTTTCCTGGTTTTTTTCCAGAGGTGCGATAATGGGGATCAAATGCAGGGGGGAATGGTACCACTGAGGTACACCCCCAACCCCCTTTATTTTTTATTTTGAGACAGTGTCTCAGTACGTTTTTTTATTTTGAGACAGGGTCTCAGTACATTGCCCAGACTGGACTTGAACTTGTAGTCCTTTTGATTTGCTCTCAGAGTGCTGGGATCATGGCTGCACCTCCACACCTGGCTAAATGCTTTTTTCTTTCCGTCCGACCTCATAGCCACCAGTTCCATACAGACTCTATGTTCTTTTATTTCTAAACACTTCACACAGAAAGGGCTTCTTTCAAGCTATATTGTCTGAAATTTACTTTTAATGCCTAGTCGAAATCCAGATTTTTGGCTTAAATTTGGTGAGCAACGCTTTTTTAATGTAAAGTACCAGATAGTGTCTGGCTTTGGCGGCCCTGTGGTCTGTCCCAGCTGCCCTGCAGTTGTGGTAAGAAAGCGGCCATACGTGGTACAGAAACAAATGAACGTGGCTGGGAGCCAATAAAACTTTGTTCCTACAGGCAGCGAGCTGTAGTGCGCTAATCCTTGGCAACTGATTTCGTGTGCTGTCTCAGTAGGAAAGGAAAGACAGCATTAAAATTTATTACATTTTTATAGCTTGAGGACTTTAATAAAACTCCCTTTGCCTAAGATTATATCATTAGCTTTCCCTGACACTTCTTCAAAACTTTTATTCAGTTTCGCTTTTTCATCTATTTTAATTTCTTTCTGTGCTTCAGACTGCTTCTATAAGTACAAATTTTTATATTTTTATTGATTGCCTACTTAAAAATATTTCTGTTCTTATCATTCATTCCACAAATTGACATTGGCATTCTGCCAGCCAGGTTAGACACTTCATAGATGTAGTGAAGTAGAATGGGAAACATGGCCCTTGCTCCTGTGGAGCTTTCGGTGGGAGAGGCGGACTGTAATTAAGTTAATACATCATTATGCATCTTTGAAATATAATGCTCTGGACAAGAAAACTAGGTGCTGAGATTGGAAACTTACTTTATAGTGAGTGCTCACTGGATGCAGGGTAAGCAGAAGTTCGGTAGAGTCGGGGCAGCATTCCGTCACAAGACAACAAGTACCACAGCTCAAAGGGAGGGAGGGAAAGAAGGAAGGAAGGGAGGAGCTGGTCTATGTGGCGCCTCCTGGCTCAAGGCTGACAGTGCCATCTGTGGGAGGAATGGCCAGCATAAGGTCCAAAACAGAAGAAGGCAGTTTGTGTGGGAACTTGCAAGCCATGTTGAGGAATTAGAAGCTGTTTTAACGGGGACTGGCATGCTCTGATTGGCTTTCTAAAAGACTGTCCTGCTGTGGCTTTCCATAATGACTTTCTGCTATGTGTCGCTCATCCATGCATCCATCAAATACTAAATATTTTTTTTGCGCAGGTTAGTGACATTCATTGGGTAAGGCCTAGAAAAGTGACCCTGCTCTTGAAAGTCTACAGCGGGGCTCAGTTTTTCATGTTCTTGTGTTCATCTATTATTTATCATTACCTGGTAATGTGTAAGTCCATTTTTGGTATGTATTTCCAGGCCTCTTCTTAGGTGAGTAATTCCACTTAGCAGTTCCAGTATGAGATTATCCCTGCAGACTCCACAGTACTCAGCTTCTCTGCTTTGCTTTTGCCTGTTAAAAAGTCACTTCCTTATAGTAAACTGTGATGATAGGCTTAGCTTTAGTAGTAGTGAAAGAAAGGATGTAACTAATTCCTTTCTCGTCTCCAGCTCTTAGAAACTGCATCTCTTTGGAGCTGTATGGAAAGGGATGGTGAGGTCAGCAGCCATGTCTGTTTGGGTCTAGATGGATCTGGTTAACTTCTTCGTTGAGCCATTTGTCCAAAGGTTTATTAGACACTCTCACATGGCAACCTGCCACTGGCAACAGCTGCAGGTGTCTTTAGTTAAGGCAGTTTCTCAGCCTGGACACTGATTATGTTGTGACTGGCTACCTGTTCGTTGTCGGGAGCTGTGTTGCGCACTGTAGGATGTCTACTAGTCCTAATAGTGTTCCCTTCCCTAGCATGACCACCAGATATTCCCTGGGAGCAAAATCCTCCCCTCTCCCTTGAGAACTCACAGTCATGGATCAAGGCCTGCAAGGACATCAGAGCAGCAGCCTTTTGTGAAAGTGTCCGAGCAGGGCATTCACTGGGTCTCTGCAGTCTCTTCAATGCAAAGGAACTTCATGCCCAAGGAGAAAGGTCAAGTTTTATTCTTGCTATAGATTTATCATTCAGTCTCAGTTTTTAAATGTAGTGACTTAATGCCTGTAATTTTCATTCTTATCCGCTGTTTATTGTGTCTGTTTTGCTAATTTTGACTTATTTATTTGAGTGTTCATAGTTAGTCTGCCTTATAAAATAATGTCACAACGTTCTAATGTACTATTTTCAGTTCTTACAGTAGCCTATTGATCTCATTCTTTAATTACAGTTCCTTTATATTATCCAGTCTGTTGCTCCTATAGAGAGAATTCATAACATTGAAGCGATTACCTGAGAAACAGTCACTCTAGTACTTTATCACTTTCAGTTCCTGTGCATATTAATCCATTTCCATCTTACTGGAGCCCTTGTGGTCTTGGGGCAGAAGAGATTTGAGTACCTTGACTGTGTCATCATTTAAAATTTCTCCATGTGTAGTGAGTGCAGACTTCTAATGAAATCTTGAACCACCGTCCTGTTTCTTGTTTGCCTTCCTTACCTTGTGCCTTTCCTCTGCCTCTTCAGTGACAGGGTTCATGGGTCTCATCGGAGGACGGAGTCTAAATCCTCTCCTCCCATCAGCTCGAGACACACTATTTCAAATAAAGTATATTTGCGTTTGAAACATGTGTTTAAAAACTAAGTGCTGATTTTCCAAAAGAGCAAGCCTATCGTGAGAACAGACCCTTAATGTTATTGTACAGTATAGTGATAAAATCCCATGTATATTGACATACTCGTAATATTGTCTGTTCTGTATATATATAATTTTAAAGTCTTCATTTAAAGTACTAAAAAGTAATGATTGCTTTTCAAATGTAAGAACATGTCCCATAAAAAATTTACTTGCAAAAGGCAAGGAATGGGAAAATCATGTATGTCTTGTGGTTTAAAATTATATAGGTAAATCTTACTGATATAGGAACTATCATTTAATGGAATGAAATCCACCGAGGAAATAGTGTATAGAAAAGAAATTGTATAGGATGTAGCAAATTGTATTTACTTCTCTTGTTTTTCTGCAGACTTTTCTTCACAGGAACTAGAGATTTTCATTTGCTCCTTTTCCTCCTCCTGGCTTCAAATGTTTGTTGCAGAAGCAGTCTTTAAAAAGTACTTTTTTGATAATTCTTCTGAGCTGCTGTCGCTTCAGAAAATGGTAAGCGTTGCCCTCTCCTAGCTCTTTGCATTTCTGAGTTGTACGTTCATGAATTCAATTTTAAAATATTATTAGTTATTTCTAATAAATGGATAGGGCATAATTCATAAAACCAACCCATAAAAGACCTGATATTTTTGTATCCCAAAAATAGATTAATGAAGGGGCTGGGGATTTAGCTCAGTGGCAAAGCACCTGCCTGGCAAGCTCAAGGTCGTGAGTTCGGTTCCCGGTACCAGAGAAAAACTGAAAAACTAAAAAAAAAAAAAAAAAAACAAAACAAAACACCCACAAAAATAGATTAATGAATAAAAATTTTAGTTGTTTTTTAGCATAATTCGCTGTTGGTAACAAAAATGACGTAAGAATCTTTATTTTCTAATCACCTGACACAGAGTGTAAGACGACTGTTTTGGACTAGATCCAGAAGAATTCTGTGTGGTATTCATGGTGGTTAAATAGTAAAACATGTAAGTGGTATGTCCTGGGTGTACACACATCCATGGTTCATTTTTGTCTTGGCCATCTTTAGGTACTGTTAATATTTAGTATCTCCAGCAGTTCCGTCAACAAATGAGAAAAAAGTTTAATGCAGCATGGTGGCACATACCTGCCAATCCCAGCACTCTGAGAGGCTGAGACAGGCCTACCACAAGTTCAAGCCCAGCCTGGGCAACTTGGTGAATTAGCAAGACCCTATCTCAAAATTATAAATATGAAAAGGGCTACAATGTAGCTCAGAGTGAAGGCCCTGAGTTATATCCCCAGTGCTGAAAAAAGGAAGGGAGAGAGACAAGGAAAGAAAGGAGTGTGTTTACTGTCAGATTGAGCAAATTGTGCTTGCAATAGTACTTGCCTTAAAGGACATTTTCAGTCCTTACTGTATTTATCTCAGATGTATTTCCTGTTAAGATCGTTACGAAAATGGAAATGGCAAATACCAGTTGTACAAAATCGAAAATGCAAAAATTTTCAGCATTCTGGGAGGCTGAGGCAGGAACATCGGAAGTTGGAGCTAAACCTGTGTAACTTAGCACAAATAAAAAATGAAAAGAAAAGGGCTGAGGAATGTAGCTCAATGCAAAGGCCTTGGATTCAGGCCCTAGTACTGGAAAAACAAAACAGCAAAACAAAAACAGCTTTCCTGTTGAGTTCAAAAAAAATTACTTTCGAGAAGGTATTTTTCTTGTCTCCATGATGCTGTCTTAATAACAAGGAACTAGCAGCTTGATATTTTATCATCTTCAAACAATATAGGGTGGGCAACCACAGTGGAGAAATTTTTTAAGAATTCAACCAAATTTAATGGTGAAATGAATGAAGTGATTATTTTTCACTGTGATCTTCGTAGTTAAGAAGGCAATGTAATACTTTTTGCAACAGGTAAATGGCTATTTGCGGGCTTTGGGGAAAGCTAGTGTGCACAGGGCTGGGAAGGCGCATTTACCAAAGAAAACCGGACAGCGATCTTGCCTTGAATCTCAGAGAGCCTTACTGATGCTGAACGGCGCAAAGCGGAAGCAAGGGGAAGGGCTGCCCAGGTTACCGTAAGTGATGCCCTCATCCAGCCTGCTCTGTTCGCTGCACTGCTCTTCTGCTGACCCCGGTTGTGAACTTTAGGTTCTCCGTGGTACTGTCTTTGTACTGGTTAGACAAAAATTGAGTTTTAGACCTGTCAGTATGCACAATCAACGTATTTTCTTTCTGTTTCTTTCAAGGAACATACTTTCTTAACCACTTCTCCCAAAAAATTATTCACCAGATTCTTACGTTACGCAAGCTGTGCCTTGTGATTTGAATTATTCTGTAATAAAGATGAGATTTCAGAATGCATGGTCATGCAAGATACTCTAACTCTTCATTCCAGCTTCCCCCAAAGGAGGAATCTCCTCTAAATGCATGCTGTGGACCACTCAGAAAGCCTGAAATGTTCTTGAGAGGGTGAAGAGAATAGGATCACTATTTGAAAATATGGATGTGGAGCAGAAGCCTTCATTCTAGTCTTAGTTTCTGCTTTATTTTTCTCCGCAAATCATGATTTGCTTGGTCACCTTTTTACTTAACATTTTATATTTATAATCTGATTCTCAGTGGGCAGTTGGGGTATAAGGCTATTAAAATGAAAGTTAATGCATACAAATTTGTTCCTGTGTGGTTGAAATATACTTTAAAATTTAGGAAGCAGTAAAAATTGAATGAGTAAGTTTAAATTAAAATAAGGCTAGATTTAAAAAAAAAAGAAGAAGAACTAATATATGCTGGCATGCCTTGCTAAAAAACAAGCTTTCGTTATTTCTTGCCTTTCAGAGAGCTGAGCCTTGCTAAATGTTCCCCATCATTAAAAAAATTGAAAAAGAAGTCAGAAGGAGAATCACCATGGTCCAAGGAGAATTGCCCCAGTCTTAAAAAGATGAATATTCACAAGACTAATCTAAAAGGTATTCCAGATACCTAAATTACATGAAGAACTCTTCATGGCTGTAGTCAGTACTTGGGACTTTCACACACTTGTCCTGATGAATACTTGAACTTAAACATTGGATTAGGTCCAGAAAATACCTTCCTAGATAGAGTATTGTTTTCTTGAACTGTCATTTGTACAAAGAAAGTGATCACTTAATAGCCAGTATAATAGAACATCCCTCTCTTTCTCTCCCTCTGCCCTTGCAGATTGTAAATATGGTGTGCTCCACTCATTGAGCTCATTCCAGACTTGCCCGCCTTACTTTTCTATTCCACCTCAACCTGCGCTGTTAGGATCAGTGTCTTCTGATTTGAAAGTATAATTCAGTCTTCATCTCTTTCGGTACTAGACATTTTGTGAACAAAGAGTGAGGAGAAGGCTATGTTACATAGCTGTGTTAAGCATATGGGCTCTTTTCTTCTAGGCACTGAGCCCAGACTGTGAAATGTGTTTGGCTTTTGGTTCTAACTGTACTGGAACCTAAGTACCTAAAAGGGTGGAATAACCAAGAATAGCGTTGTAATAATTCCCTCTAGCAATCTTTTTACCTAGATACCTCTTACAAGTATAAATTGTCTTCAAAGAGCCTATACGTGGCTGAGCCTCTTGTTTATGTTTTTAATGTACATATTAACATGATACTCATAGAAATAGGGAGTTAAAGCTCTTATAGTGTTTCTACATAAGTTCATAAGTTGTTTATCACAAACTTAAAATAATGGCACATGTGGCTCAAAATATGATAAACATACTAGAGGAGAACTCAAATATTAACTTCACAAATCAGCGTCCCTTTATTTTATTGTTTCAGGAAGTCAGATGAATATGAATGACTTTAGGCTGAATGGTAGAAAGAACTGGGAGAAAGGAAAGGGACTGTGAAATAGAGAAAAACATGAAAAGCTTTTCTGTGCATCTAAAAGAAATGTTTTAGTAGATGTTACAGAGATAATCTATAAAAACTGAACACTGTAAAAATGAGCTACTTAGTATTTTATAGCAAGAATAAATATGATTCAGTATTTCACTTGGTTTCCCAAGCAGTCACTTACAGGTTTTCAAATTTTTTTTTGCTTATATCAAATTATCACTTATATTTGACTGGTCTTGGTTATAATGAGATGGATATAGATAATTTTAGCCAGCAGCTACTAATTGCATCTTTCCTACAAAAACTTTGCCATTCTATTTGTTACTCTTGTTCAGCTTTAAATGGTACTAGGGGTTTGTGTGTGTGCGTGTGCATGTGTGTGTGGTGTTTATATTAAGATTCTTCCATTTCTCCCTCTCCGTGCTGCTGTAGCCAAGCCAGACAGCCTATTGAGAAGCAGCAAACCATCTGTTAATGGATTTGAAGTTCTGAATTATACTTGAGTGTGTAGAGGCACTCGTGCTTAGCCAGAAACATTCATTTGAATTAAGCTATAAATGCTGTATAAAAAAGAGCCATATATTTAACGCAGGTTCATGAATAAATTTAAGAGAGGGCAATTGCACTCTAAACTTTTATTGCTGCAAAACCCAGTGTTTTTGGTGTTCTCTGATCATTTGGGGATTTTATAGCAGGATTGAAGCTTTAAACCTTGAACTAGGGTGAGACAATGCCGGTGTTAAACCTTTTGCTATAGAATCTCATTGCTGAATTGCTGATAGAACAGACGCTCTATGGATTGGTAGGCTGCTTCTCCCCCCACCTCTTTCAGTGCAAGAGGTGTTTAAAGCAGCCAGAGGAAAACCTAGTAAATAATTTTCTGGCCTGGGTCCAGATCTCCGAGTTCATGCCCTTTGATTATTTTCTTTAGTTGGTATCTTGTCTTCTCTGGAATAATCTATCAATTTTTTTGTGGCAGGAGAAACAGCCCTGCATAGGGCTTGCATAAGCAACAAAGTGGACAAATTGATTTTACTTCTGTCTTTGCCAGGAATAGACATCAATGTTAAAGGTAAGTTCTAAATCTTTGTGATCTTATCCAGTGTCTTAACATTTATGGTATAATAATTTTATGTCACAGTAAGTAACATAATTTGAGTAAATTTACTTAGTATATCTTTAAAATACTTCCATAAACAAAACCAAGAAATCGGTGTGTAATGATTTATAGCTAATGATGTAGAAATGTTTTGGTGTTTGTGTTCTTATCATATCCCAGCATTAACAGTTTAAAATTGGTTTTAATTATTTTAAGTGTATTTTTCTTAAGTGTAGGAATATGACTGCACTTTGGGTGTTTTATCAAAGCTTTTCCTTTTTAATATGAAGTACCTACAAAGTCACCCTGATGAGAGAAGGAGAATATCAGTACTTTGCTACCAAAAGTCCTACTTGTGCTGTTTTAAAACTTGCCTTGATTTCTAATTTAGACAATGCTGGCTGGACGCCTTTGCATGAAGCCTGTAACTATGGCAACACAGTGTGTGTCCAGGAAATTTTGCAGCGTTGTCCAGAGGTAGATCTGCTCACTCAAGTGGACGGGGTGACTCCTTTGCATGACGCACTGTCCAACGGACATGTAGAAATTGGCAAGCTGCTGCTGCAGCACGGGGGTGAGTGCATCTATGCTAAACGGTCTCGAGAAATTAGCCAGGCTTTTGATGAATCCATTGGAGGCAGATAGCGTTTTCTATTGAAAATCTGCTAGGAGAGATGCTTTTATTTTGTAACAACGAAAAACTAAGGGTAAAATGTCTCCTAGAATGTAACCACCCTTTACTAGTAGTGATAAAAGCCCTTTTATGATATGTAGATCTGCACATATGTATATGATATTCAGCCTAGCGAGGTGCGTGTTCAAGTGTCTGTTTTTAACTGAATGTGTTTGTTTTAAATATTAATCCTTTTACCTAATGTGTGTATTGTCTTTCTGAGCTAGTCATTTCTGAAAGCATATTCATAGATGAATGTAATTTTAGTGTGATAATTTAGATTTTGTTTATTCTTTAGTTCCTATACTCAGTTAATGTTAGTTTTATGAGGTATTTCTTTAGACTTTGGAAAAGATAGCCTAGAATATTTTTCTTCATTCACATTTTGCAGTCAGTATAAGTTAAAGTAGGAAGAGTCAAATGATAATAGCTTGTGCAGGGATTCTGTGAAGGTAACTTAAGCTTAATATTCATCTGCTTTTTCTGCTGAGTTTTGATCTTTACTTTCAGCAAGCCCCTTCCTTTTCCATGACATTCTTATATCTAAACTGAATAAATTTTACATGAAAATCTTCCAGCTGATTTGTGTTTTCAAAAGAAAAACAAAAGATGACTAGTTTATAATACAAAGATTTGTGTAAATTCCCTATCACTTTTATTTGTATTCATTTTTGTAGAATTTAATATGATTTTATCCTATAATTAAACTAGTTCTGCACAAAATCAAAAAGCATGTTTTCACTAGATGTCGTTTGCACTATACGTATGAATCTGGACCTAAGGAAGGGTGTATAGTAGGATAGCTTAAGATGTTTGGGTATTTATAGTCTTCTCCTGCCCCCTAAAGGCCTTAGTGTGTCTGCTTAACTAGCAGCATGTCATAATAATCAATACATTTTTCAGTTCTTCTACCTTTTTTTTGAAGTAGTATAAACATAATGTTCTGCCACCTAAGCGTTTTGTTTTTCTACTCCTGTTTCTCCTATTGAATTGTATATCTGGCATTTAAGCTACTGTTCGCTTTTGCTTCAAATAGTATAAGTGATATAAAGCCATGCTTTGTATTAAATCTAGCTCTTCAGTAGGGTATAGGATTATATCAGTGAAAATGAATTTTACTAGTGAAGAGTAGTGAATGGGTGAGTTCCTTGCCCTGTGAGAGCAAATCTGCTTACCCAGGCATTATCAAGGTCCTTTGGCAGTCACACAGACTTGTTTTCCTTTTTCTGGGTTTGGACCAGTCACATGATTAGACATCATTGTAGTAACTATTACCTGTTCATTGTTAGGAACTCAGTTTTGAGATTAATAAATAGGAGTGTGTGTCTCTAAAGTCATTTTAGATATCTGTAATTGTTTTTTAAACAGTGGTTACTTCGAGCTTTTTTATTTTTAAACATGTAAATTCATGGAAAAGAATCTAATGTTGATTTAGAATTCTTTTTTCTGTAAGTTATAATGTTATATCTATTATACATATCTGATCAGAGTCCCCATAAAGAGTTTTAGCAGTTATCTTCTAGTCTTTCTGACAATATGTTGTAATGGCAGGATTTTCTGATTAAGTCTGCAAGTACCAAAACCTTTATATCCCCTGTAATATTTTTATGAATAATTGCAAGATTTAATTGACAAAGGTACAGAATATTCCTGTGCTTTACTGTGTGCCCAAATACTATGGCCTTGTTTTGTTCCTCTCATACCATCCTTTACCTCCCTAGGGTACGAAGTCTGTGTTCAGAACTAAGTAGGTGGTTAGATAGATTTAGCTTGGACGGATAAATGAGATCTGAGGGGGTTTTTTGTTTTTTGATTTTTGTTTTTAGATCTGAGTTTGATCCAGGAGAATTCACAATTTTTTGTGAATCAGTTACCTATGCAAAAATCAAATGTAAACAAGGGTGAGGTAGAAAATGTGCTGTATTTCTGTACAAAGTTTACAATGTTCGCACTGCCAGAATCGTCTATCGGCAGTGGAAGGGGACAGTACCTTTTTGTCCTGGTGCTATTACAAGATAGCCCGAAGGCTGTTATACAGATTTTAAGATAAATATATTTAGCTAATTTCTTCTGGAAACACTGAAATTCTTATTTTAAGATGATAGTTCATAAAGCTTCAGGAACACTTTTGTACTGTATATTTAAGGCATGTACTTTTAGGTAAACTTTATTAGATAATCGACTAAAACTTTGGTTTTTAAAGTGCACCTTTATTAGACAGTCATTATGTATAGCCTGTTAATTATGTCAACATGAATTAGTAAAAACATGATAAACAGAGCTGTGAGTGCTTTGGGGAAAAAGAGAGAGAAAACATCTGTTAAGCTGCCAAAATAAAAATGTTGCACTCTAACATTGTACCTTTTCTGTTTCACAGGCCCAGTGCTTTTACAGCAGAGAAATTCTAAGGGGGAATTGCCCTTGGATTATGTGTTGTCCCCACAAATCAAGGAGGAGCTTTTTGCTATTGCAAAAATAGAAGATACAGTGGAGAACTTTCATGCACAAGCAGAGAAACATTTTTACCACCAGCAACTCGAATTTGGTTCATTTTTACTCAGTAGGATGCTGCTAAATTTTTGTTCAATTTTTGATTTGTCTTCAGAGTTCATCTTAGCTTTCCAAGGGTTAGCTCATCTGAATGAGCAGCTTATGGCTTATAAAAGTTTTAAAGAAACCACCACGGCTCACACTGACTGGCTACTGGATCTTTATGATAGAAATATAAAGACATTGCAGGAGCTCCCCAATGTTCTGAAGGAACTGCCTGAGAATTTGAAATTATGTCCCGGAGTACATACCGAGGCCTTACTGGTGACTTTGGAAATGATGTGTCGGTCACAGAATTTTCATGATGGTGCCACAAAGTACAGGTCAAGTTTCTAAACGTGGTCTGGTTTGCTTTGTAATTTAGTAGAGACTTCAGAGCTTACTGACAAATATGAATACGATTTATTTATTAACTGATTATTCAGATTTGTGAAATTTCAAAAACCCTTGAAAAATTTCTGCAGAACTAAAATATAAGCTTCTATTTCCAGGATGTAGAATTTGATTAAGAAGTTTTTGAAAAAAAAGTTTTATTTGATTTTATTAATCTTTTATTAATAAATTGCTTTTATTAAGCCTTTTGTTCTTGAAATATTATTTATTTATAATGTACATGTAAAAAGTTAATTTAAATGTATTTTAAAATCAAAATGTAAAAAGCTATTCTACGTGTTCTAGGCCTTAAAATCATGGCAAAGATATTCATAAAATGTCTATCTATACGTTTATAATACCGTTTCTTCTCTATATAGGCTGATGGACTAAAATATGCTTTTAGTTTTGTGTGTTTCTAAAATAAACATTTCTAAATTTTAAAATAATATTTTTTCGGCGTTTTAATGCAGTTAATATACAAAGTCTGATAATTTAGTCTCTTGATCTGCTTTATTTTAGCAGTTCATGTACAAAATGTATTACTTCATGTAACAGATACTGCTAAGTGAAAACATTTTGCTGCATAGTAATTTTTATTAAATATTCACATTACAAATGGCATCTATGTAATAGAGGTCAGGTCATCTAAAACTCTAAATGTGCGGTGTGAATTTACAAAGTTGTAATGTTTCAATTGGTAGTTTTTTCCTAATAGCAACTTACAGTATAGTAAAACTAGAAGACAGGGCACTGATATAGCCACTTTTGAAATTGGAGGTGCTTCACTAGTGGGAAGAAGTGATACAGCTGGAAAAGAAACATTATAACTTCCACTTAGCTTTTCTGTAACTGAAGTGATCTCACAGCAGTTAATCTGCTAAAGGTGCATACTTCACTTTTATCTTGGAAATAGATCTTGGAACGAGATACAAGTGCTCACTATCTTATTACAGGGGTTGTAACCTAAATTGAAAACTGCTATTCTACTGTATCAGTTCTGATTTTAAAAATTAAGTTTTCCTATATTTTAACTTTTTACTTACACTGTACAGAATATTAGTTTCTATTTAATCTTCAAATATGACATCATGCCAGTGTTTGTATTAATCTGACAAAGTTTCAGAGCAATCCTCACGTAGGGGAGACTGTCTAGAGACTGTTAAGATGCTCAAAGGAAGTCACATGCTTCCCCAGATGATGAGTAAGAATATTTTTATTCCCAGGAGTATTTGTTGTAACACAATTATGAAGGCCCGGGGGATACTGTTTGCTTGGCAAACTAATAGACGCTTAAGATCATAGACTTTGACATCAGGCACATTCTCAGATCTTTGTTTACCTTAGTTAATACATAAAGTACAAGGAAAATTCTTTGAGCTTTGTTTTTTCTTACATGTCAGATGGAAATAACACCAGGTATTCTTGTGATGAGAGAATTAACTTAGCATATCACTTTATGGCACTTAAAAATATTCTTTAGTAGTTCATACTTCCTCTTTTGGTTATAATGCATCATTAAATTAAAATATAAGATGGTAATTGCTTAAATTGGTAGTAATCCTAAGGTAATTAAGTAATTACTTCATGAGTTAGGCTTTTGTACCATTAAGAAAAGGTAATTTTCTAAGTTAGATGTTCACTAAGAAATATTTGGTTGCAGGTATCATTAATATTGTGTAACTGTTCTACCTGCCAACTTCTACAGGTCATGCTGACGTTTATTTACTGTGAAACACACAAGTGCCATTCAGGTCTCTGCCTATGAAAAGGCATTGCAGTTTCACCTTTAAAAGTCCAGTGTAGCAAACATAGTTTATTAGGTTTTGTAGTCCAATTCATACTCATATATATGCAGATTCATTTAGCCTGCCAAGAAAAATTTCAATATTCTAATTTTTTTCTTTATATATACTTTTTAGAAAATAGAGTAATTGCCTTAAATCTACCTTAGAAGTAAAGAAAGAAGGTCCTAGCTTTTCCGTTGGAGATGCCCCAGAGGTACAGCTGAATATAAAGCTGAGTTATGCTATTCTTCCTTGTACTCTCCTAGATGTAATATCATAGTTCCATGGGAATGTTATTTAAAAAGCCTAAACGCCCTTATTATAATATCTAAGTAATATAAGTAAAACTTGGAAGGAAATTTTGGAGCTGTTAAGACTCATCTTTTCCCCACTTCATATTTATTGGCAGCACCCTAGAAAGGATCTTTTTGAGATTAGGGTTTAATCATTACTTTTCTAGGTTCTTAATTTCACTGTGCAGAAGAAAGTGGTTCAGATATCTGTTTTCTTTCACAAACTCCAAGGTTACCCGAAAAACATTCTCATGTAAATCAAATGTGAAATGAGCTAGCTTAGAATTCAACATCTCTTGAACACCCACATTGTCACAGGTGGTACACTGGACAAGGCCGGGTTCTACAAAGAAGAAACATTTATAGTCTGGGGAGGTAAACTAAGCTCAGATATTATTCAGTTTTCTTGTCTTTTTGTGTATGTGTGCTGTTGTTAAAATTTTCAGTTTTGTGCGTTTCTAAACTTAGCAGTGTGCTTTAGTTTTTAAATGTGAATATTCAAGAATCTGGTAGCTTAATCTCTTGATCGGTATATTAGCAATTTTTTTTTTCCTGCAGGTTGAATATGGGGTGTGCTTTGCATCTTAGTGCAATTTCTTAGTACCATTTCGTAGGCAAATACAAAGTCATTAAAACTCAGACACTTTACTTCAGAAAATGCCCTTTTCGAAAAAGCTAGTATGTGAATAGTGTCACATTAGAAAAAAAATTATTGGTGGCATGTGCACTCCTCCTGCCTTTATACATCATTCCATTAAGTGATGAGCTTGATGAGAGCCTGTCAGTGTTGCTCCTTAATGGGACGGGGTCACCTTTGAGTGACAAGAGGCACTCTTTTCCTCAGGCATTTACCACGGAGCTTCCATGCCAGTTGCACCTCTTGCTGACGTGGAGCTTCCAAAACTCAGAATGAGAATTGTTTTTATAACAAATGTGGCTTGAGTTACAAAGGACAGTAATGGTGCTACGGGAATCATGCCAGGCCCGGTGATATCCAGACTGGACACAGGGACTCGTTGGCTGCTCCATGTCAATCAAAGTATATTATCAGAACCTCCACCTTGTAGGTTAAGGTGAACTGCAGGAGGAGGGTATACTTTGTTGATTACTTGTTTTGATAACAGATTTAGAAGTGTTTAGGCTACAAATTAAAGGGTTGTGTTGTTTTGCTTGTGTTTAAGCGTTCTTTTAAGGCACTGTAAATCTTACTCAAAGACCTATTCAGAGGAAACAAATAGTCTTCATAAGATATTTTTAACGTCACTGAGCATTAGACTTTTTAAAAGTTGGCCCTCTTATAGTCAATTGCACACAAAATTTGAAATCTGTTTAATGAATGCTTCCCGGTTTATGGTAACAAAACAGCGTAGACCTGTGCCTGTGTTTGTTTCTTAAGACACATGGATTTCTGTAAATTGTTGGAGGGGGTATTCTGTTAAATTGTTTGAAAAAGACTTGTTAGGTTTACTACATCCATCTAAATGATTAGCTTTTCCTCACAGAAGCATCTGCTGTTTGGGAATATTTTTATGTTTCAAACTTGTCAATATTTTAAGTACTTAAATTTATTACTGTGAGTTTTTTAGTATTGGTATACTGTTTTGAATGTAAATACACTTTTTTAAAAGCTTGAAACACTCTTAGCACTAGGTACAAGTGAATTTTTAGAATATTAGTTTAGTATTAAAGATACAAATACCCGCTCCCTCCATTTCAAAAATAAGTACAGTAAACTCTTTTCTGGATTTAAAAACTATTGCTGAATTAAAATCCAACAACAGTATTAAGTCAGCAAAGTGTCAAGTGATCAGCTATACAAACAATAATCCTAATAGAAGTACATTCTTAGTACGTAGCATATAAATACTGTAACATATATTGCCCGTAACATAGACCCCAAAAAGACTTTTGCTCAGGCATCTATAAATAGCCATTCCCAATTAGAACTGAAACATTTTCTCTAATTTGTCCTGGGGGGCTGGGGATTTAGCTCAGCGGCAAAAAGCCTGCCTGGCAAGCGCAAGGTCGTGAGTTCGGTCCCCGGTACTGGAGAAAAACCAAAAAACCAAAAAAAAAATAAAATAAAATAAATTAATTTGTCCTGACCCCTAAATCTGTTTAGGATATTAAACCCAGATTTGATATATCTAAATCAACCTTCTAAGTATCTAAGTTAAGTGAACATTATAATGTACACAGTATGTGTTACAATTTTTAAGAATGGCTCACTACTTTGGGACATATGATTTAGGTTCTAACAAAGAAAGGTTTTAAAGGAAATGTTTAGCACTTCCAGAAGATAAGTTGCACTGAACCAAAAATCTGGAATCCAGCTTTGAATTTACACCTATCAAAGTATCATTTGTCTTGATGGTAGATGAACAGAACTTGCCATTACTTTTCCGTTCTTCTGTCCCCAAATGAAATAGTCATGTTGAAAAAATTCATTAATCTTAAAGTGGTGACAGATAAAAGAACTTGGTTTGTTGTCAGTGACTTCTCAACTTCAAGGTTAGGTCAGCAATGTTTTAGGTCATGACTCTTGATAAATTTTTCTAATAATCAAAATACTTTGCTTTATAATAGGTTTTTGTTTCAATGAATGTACATCTTGGGTATCTTGTTTTGCCCTAATGATGCATTTATCAACTTTGCATTGTTTCTTTTTCATAACAAAGGAAATTCCAGAACAGTAAGTAGAATCTGGTAAAAAATTAAAAGATGTGTTTTAAAGGACTTTCTTTGAAAACAAATTGTAAAGATGAAATCTGGACAAGGGAATTAGGGAAAAACTGGTTAGGAGTTGTTTGGTTTAAAGGAATCCAAAAAGTAAAACTTTCTGGGTATAATTTAATATATTAATTGAAGTTAATGAAGGCTCAAAATCAGATGGAAAACACAGAGACAGATCTAATATCAGGAATGAACTACGTTCTGTGAAAATTTTGAACAGTGTTCAGGGTACAGATAATTATTTTGTAGAAGGTTCTTTTTATTGAAATTCAGTCCGGAATCCAATTTGCATGGTGACTTGCCCCTGAAATCGCAGCACACGGGAGGCTGAGATAGGAGGTCACTCGGCTTAGCCTGGCCGACATCAAGGCAGAGGAGGAAGACGAAGAATACCCGTTACAGTGGTATCATCAGAAATCAGAAACAGGCTGTTTGGATGTGTAGTACTCAGTTCTTTCCTCAGGTTTACGAAAATCTAGGTATCTCGTTTTCCAATCATTTGAGTTCTTTCAGACTCCCAAAATATTAAGTTCATACTCAGACATGTTATTGGGAGAAAGAGATTTAAGGGAGGTTGAAGGCAATGTATTACAAGTTCCCTGCACACCATTTTTCTTGAATAATTTTGGTTCTCTGTTAAAAACACAAAATAAATGTGATTAAACATTTTCTCTAGATTACATAGGGAAAAATTTAAATATATTGCTAATAGTGGTTGTATTTGTGACAAAATTTTGACTATTTTTCATTTCTCCAAGTTTTTTGGGGGATGTGATCTTTGTCTATAAGACCAAGAACCTATTTATTTTAAAAGTAATGCTCCTGATCCAGGTAAGAATCAGTTTTGAAATGTTTCTAAAGTTATCTTAATTAAACTGGCCTGTACTGGATTTTTAAAAGAGGGTACAGCTTTAAAATACCATTTTTGTTAAGGTCGGATGTAATTGAAAATAGAATTGCCATCATTCAACCATACTCTTGTGTGCCTCCACAATTAAGAGTGAACCTGCGGGGCCTCCGTAATCTTCATTTGCAGCCACATTGAGCCTGGCCTTGTTGGCGTGTGGTCTGGCACTTGTGACTCTTTAGTATGAAATTGCTAACGAGTAAACCTTTTCATGTGGAGTCATAATGCACCGGTTTTACTTTCTGATTTTAAGAAGTATTCATAGAACCTGAAGTATTCCTTGTTCTCCAGTGGGTCTTTTCAGATTCAACACAGAAGAGGAGGGACAAACTGGTAAGATTAAGTGATAACTGCATTTATATACTGTTATTAAGAGGGTTTTTCATCATCGATGTGAAACAAAATCCACTTTATACCATATTTGCAGTGTGACTGCAGATCCAAACTGTCAGCCGTCTGTTGTGAGAATTCTGTCTTGCCACTACTGTTCTCTGCAGCATAGATTTGCACCTCTAGTGTGAACACCCGAAAAGGGGCCTTTTGTATTAGGCAATGTTTTTCTTTTGGGTTGTGAGAAGGTTGAACCCAGGACCTTTGAACTGAGCTGCATCCCTAACCCTTTTTTTTTTTTTTTTTCCCATTTGTTTTGAAACGAGCTCTCACTAAATGGCTGACTTACCTAAGTTGTACTCAGACTTGCAGTCCTCCCGCCTCAGCCTCCCAGAGTGCTGGGATGACAGGTGAGCACCACCAGGCCTGGCTAGGCAATATTTTAAGTATGAAGACTGAAAATGCAGTATTTTTACAATTGTATTTCTACACACAGGATACCTAAATTATAACTACGGTACACCAGGGAGTATCGATCTGTTTTGAAGATTTCTCACCTGCTTGTCAGGAACCTGGTACCTGCGCATTCTTTCATTAGCATCATTGTGCATAAGGATGAGTGGTATATGCCTGGTTACCCATAAGTGTAGGTGTCTGGTTAAATTACTCTCAGAAATTCCATGACTCCCCCCTTCCAATAAAATGTTTACTGCTGAAAATTCATTTTTTCCATGTAAATTCTCAAGGGGAATTTTAAGTATTTAGAACTGTCAAGCAAATGAAAAGGATACTTCCGTGGTTTACCTAACAACTGCCTCTTAAATGCAGATAGTACTTGACTTTTCTGTGTGTTCCCAGGTGCTGCAGACACCCCACTATGGTTTGTGAGATTTGTGGTTAACAGGAACGGAAGTTAAGTTCAGGACAAAGGTAAGAGGTAGGTAGACCACTGACTGGACCGTTATACGTGTGTGGACAGAAATTAGTGTTAGCTGCCTCTGCTATTATTCAACAAAGATATAAAATCATGCAGATTTTGACTTGTAATTGTCATAATCACTGCTGTGTAAGGAGGAATACTTTATGGGGAATTTATATGGTTTCCAGCTCCATAATAGCTTTACAGGGGATCTCTGAACTTGGGGCAGATACTGGCATTTCCTTTCTGTGCTCCAGCTGTCCCATAACAATGCTTGACTGTTGTCACAGGTGTCTCCAGTAATGCAAGAGGCTGTTTAGCATGGTTGAGCAGGTGTGCTTCTTTCTGTATGAATTTAGCATTTCCTCCGGACCTGTCAACATGTGAACCCTGGCAAAATTGTTCAGCTTGATTCAAGCCACATTGAAGTCTGTCTTTAACCAACTAAAGTCCAGCCTAAATGATCCTCTCTCCTCACTACTGGCAGCAGCAGCGTCCCTCAGCCAAGTCTTAGGGTCTCCTCAGATCCTATCTTCCAGAAAATACAGGGTGGTTTTCGGCTTCACTTAGTGACTCGGGTTGGTCACTGTCTTTTTTGCAGTAACATTGAGGAATCTGCAACAAAAGTCTTACATTGCAGTTTTAATTTTGCTAACTATGGATAAAATATGGATAGCTACTTATCTAAACCATGTCTGTTTTCCTAAAAACAAGTGAAGCTGTCTAATTACTCCATTAATTGACTAGAGTCAAGAACCAGTGCCATTTTGTTGTCTTTAAAAAAAGGAATCATAATTTTCTTTCAGTGATATTTACAGACAAACAGAAGCATCATAGAAATTTTATATACCATTTATGCATGCAATGCAATGCTTTGGGTTTTTTGGTTTTTTTTAAGTGTTGAATGTAAAAGAGACAGCCCAATAAGTAGAAAGCAGTTACTACTTGGTTGTTTAGTTTTGTGTGCTTTTGATTTTTGGTGCTTAACCCAGATGCCCTTGGAAAAGCACAAATAGAATCATTAAATTCCAGCAAACTGTCTGTTGCATTAATTTCCACATTCTGTAAATACTTTGGGAATTTAATGTTTTTTATTTGCATAGTGTTCTTATAAAATGAGATTTTTTTCCTGGTGTTTCTTAACTATCAGAGATTGAGCTAGCTTAAGTCTTCCGATAAGACCACTGCTATACAAATTGCCAATATATTAACATGGAAACTGAGGCAATAGTTTCATGAAAAGGGACTTTTTTTTCTTTCAGTGAAGTACACCAGTCATCTTGAGGGAAAGAATTATAAATAAAAGGAATGACACTATTAACTAAGTACTCAGTATATAATTTTTTAAATTCATATTCAGCCAAGTGGCTAAAAAACCTGAATGTAGAAAAGCTAATGAAACCAGTAAATAGACCTTTGTGCACATTAGACATTTAAAGCCCCAGGACTTAGCCACCATTTAATAATATCCAAGGCTTTTTTCTGACGTGTACTTGGTGGCTCTCCTCTTTCTGGAGCATCAACTGCTTCATTTTATTTTATTTATTTACTTGTTTGTTTATTTTTTAATGCTAAGCAAATACAAAACTCAAAACATCATAAACATTTAGGCTCATCTAACAAGTTTGCAAGCGAAATTATAGCCTTTGAATGAGACTTGTTGATACAAAAGTAGGCAACTTTCAGCACTGGAGATCTTTGGATACTGAGATGAAAAGCGGGTGCAGGAGAAGCCCCTGTGGTCCCTGGATAAAGAGCTTATTACAAATGTGTTCTTTGCTTCTAAATGCAGAATTCAATCCCATGTAAGTTGCTTTTAAAAATATATCAGTACCTTTGGCTTTCACTACAACTCCAGTTTAGCTTTTACCATATTATCATAGGTTTGAACATTGCCTGTGATAGGGTCAGACAGTAGGTTTGCAATAAATATATTACAAAGCAAAGTCACTTGGCGAATCCTCCAGCTCACATCCTAGTGTTTAGAAAGGCTGAAAAATAATTTGGGATTCCTATGGAACCTATCAGTTTGAGTGGGACTGTGTTCAAATGAGCAAGTAGTACTCTATTTTTTAGGTGGGGAGAAAGTTAAAATGCAGACACCTAATGTATTTCTTATGAATTTTCACAATTAGCTGGGAGGCGTGGCATGTACCTGTAATCCCAGATATTAAGGAGGCTGAGACAAGAAGATGGAAAGTTTGAGGCCAGCATGGGCAACTTAAGAAAACCCTATCTCAAACTAAAAATAAAATAAAAAGCTAGGCATGTAGCTCAATGGTAGAATGCTTGCCTAGCATGCATGAGTTTAATCCTAGGTTCAATCTCCAGGACCATCCAAAATTTAAAAAAGAAAATGTCACAATTAAAGGTGATAATAGTTAGTAGTGTCAATATAAGTAATGACTTTCAATGAATTTACTCACTAAAAAATAGGAAAGCATTTAGTTGTTCACAGTATCTATTATGTTTAGCAATCCAAACAGATTTTAACTTGGCATTTGGCCTAAGATGTCTTGAGAGAGCATCAGAAACATCTCATAAAACCAAGACAAATTAGGCTGCTCTTTCTAAGACAAAAGCACATCTATGGGAGAAAGGGAAAGAAATAGTTAAAAACTCTACTAGACACAGTCTGTTTTCAGCCGGTGAATATAGTATTTTCTGAAAGCAGTGATGATTAGCCTGCATATCATTTTTATGCCCCGAGCTACATCTTACTTGTCTTTCAGCTTCACTGTACACCTACCCCTCCAAAGGTATCAAGTTTTATACAACAGTCAACATTTCATGAAAAGCCCTGTTTGTTCACACACGAATTTTGAAGTGTCATTTATAAGACGATGAACACAATCCCCCATCATTTGTCTCTCGGCCACAGCAACTAAAAGAAAGGAGGAAAAGACTACTGACCGATTATACGTAGAAAAGATTATTTTCTTCTGTATTTAATGTGAATGTGTAGCCAACATTACCACTGAATGAAACATCTGAAACAGTACAATGGAGCAAACAGAAAGCAGTCATCTGTTAATGGTTACGATCCACTAGATACATCTGAGGTTGTAGCATACCAGGCTTTTATAGACATCTGAGTAGATGTTGTCAGCACAGAACATAAATCTCACACAAGGCATAATTGAAAGTTATTTCAAACAAATTATCTCATCAGTAAACTCTAGTAACATCAACTTCATGAAGTAGTATGTTTAAGCAACAAACAGTGATGGTATGCAGATGTAAGCCTGTCATCTTAAACATGGTGCACTAAATAGGGTATATTGAGGTCAAAGCCTTTCTGTAGAAAGGGAATTTAATTGACATTCTTTCAAGCATAGTATATAAACGGATCAAAATAGTTCTAGTATAAGAAATAGTATTTAACAACATGTCTCTAAAATAAAAATACTTTAA
This sequence comes from Chinchilla lanigera, assembly GCF_000276665.1. NCBI lineage: Eukaryota > Metazoa > Chordata > Mammalia > Rodentia > Chinchillidae > Chinchilla > Chinchilla lanigera. The sequence goes on along the minus strand of NW_004955418.1, from coordinate 17,746,441 downwards.
AAATCAGCTTTGATGAGATTAAATTTAAAGAATCTTTCTTTAGAGTGAAATATATATCTCTTGCTTTCCGCTTCTGTATGTTTTTCAGCATAATCCCCACCCTTACCCCTCTCAGTCTATTATTAATAAAGTAGTGCAAAAACCATTGTGTGCAGCAGTTTCCCCCTTGTGTAATCCCCTACCAAGTCAGAGAGTTAAGATAGTCTCACTCACCAAATCAGAAGTATGTTCCCTCGATATGCCAGAGACTTAGGTACGAAAACTGCTGTAAGAGTCTTGGGAATGCAGTTTTTAAGTACAGATTCTATGGTAATTAGTGAAACATTGTTAAAGGCAACCCCATACACAGTTTATTTTACAAAACAGGTTTTCATGCATTCATATTATCAAGAATTTTTTTCATAAATGAATGTAATGAAACACTGGCATATCACTTAGCACACCGCATTCTCCTCTACATAAAATTCATACTAAGAGAAATCATGATATATATTAAAGCACTTCATTTAGTGACCTAATGAGAAAACAGGGTTTGTTTTGCTGCGAGAATACTTGAGTATGAAATATTTTTAGATGCACAAAGGTATAATTTGACATCAGAAGTAATGTGTGTTTCTTTTACTAGTATTTTTAATAGCTGAATTGGGTTGCTAATTTGCTAATTCAGTATAAATTAAAGTAGTGGTAGATATAAAAATTCAGATAGGCAATCATTTATAAACCTGGCAGTATTTACGTTATGTAGTCCTGCAGAGATTTTAAGGTTTTGGATGGAATGATAGAAGGTTTGTAAGCTTTCTGTACAGTATCTCAGATTCTCTTGAAGGAATGACTGTACCTGTACTCATTTGCTTAAAGCTAGCCTACTCATACCTAATTAATTTGCACGGGAGTGAGTTTCAGGATCTATGTGAAATTGAAATGCATCCTTTCCATTATGCAGGCCTTGGGTTTTTTCCCTTTTTGAAATGTATAAAACATAGAAAACTGTAATGGATTACTACTTTTCAGGTAAAAAATAGTCACATTTTAAAAAAAACTTTAAAATCAAATTGACATTTACATTTTATGTAGATTTAATCAGCACATCTGAGCATTTAACCTAATATTCTGGTGCTTCTACTTGTAATTAAAGAAGTGTGTATCCTCCAGTGCTACCACCCTTAACATTTGTTCTTTCAGTGTTATATGAGTCTCCACAGCTAACAAGGTTTTTACACGGCAGTAGCTAAACCTTTATCAAGTTGAGTCTGTACAACAGAAGTATATTTGCAAAGACATATGCCTTTGTACACTATTTACAAATTCTCCCGATCATGATAAAAAGGCAAAATAAATAAAAAGCAGAAAGAAAGGAAATGCTGCTGAGGCTGAAGGCTTTTTCTTTTATCTTCCCAGACAGATGCTGGTCTCCTCAGTGCTGGGAGCTGGCTAGCCAAGAGTGTTTTTCTTCCTTTTATATGGGCTGTGAGAAGGGTCTGGTTTCAGTTCTTGGTATTGCACCTGTTTAAACAGAGTTCAGAGAAAGACTGGTCAAGTGGCCACTTTCTGGCAAGGGAAGGAAAAAGCAAAGGAACGAGAGAGTGCTTGGGGGGAAAGGGCTCACTCTCGAGGCTGAATGGATCTGCAGCTGGGCTGCAGAAAACAATAGAGTGATAGAGCGCCAGTGGGAGGGGAAACCCTGCCAGAAACGTCATGGTGCCCTCGAGCAAACTTTGGCCTAGGATCTTCACTGACTGTCATAAATTACATTAAAAGCAAAACCACCTCGATCTGTTGGGAAGGATTGGATAATGTTCCTTTGCAATTTATTTGTTGAATAAATCTCAGTTTCCATCCATCCTGCTCACACATATCCAATGAAAAACTCAACTGAAACGAAGGCAAAAGATATCACCGCAGCTCACCTGCAAGGTTTTGTACACTGTTGGTTAACAGGCCTTAACTGCAAAGAGGTCAGAGGATTTTTGAGATGGGTTCAGGTCTTCAAAAAGTAGCTCAGCTCCAAAATTTGTATCTTTAAAGCTCATTTAATTTGCATATTCTGGGAAGTATTTTTTCCTTAGATTTCCACTGATACATTTGCTTTCATCACCTAATGCTCTTTATTTTCTCCCTTCAGATCATGACGAAGTCCCCTTACAAGCTCCAGCTGACCTTAGAGGCACAACCTATACTCATCCTCCTACTTGCCATTCTTCTGGAAGCTTTTTCTTGGGGAACACCTCCAGTAGGCTGAACATTGACTGGGAAAATCAGGCTCCAGTAACCCTACCAGGCTCTTATAAAACATTTGGCATTGAGTGGAAATGAAAGTTAAAAGCGGTGACACACGACATCACAGTAATAATAGTAATAATGATAGTAAACCTACGTACCACTTGTACATCTGAAGGGACTCTGGAAAGGAAGTCGAGTAGCTCGTTGTTATCAATTGCATATGGACTTCGAAGCTTTTTGGTAAATTTATTGATGCCTAAAAAAGCAACGAGTCAGTATTGAAAGCGCTATGAAGTTTGAGTTGTATAAAACAAATCTTTGGCAAAAGTAGTAGAGTGATCTGTAGCTCTAATTTGTATGCTCCCCCGCCCGCAGCCTTGACTAAGTGAACCAATACTCCCAGGTATATAGCCCACCCCCACCCCCACCCCCATTCCAGTTTTTTCATGAATGCCTCTTCCCAATTCAGGTGCATTAGCCTCTTCCTAGCAGGAAAGGCTTTCCATTTGGAAAACAAAGGAGGCTACCTAGAAGGAATGACCAGCATCTCGCCTCCCCAGGCCCCCTCAGTGTTAAAGTACTTAGAAGCCTTCCTTTTGTGTTCCAACTGTGATGAAACTTGTCTTCCTGCATTTCAGGATTGAGATTGGCAAGGCAAGAAGTCTAATTGATTGGTTTCCTCTTTCTCAAAAAATACATCTCTTAAGCAAGCTAATTTTTTTTTTAGGTACTGGGACTTGAACTCAGGATCTTGTGTTTGGCAGGCAGGCACTGTGCCACTGAGCTTTATTCCCAGCCCCCTAAATGTTAAGAAGACACATGACCTTGATTTTTTCAAACCTGAAATGAGTGGGACTGCCACCAGCTTTTTGAAACATAAAGATTACACAAAATCAATTTCACGCTGTTAGAAACTGAACCATACACAAACTTGACTAGAGCATCTTGGCTTTTCTTCATGGAGTTCACGCAGAATGAACTTCTGGAATCTTGATTTTTGTCTCTGTCTCCTCATGTATGACCTGTGTCTTAGATTTCAGGGTAATATTTCAGCAATCACCTGCCACTAAAGGAATACTGTTCTTGTTTTATTTCATATGATGAATAAGAGGGCCAAACACATTCTCTACAATTACTTTTAAGACAGCAAGCCAGTGAGGCCACCACAGGTTATGTAGCCAGATGTCTGCCATGGCTTCAGTCTCTAAGAACCTGAAGAACTAAGTCGGAGGGCGGGATCACCACCTGCGGCACAGAGCTGGATAGGCAAGTCGACCCTAGATAGGTGAGACTTAATAATCTGCCTGTGTGATACTTTCGCCTAATTCCTTCAGCAAAACAGTACCTGCTTTAAATAAAAGAATAAATATTACAAAAGAATAAAAGAATACACAATAAGAAGCAAGAATACAATGCAGACGCCTCATCCTTTGGATAGTGAAAGTACCATCCATCGAATTTCTGTAAATTGTAGAAATTAGTAAAGGGAAAAAAAGTTATCGCTTTGCCCATGCTATCCGGGGTCTGCCAGGTAATGAGAGTGGTCGTGAAGGCTACGAGGACCTGTTCAAGGACAAGATGGGCCAAGTAGGATGGCGGAAATAGGAATCTTAACACTGGAGCCCTTAAAAACACAAGAACTTCACTTACTTTATTTACCATATATTTTTTTAAAGCCTTGAAAAGAATTAGAGAAAACTTCCTGTATTCTTTGGCTTTCAGTGCAAATACATCTTCTGAAGGTAAGGCCTGTTTCAGCTCCTTGCATTCTGTACAGGTTTAGCCGCTTTAGGTATCTGTGTACGCGGGTGAGAGGCAAGTGGAAAACGCTTCTGCCCGGTCTTGCTGATATCGTCAAGCATATCAGTTCACAATTTAATTACATATTTGTGTGTTAGTAGATGTTTAAGACTGAAGTGGAGCTTTCCAAAGCAAAAATGTCACCGAGAAAAGAGTACCTGAAGTATGCTGAAACAGAGTACTTTTAAATAGCATCAGGGTGTATAGAAATTACTGACATGCAGAAAAACTGCATCACAAACTAGGGCCAAAAAAATCACCCTTAATTCTGTGGGCACATTCTTGTTCAGTACACATAAGATGGAGCTTTTTGTTCTTGAGGAGCCTGTAAGGGCCAGTGATCGTGAATCCTAAAGGTGACCCCTTATACAAGTGGCTGTGTAGAGTGTCATGTGTACATACACTTCCACAAGATAAACTGCCACAGCAAAAAAGCGTATCGTTCTAATGCACCGTATGGATTGAAACGCCTCCATTGCTGTATAAGTGGTGTAAATAAATCAGAACGATATCTAGACAAAGTTACACTTTGATAGATGAAGAATCTACACAACTACGTGTTTATAGTATGATGGAACCTATGGTGCCATATGAGAAAAATGCATTTTGCAGATAGACCTAAATCTTTATATTGTTGAGATTTCTAACTGACCTGTCTCTTTCCATCATGGAGTGGCTACATGACCATAAATATGGGGAACTACTGACAGCATAACTCATCCCTTAAAAAGAGTTTATTCTTAGCAGCTAAGACTTTAAAAAGAAAGGCTGTACTTACCCCAGACAAGGACAATGTATCTCAGTGGAATGAAGTATAGGATGACTGTGAACACACAGAGGGCCACAATGGCCAGCCAGCTTAAAAATGGGACAGTCCAGTTGAAAGTACTGAAGGAAAAATTAACACATCAGCAATCTGCACCCATCACACCCTTTTCAAACAAAGATTAAAATCAGTGTGATTCTGACTCACTTGGAACCTAGTCAGCTGCTTTTCTTTCTGGAGTACAAGCCCATTGTAAACTATCTGAGGACACAGGTTAGTATAATCTCAATTCCATGCACACAGGGCCCAGGGAAAGTTGGACTGCCAATCCCACCAGACTGTCTCAGGTGACTTCCGAGTTTAAAGCCATGGCACTGCTTGAGCGAATACCCACATAGTAAAAAGATTTTTGTTTTTCTACTGCTAAAACTTACTACTGAATGTTGTTTTTTTTTAAATCTTCACAGAGTGGAATGCTCCTGGGCTTACCCTTCTTCCACCAGCTCTCAGTATTTCCCTCACTGGAAATAAAATATTTCCAGCAATTGTCTATAGATGTAAATCTTTGACTATTGTGTAAATGCTCGGAGTTTTTGAATTCCTTAGAGGAATACTCCCCACCCAGCTGTGTTTTAAATAGATCTAGAAATCAGGGACAAAGCAGTTAGCCCTGTAAAACTTCACCTGTTACCATTGTCCTCCTTCACCAAAATACATGTGTGATTAAGGAAGTCAGCGATGTTTTACGCTCCTCCCTGTAGTACTCCCGGCATGGGAGAACGTGGCACACAAGGGGTTTGTGGGATAAGCCGTGAAAAGGGAGTGCAAGCTGGAGAGGTGTTACAGCAGGGCAGGACCACGGGTCTACAGGGTGGCTATCCTGCTGCTGAGCGATAGTGTGAAGGGCTGGGTCAGAAAAGCCAGGTGTATTGACAGTCACACAGCACAGTGACAAGCACACACACAGGATCCCTGAGCAGAAGGAGGGGAAGTTAAAAAAGGTAAGATGGAGATGGCAAGGAATTTATGTGGGAGAAAAGGGAAAAGGAATGAAGGGAAAAAGGCAAAATAATTATATACACTACTTTTTAAAAGACAGTACAGAGAATCAGGGAAATGGAAAGCATGACTGTTTTTAAGCTTTTTGTGTAGAAGTTCTGTGGTGAATCTGATAGTTTTTAAGAAAAAACCAAAATTACATAGTAAATAAAAGCATTGCCTGGAGCCACCAAGGTTGGACATATCACCATTTACAGGTACACCAGTGCATCCTTTGACATGCCCCTGATCTCCAGCCACCAAAGAGCAACTGATAGACAATGCTGACTGTCCCTTTAGCACAGCCATTTCATGAAAGGAGCCAGGAAGCTGGCAGAGGTGTGTTCAAAGCCTGGATTCTGTTATGTGACTTTAGATGAATGAGTCTAATTTGATTCTGTTATGGGATTATAGGTGAGTCAATCTCACTAGCTCTCCACTTTCTACTTTTAACATGAGGATCACTTTGATTGTATCAAGGAAGGAAGGAAGACTCATGAGGGTAAATGTGTTTATGTGAATCAAGGTTTTATTATTAGAGCTGGTGAACTCCAGGAGTCTCGATTATGGCAGTCAGAAAAAAAGTTCAGAAAACTATGAAACTGTATGTGATATAGGTACATGTTAGAGTTTTTTTCTGCTGATTTCCTGGTAATGGACATTATAATCATTTGGAGTTGGGTTTGGCGAGGGCAATTTTGATCCAATAATGGATGCTTGCTGAGAAGTATTTTTCTTATACAGTACCTTAGCGTAATGCTTAAGCACTGTTCCTTAGTTTTGTGGTATGTAGCTTGTTTTTTGTGTCTACTGTTTCCTAAAACTGACTTTTCTAGTAAGCAGTCCGAAGTTGGATCGGTCTGTCCTGCTTTCAGTAACCCTGGGAGTCTGGCTTCTTGTCTTTGTGTCTTTGTTCCTTCCCTGTGTGGTCAGGCAGCAAGCATCCTGTGACTGTCAGCAGGTGAGAGATCAGGCTTCCCTTCTTTGGTGGACACCTGTGCTTCCTTTACTCTGCCTGCTTGTGGAGCGAACAGAAGGCTGAGGGTCTGCTCGCTGTCCTGTGGCTCAGTGCAGAGCCATCCATCACACCACTCTGTGTGTGCGGGCACTGGCAATGCAAGCGGAAAACCTTCCTCCTCCGGGCAGCCCCGCCGAAGGGCTCCCTGGGTTCTCCGTACTCCTATTGGAAGGAGAAATGGCAGAGAATCCTCTCCTGTGGAGCTAATGTTAGGGGGAGAAAGCTTACCTTTTCTATTCCACACTTTCCGTTCTGGAATCTAAATCTAGAATATGCTCTTCCCAAAAAAGAGTTGCAATTCAAGAAAGTTCTGGAATGATTATGTAGTAAGAAGATGTAATATTTATAGAGGTTTTTCATTACATGCTTAAAGATTGCTTCAGTATCTGCCTTCCTGGGTAGATGCTTTTGATCTGCTGTAACCCTGAGGAGTACACTTTTTAAATACACAAAATATGATTGTTGTGCAAAGCAATGGCTCTTATAAGATTCACTGAATGTGAGCAGGGAAAATTCTACAAAGACTGGGTTTCCAAGACTGGTCTACTGCCCTGATCCAGTCATATCTTTCCCTTGGCTGTCATGTTCTGTTTGAAGACCTCCTATTACCTGAGCTACAGAAGAGCCTCTTCCCTCAAGCGCTCACTAGCCTGGCTTGAGGCCTGAGCTGACCCAGGGTCTTCCAGTAGAAGTGAGAGGTTTCATTCATGTATCAGCACACAGTGAGCCCCAGAGAAAGGACATCGCTGTGTAGGGAAATGCTCCAAAGCTAGAGCTGCACACTGTGCCTCAGTGGATAAGGGGATAGAGGACAAGGAAAGATTCTTGGAGGTAGAAGTAATAGAGGGAGAAGGAAAGAGAAAAGATGTGGATATGAGTCTTTAGAAGTCTGAGAATGAATGTTGCTTAGGGGCACATTTGAGAGTGAGAGGAAGGCCATTCTGTCTAATATAAGAAAAGTGAAAACTCAGCACCTATCCATACGTGGAAATATATTAAACAAAAAATTATACAAAATAAAATGCATTATCCCTCGCCACATGAAAGGTACCGGATGAATGACTCACACCTTTAGTTTAAATAATTTACTCCTTTCAAATTCTATATATGTCCAAGGATCTAAATCTGCAGAAAACTTTTGGTTATGAATAATAAACAGTGGGTAGATATATGAAACTAGGAAAATACATCTCATCCAGAGACACAGCACCCTTTCTTGACTAGATCATTAGCAGTTGCTTCAAGGCCAGTTTCACATCTTAGTATGGGGCCTGATAGATCAGAAACTCATGATTACTATAAGTCTACCTTACTGTTTTTATAAATAAATAATGGTTTTGAAAACATTAGTAAATACAATTATTTAAAATAAGAGTACAGCAATAACAGTTTCTTAATTTTATATTAAAAATCACTGAAGTTGTGTTTATTTAAAAGTTAAGGGGAATCAATTTCTTTATTATGATAATTCTATGATTTTCTAAATGATAAAACATTATTGATAATTATGATACCGACTATTACATTTGAGAGAGCTTAAGTTTTTCTAGGGTGTTATCACATAATAGAATGTTTTACAAGTTTAGAGTAGCTTGATGAGACTATAAGTAGTCTAATAACACAATGCAGGTGTCTTGATTACCTGAAGTCCTCATGTAGTTTGGATTTGTTTCTTGCTACGATTTCATATTCCATTTAAGAACAAAGTCTTTCACTGTGAAAAATGTGCTAAAATTTAGGACGGTGTTATTTCTTCAAAGCTACAAGTATGACTTCTTTCCAACCAATATGTTCTGAATTTCAGGGAGGAAATTGACAGAACTTTCATAACACCAAAGACTGGCAGAAGCAAAGTAAATAATGATGAAACTGAGCAATGGATCACCCAGAAGGAGTCTCTCTTGCCAGAGAGAATGTGGTGTTTCACCCTTTGAGAAACAAACGACACCCTGCCCCACAGAAGGCCAGGTCCCAAGTGCCGGCAACACTCACTTCTTTATCCTTTCGCCAAAGGAAGCCACTTCATCTAGGATGTTCTGGACACTGACACATACCTCTTGGATGGCATAGATTTTATTGATAAATCCCTTTTTTTCACTGTCCTGAAATGCAACAATAACAAAAAGAAATTCTGCATAAATAAATGATATTTTCTAGTGCTTGAGTTCTTTGGGTTGGTCCTTCCTTGTATTTTCAAATTTAAATAAACGCTATCTCTTGTGTATCTGTACGTAGAATTTGTAGTAAGGGTCAAGGAGGAAGGCAGCCGAGCATCATGGAACTGTGTGACTAATAAAGATGGTTGTCGAGCAGGACCCTCGAATTCTCTTGCTTCAACCCTGATGGCTAGGTCTGAGAGAGGGCAGATCTCAGAGTTACTCCACCTGACATTTGCACAGACCCAGGACCTACTGTGACTATTTAGCACACCCAGTGTCTTCACCCTACCAGCCACAGGCCTAAGTCTGATGTTGGCTCTGGAAAGTTCATCAGCAAAAAATGCTTGGGTGTAAATGAGAAGACCTGTGAGCAATGAAAATAGCAAAAAAATGACAAAGGTGACTGAACTCCATTATGTGGACACTTTCTAGATCCCATACTAAGCTTGACCCCCCCTTAAAAGTAATATTATTCCATATTATACAGCAGCATATGCTATCAGTCAAGGCTCTAACTGTACACCCCACCCTTTTTGTACTTAATTCATTGTACATCTTATGCAGAATTTCAGCAAGCTAGTATGCTCCAGGGAGTGGGCGGGTGGGTTGGAAGGGTAGGGATCCAGCACAAAGCTCTCAGGGTGATGTGAGCCTAGGGAAAATGTGCATATTCTGTAATTTTAGATCCAGAGGAAAGAAATGGTGGTGGCCTTTCACGATTGAAAATTCTGCTTAGTAGCCTGGCATCACAGGCACACGCCTAGGCTGTTTGGTGGAGACCATCCAATCCTCATTCCATGACTCCATTCCTCTATGCCAGCTTGAATATCTATGGAAATGTAGATCCAATTTCATTACTTTTAACTTCTTTTGAACACTTGCATATTATGCCAGAACACTTGAGACCTCATGTGGCAGTCAGTGCCTGCTGACAGCAGCCAGGAAGCTAGAATAATAATGTCATGTTGCACATTTACATACTGACTTTCATTTCAGAAGAGTCTAAAGCACTTTACACTGTGAACACTTGGCCAGGGCTGGCGCCCTGCCACCCGGAAACCAAGAGTAAGTGAATCACAGGTGTGTGTGTGTCCTACAAGGGCAACGCGGTACACAGGGACCATGGGCATGAAGGCCAATTTCATAACTTGGTCTTTAGTACAGATTCCAGTTACTTACACTTTCATTTTAAATTTAATTCCCAGGGGAGACATTGTCTACATTATTCAGCTTGCTTATCACTTCTCGGCCTTTTGGCTGAGATCAAACGCAGTATTCATCTTGCTGATGCCAAAACAGATTGTCAGACAACGAGGTAGAGAAGACACATGTAACAGTATGGGAAACTGCGTTCCCAACTATCTTCAAAAGCCACCCTTGCCTTGATGGACTTACACGTATCAACTTCTTTTCTCTCTCTCCGTTTAATAAAACAAAATGCGTTAATTTCACCTATGCAGTTATGCACTTTAAAATACACAGGCACGTCTTGTGACTCCTGCCACTTCTTTTTGTATCTACAAAGTTAGTCTGCAGGGCCCCTTCTGTTCTCATCCCAAGCACCCGTTGAGTTCATTTATGTCTATGAAGCAAAATATCCTTACAAATGACTTCTATGTATGTGGCAAAGAAACTGGAGGGCTCAGCGTGTGCATCAGAGGTAAAGCATGTGCTTAGCATAGGCAAAGCCCTGGGTTCAACCCCCAGCATTGAAAGAAGAAAAGGAAAAAGAGGTAAATCGAAGCAAGCCAGCTGTACTGTGAAAGTCCAGTAACAATAAGCTTTTTCTAGTTCAAAAGTATGTGAAAATTTTTCTTTCACAGTAACAATATAAAATACTTAGATATAACCTTAACAAGAAATGTACAACGATTTATATGAAAAATACAGAGATCGTGTTTATGCACTACAGTATTGACTATTAAAATCTTTTTCAGTCAGATATAATGCAAACAGACTTTAATGTTCAGAGTTTACTGAAATGTGGAGAATTTGATAAAGTGTTTCTAAAATTTGTTTGGAAGAATAAATGGGTAATTACAGCCAAAAAGTTATTTTTTATAAATTTATTATTTTCAGTACCGGGGATTGAAGCTGGGACCTCCAGCGTGCAAGGCAAGTGCTCTACCAATGAGTTATATTCTCAGCCAGATGCAGAAAATTTTGTGAAAGAAATATTGAGAAGGCATTTAGTGGGCCAGGTACTTAGGTAATGAAAATGAGATGCAGGCTTTGAGAAGCTGTTAGCCAAAGGATGCATCATAAAAAGGAAGGTGTTGCCTGTGCCCCAGGCCCTCCTCATTCTAAGAAGATTTTTAAAGCTGAAAAAAATTATGAAAAGGCAATAAAGGTAAGTTATTTACTATTCTTGGAATAGAAAAGAACTTTCTAAACATGCAAGCAGTAACTCACAAAGGGAATACTTGCTAGCAATAGTTATATAAAATTAAAAACTTTCTGTCAAAAGTTGTCATCAATTTAAAAGACTAAGGCTGGGCACATAGCCCCATGTAATGCATGTGTGATTCACAGGGCCTGACCCACAGCATCACTGGAAAGAAAAAGTATAAAGGGGAAAAGATTGCCACAAGTATGACAAATGATGAGGTGGCATTCCAATTATATTCAATCATCATCTGAAAACCTTTCATTGATGTTTTGCTCCTGATAATAAAATATCATTAACATATTGGATAGGATTAATTATGAACTCAGCAAATATTTAGAGAGTAATGGCAACAGAAGTGTTGATGATCCAGTAGCAATAAAAAGTGGGGAGTAAGTGTGATTTATAATATGATCCTAACATTTGTACATGGTTAGACTGACAAAAAACGAAAGGAATGTATCAAAATATTCAGAAAATGGAAGTTCATTTCATACCATCCAGTATGATTCCAAGTAATATATTAGAACTAATATGTCAACAATTAACATATTGGCAATTAATATATCAGAAATGTTTTTTGTGGTATTGGATATTCCTTCTATTATTAAAGGAAGATGGACAGAAGAAATAAGTGAGTTAAAACTTATTGAGGGTGGTTGTACTTTTAATCTATTTTTCCTTACTGTATTTTTAACTTCTTTTCATTCAGGGTCTTGTTTAGTTTGGGCTGACCTTGAACTCACCATGTAGCCCAGGCTGGCCTTGAACTCCTGGAAATCCTTCTGCCACAGCCTCCTGAGAGCTGGACTTACAGGTGTGCACCACCACATCCAACACTTTTTTGCATTTTTATAAACTATCTTGAGTAATTTTTAGAAAGAAGGAAAATATAAATAAAAGTAAAGTGCTTTTCACATAGCCCATCATATCCTCACAGTCATCCTACAATTTTTTTTTTTTCCACTGTACAGAAGAACTGAGGCTCAGAGAAAACTGACAAACTTGGATTGGGACTAACTGCCCAACGTCTGAGCCTGTCTTCTCCATAATCTGTCTGTTCTTCCAGTTCAATCCAGGAACATTTCAGTTCTTCCCCAGAATCTCAGTGGCATAACCAACAAGAAATGATTTGAAAATGCTTGCGAACTTGTAGACAGGTCGATCTAACCTTGAGGGTCATCATGCTGCTGAAATCTTTAGTAAGAAAATGAAATCCAGGAACTTGATTGAAAGGTGTAAACAACCAGCTTTAAGGTCAACAATGTGGTACATAAATAGTAAACTGGGAACTTCATTAATAGAATGTTATTTAAGGAATCTGCAAAGATAATTTTTAGTAGATACTTTAACATACCAGCGTGCATGGGTGATACTTAGCTAATACTCTGTAAAAATCAAGCTCACTTTACATAGTCTTTGTCTCTCCTGCCAGCTCAGCCCACCATCATTCCCTCATCCCTGGTCACCAAAGGGTAAAATAAGGTGGTCTGTCTCGAATGTTGACAGAGTTTTGGAAAGGAGAGTCTTTGGAGTAAAATTTCTATTTTAAAATCTGTTTCATCAGATGCTATGTTCCTTCACTGTGGTCTCCAACCAATGAAGTAATTACTCTTTTTATACAGTATATGACCCAAAAGTACAATGAGTAATGGAATTGCTCTGTGTCCCACTCCAATATTTCATACTTCCCCCCCAATGTTCAATACTTTATTAGTAAAGAATAAATTGGTACATTCCTTTTATTGTCGTATTTGCTTTCCTTTATAAACCAGCTTGGATGAAGGAAATATCATAGGGCAGTTAATCATCCAAAGGCTTGGTAGTGACACTGGTTTCTTTTAAAAATGCATTATTAAGATTTCTTTTGAAGATGTAAAAACATTCCCCATAAAAACAGCTATTACTATAAATCTGAAGCTATGTGACATTTATATCACACAACTATTGGGAATGATTCTGTACAATTTTTTAAAAAACTTATTCGATTTTTAAATACTCTGAAAAATATCAGTAAGTACAGAACTTGAATTACAGTGATTCTCTAATATTTGCCTGTTTTAATACCACATATCATCACACAAAGTTAACTAGATTCTTCCAGAGAAGTAGCTACATCCTAGCACGGAGATACTTAGGAAAATCAGCAGACCCAAAGCAGCAATAGAAGTACCTTACATATTTGGAGGATCCTGTTCATTGCCTTTCAAGCCAAAATGACAGATGCCCCCTTTCTTTGACTCTCGGTACAAATGAGGAGCCAAAGGGATAGGCACCGGGGATGTGCATTCTGGGACTGGTTCCTCACGCTGGGCCGCATCCTGCCTCAGTCATTAATGCATTTAGGGGGCTGCCAGAGTGGTCACTGTCAACCCTGCTGACTAGAACGTGAATCTGTTGAACACCTGCGCTCCATGGGATCGCTGTCAGCAGGTATATAGAACAGGTTCGCTCCAAATATTACTATTAAAAATTATTTTCCCTCTAAGCTTGAGAGGAATACCTTCAGAGCAAAAGGGAAGTGCGATTAAATCGTCTAGATAACAAAGATTAAGTGGAGCTGTGCTAACAAACCGGGGCATATGGTCTCATATTTTTTTCCCTGAGGGAAGTAGCCAGAGTTGAGATACCTTCCACCCCAAAGAGCCAGTCTTGATCATAATTTTTTTTTGTCCTATGAAAGTCTTGCTGTATAATTTCTGGCTAATGTTCACCTATAAACTTGATATTTGTGGAGGCAAAATTAGACAAACTACCATTTGTCCTCCGTGAACACATATAGCTTCACATAGCATGAAATCTGCAGTCGTGCTTGGAATATGTTTATATCATTATGTTTTTTTATGCTAAAGATGGTTTGGGTCCACCACCTTTTTTAGTCCATTCGGTAAAATGTGGCTCAGTTCTGTACTTCTGACCTATGGGTGTGGCAGACAGAGTGGATACAGACACATAAAGAAGAGATCAAATGTTTTCTCCGTGCCGATAGTCCTTCTTTTTCAGATATAGAAAACTACATTTCAGCCTGAAATCCAGAATACTAAAATTCTCACAGAGAGCAGCTTGGCAGCTTACAGAATCCCTTGGCTACTGAATCTCATCTAAGTGTCTTAGTTCTTACTCTATCAAATCCTAGCCAGTTGACTTGCTGCCTGGCTGTCTTCCTGATACTAGCCTTAAAAAACAGGATCCATCCACTGAGAGAGTCAAGGGTTTGGAAAGATATTTAAGGTTACAAGGATAAATGGACTCTGTGTAAAAATGTATATTTTTCTCATGTACTTAAAAATTTCTATATTTCAGGGTTGTGAGGAGGATTATATTAAATAAGATAATACATACACTTTTTTTTTTTTTTTAAATACTGGGGATTGAGACCAGGTCCTTCACACTGTCTGTATCCCCAGCCCTTTTTTATTTTTTAATTTGGAGGCAGTATCTCACTAAGTCATCAAGTTGCTCAGGTTGGGTTCAAATTTGCAATTCTCCTGCCTCAGCTTCCCAGAGTGCTGGAATTACAGGCGTCCACCACTATGCATGGCTTGAAGATAATATATAGAGAGACAGTTCCTACCACAATGTCTGGTAAAAATAGGCATTTTTGTAAGTAATGGTAGTATTGTAGTAGTAATAGTGTAGTAGTAACAGCAGCAGCCATAGTGGTAAAATTATGAATACAACTTTTTAGGAAAAAGAATTCAAATTATTTTATTCATTAGCTTATATTAAAAACAAAAATTTGAACTCTTATAGGGAATTCTAAACTATGAAATCTTTAAGGCTTGCTTAGCTTTGCTCCAGATGACTTAGTACTCACCTGTCCCATCTGTTTTAGCCAATGATGGCAGTATCTTTACAATGTTACAGAGATATCTAACTTGGCAGAGGTTTTGATTTGGTTTTTCTTCTAGAATGAGCATTTGCCTAATCTTAACACTTTTGCCTCCTCTGCTACAAGACTGCCTTTCAGGGCACGTCTTCTACAATGCAGACTCTAAGAGCACTGTTGTACATTTGCAGGTTACTTTGAAGATGGCTGGAAAGTAACGAGAATTTGGACAGAAATATCACCTGGATCAGACACTGTAAAAACAGGCATGAAACTATCAGCTAAAGCCGGTGTGGTGGAGCACGTCTGTAATCTCAGCAATCTGGGAGGCTGGGGCAGGAGGATCGTAAGTTGGAGCGCAGCCTGGGCTACTTGGTGAACTAGTTAGATGCTGTTTCAAAATAAAATAAAAAACAAACAACAAAGGGCTGGGGATGTAGCTCAGGGTGAAGGCCCTGGGTTCAATCCCAGTATGGAAAGGAAGGAAAGGAGAGGAAGAAAAAGAAGAAAAAAAAGAAAGAGAAGCAAGCAGGCAAGCAAGCCAGCCAGCTAACTGGGACTCTGGAATACAGGATGATTATAATGAAAGACAGGAAAGAAATAAGAGAGGGAAGGAGGGAAGGCAACAGACAGAGACAGAGACAGAAGAGGAGGGGAAAGGAGAAAGAAAGGAAGGAAGGGAGAGAGGGAAGAAAGAAAAATTGGGGCAAATATGAGAAGAAAAGGAAGTCTTGGATCAGAAACCAAATGACACAATGCCAAGGCACAAATGAAGCTTCCTAACCACATTAATTTCTAGTTAAAAATTGTCACTTGTGAAAGAAAGGTTGTACACAAGATATATTCCAGTAAGTGGGAAGACACCTTACAGACGGTGCGCAGGGCTGTGTATACCCTATGGGGGAGCGGCTCCCTGGAACTCAGCTCCTTACTCTTGTGATGTAAAGCCTAGGAGAATCACAACTTCTCTAGTCCTAACGAGTTATGAAACCCCCTTCTAAACATCTTGCAAATCCACAAAAGTTCTTAAAAGATGAGGATTTTGATTCGTGTCTTTGCCAGCAGGCCACAAGCACACCTTCTGGAGAGGGATATTGGAGATTATTGCCTCAAGCTCTTGTCCCCACAAATCCTGCCTTCTGGGGAATTCCCTGGAAGGCCTGACTCAGGGCCAACCTGGACAGAAAGCTTAGGCTGCTGTCCCCACATAACAATGGCCACTTTCCCCCCGGAGTACAGAGATAAGAATTTGTGTCCTCCACAGGTTTTTCTGTAAAGTCTAAACAAACAGATTAAGGAAAGGGTTTGAAAATGTGAAAGCGCAGGAGGACAGTGGCCTGGGACAAGTTCCTGCCTGTCTTTAGACCTCATTGGAAGAGAAAAAGTTAACTAAAGTATGTCCTAAAATCCCCTTTGGCTGCATTCCCACATTTTACAGATAAACGAGCAAGGGTGGAGCTGTAGCTTCCGTCCCTACAAGTCTTGAGAAGCTTATTTGAGGACACCGCTGGTGGGGGAAACTGTTTTACTCTTTCTGTGAATTCTGTCCTGGAAACATGGGGATTGTTTTTGAATCCAAATAGCAAATGCTGGGCTAGGTTTTCTTGACCCCAATTTCTAGTGGCAACTATGTGAACGGAGGCGGGTACTACTGAGGCTAAAACCCACTGCGCTACAACCCCAGCCCACCCCCTTTGCAAAATTATTTTTCAGATAGGGTCTCATTGAGTTGCTCACTGGGGACTTGAACTTGCATCTTCCTGCTTTAGCCTCCCTAGTGCTGGGATTGTAAGTCTGCCACTGTACCTGTGAATGTGCTTGTTTTAAAAATCTCTTCTGAAACAGTTTGTTTCATTTTCTTTTCTGTTTATTTGTCTTTTATTTTTTTGATACAGGGTCTCACTATGCAGTCCAGGCTGGCCTTGAACTCACCGGGTAGGCCAGGCTGGCCAAGAACTCACAGTGATTCTCCTGCTTTGGCCTTCAGAGTGCTGGGATTACAGGTGTGTACCTGCGTGTCCAGTTTGTTTCACTTTAGTATCTATATTTAAATATGGTTTAAATTCAGAGGCAGAGCTAAGAGGGCAATTAGAGCTGAAAAAGGCTGTGGGCGCTTCATAACTCTATTCAAAAATTTTTTTTATTAGTCCATGTTTGCAGTATGTAAAGATTTCACTCATCGTGGGAAGCTAGCACAAGCACATAACACATTCCCCTTCCCTTCCTCTTCCCTCCCTCCATCTCTGGGGCCTCTTCCAGTGCGTTATAATTCTAGATGAACACTGTCTCTTAGAAGGTGACTAGATTTCTGAATAACTCTGTGTTGTTAAGCATAGTTTAAACATTGCCTCCATCATTTCCTTAACTACATGACTTTGAGCAATCTGACTTTTTCATCTGTAAAATGGGGATAGTAGAATATTTCCTTTCATGGTTGTAAATTTAATTTAACACGTTTAGAGCAGGCTCCACAAACATCTGGGACAAAGGCAGTACTTAGACAATATCAGCCATTCATGCTAACAGCATATAAAGAGGTCAAAAAGGAAATACTGTGACAAGAGGAAATACAGGGAAACTTTTATGTGTGAATTTTTATTACATTTTAATAGATGACAGAATTCTCTGCTATATGACATGACTCGGGAATGTTATCTTATGTTTGTGTCTTGTCATATGTATCATCTTATCCTTACAAGTAGGGTGACCGGAATTTATCTCATTTCCTATTTGAGGAAACCCATTGCTGGAAACCTTACTTCACACTTCCCCTGTGCTCGGCTCCTTTAATGCCTCCAGCTGTATGTGCTCGCACCTGAGGTACAAGCTTTGCAAAACGGCATCTGAGTAGAAAG
This sequence comes from Chinchilla lanigera, assembly GCF_000276665.1. NCBI lineage: Eukaryota > Metazoa > Chordata > Mammalia > Rodentia > Chinchillidae > Chinchilla > Chinchilla lanigera. The sequence continues at coordinate 17,728,370 of NW_004955418.1, read as the reverse complement.
TTCATCAGTTTACCACATTCCTCCCCTATTGAAAGTTCTGCGTCCTCCACAGGCCTCCGGTCACACTGATGCAACACACACACTGTTTATCACACGTAGCTATCATGTGATTTTATCTGTCAGTGCTTACGCAAGTAGAACATCCCATTAGAGTCAGTGCCTTGTTCTTCACAAACCTCGTGGCTGAAACAGGGCCAGAGATAGTTAATCTTCAACAGTGCGTGCTCTATTGGCAATCTACTTTCTAGTATAGCTTTTGTTTGTTGCACAAAGGGTCGAACTCACGGCCTTGGTTATGCTAAGCAAGCACTGGACCACTGAGATATAGTCCTGGCCCATTAGTGTGGTTTTTAATCAAAGAAAGATTCCTTTCAATTGGCAAAAAGAAAAGACATATACATAGTATGCAGGGCTCTCAAAATTTTTTTCTTAAATCTGAGAAGTTATATACCTTACTAGGGTTTTCTGACCTGTGCAGCATTTTAATTTATCTTTCCACTTGAACAGGTAGGAACAGGTGGTTCCCAAATGATACAGATTGGGAAACTGAGGCTTGGAGAAGCTAAAATGCCATTACTGGTTAAAAAGAGTGCCTGGTACTATAACCAACGTCTCATGATTCAAATTGGGTTTCTTTCAGGTCACTGTCAAAAAGCTGTCATGTCACATGTGGTGTTTTTTCATTACATTGCTGATATTTAAGCTTAACTCTTCCCCCAAACTAATCTTGAGTTATAATCAGATTGTGAGAGAAAAGAATCTTATTAGTATTATCAAAACAATGTTTTCTTCCACATTTCTAAAACCGAATAAGCATTACTTTATGAAATCCGGAGGCTATTTTTCTTTACAAATATTTTACAAGACAAACTTGTACCTTTCTAAAAAAGCACATCTGTTGTAAATTACTCCCTTACAGAAAGAGAGAGAATCCCCAACCCTTCTCCCATCTGAGCTTAAAAGAGATTTGTTGACATATTCTAAGGCCAGCACAGACAAAACAGCCCAGGAAAGAGGAGGCGGTCAGCAGGACCAGGGATCAGCTTTGCTTAAACTAATTCCACATGCCCCATGAACCATTAGCTGTTTTCTATTTCCTGCCCTAAAGAGCTGCAGTGAAAATAATCTTGGGTAGGGAAAAGCTGCACTTATTACCTCCCCCCAACAAGACGCTGCATTAGCAAACAGAACATATGAGCCACCTTCGGCAAACCAAGGTCTTCAATAATCCATTTTTCAAACACTACTGGTATTTCCTTTCTAAACAAAGATGGGCTGGGACTGGAGTCACTTTCATCATTTGTATGGTTACAATTGCCAAGTTTCTGGAAATAATCTCCATTTGAATACTGGATAATATTTTTTATAGAAGCCAACAACAGTTTTATTGCTGTTTAATTTCCATGATTTGTTTGTTTGCTGTGAGTTTTCAGGGTTCTGAGAACACAATGTGTGGGGGCAGGGAAAAGTCTGAAGAACGAATTAGGGAAAAAGCAACACTGAAGTTGTGTTAATGGCCCAACTTGAATCCACCTAACGTGGGAAATCAGCATTAGGAAAAAATGATTTGCTCCACCGTCTTGGGCTATTCTCTCTCGATTTCCCTATAAACAGCAACATAATAAAATCACCCACCAGTTTTGGTCCTTGGCATAATATGGAAAATCAGGAACAGGACTTAGAACTCAACTGTTCTGCACAAGAAGAAAACAGGGTCCTTCCACGAATTTGGACAAAGCAGAGGTGACGGCCATACAAATAATGTGCGTGGAAAGTCTGAAGGAATGAGGCCACCCTTCTCTATTGATGCCATATGTAGCACATACATAAAAAAAAACTAAGTGCTCTACGGGATGCTGCTGATATATGGGGAAAGCCTATCCCCTAAACCCCTTCCTTACTGCAGACTAAATCACTAAAACAGGCTCATTCTGAGGTCAACACGGAAGGAAACACCTAAAACCCAGTTTCCTTCACTCAGTCATGTGCACGATGGTCTGTCCTTCAGTTAATTTTGGAGTGGCTCAGAGGAAGATAGCGCTGAAGGGGTTAGACAAAGATGGGAATTAATTTGAAGAAGTATTTTAAATTCTCACACTGTGAATGGCTATTGGTTTAACAGGATAAAGTAAGTCCTTTATTACTTGTAGTGTATGTACCTGCTTTAAAAATCTCTGTATCTAAAACAAAAGTAAAATGGACGTGGATTGAGGTGATCACGAACTTTCTTGGGCTTGCATTGATCAGAGATATGGATGCCTTAAGCTTGAATCCTGTCCTCACCTTGTAAACTATGTGACCAGGATGAGTTATTTAAACCTCCCATATGCTCAGTTTCTCCATTGTGAGAATAAGATAATATTTGCCTCCAGTGTTAACAATGAAATCATGTGTATAAAGCTATTAGCATATTAGTAAATTTTATGTAAATATTAATTTCCTCCCACCTGCTAATTGTCTTTCTTCGCAGACAGTAACCTTTTCCTTTTTCTAATTTCTTTCTCTTTCTTTTCCCTGGAATTTGTGTTTAGAACCCTGGTTATCATTTGCTTAATTCACATCACCTTCCCATTTGATCAGTGTTTGGTTTAGCCAAATCTTTTATTCACTGATACAGTGACTAGTTATTGGATATTAACCACAAAACCACCACAGGTTCTAAGAAAAACATTAGAAAATGAAAGGTGCAATGAAAAAACCTGGGTATGCTTACATATGCTGGAACAAAAGTGTGGCCGACTTTGGCAACGCAGGAAGCCACTGCCAGGAGGAGGTGAAGTTATTAGAGTGCAGATGCTAGCCCATATGAACCAACTATTGAGCCGTGGAGGGTTTAACAGTATTTGAGATTATGGAGGGATCTGTCTGGAAGGAGCTGAAACACAGCGGAGACCCAGGTACCTACTTACTGTTGGAAAGTTCTCACCAGAAGTAAGGAGAGAATTGGAGAGGATAGACCTGTTTTTTGCTTCTTCCTTCTTTCCATCTCTTTCTAACCTTTTATAATCTCTCACTGACCAAATCCCCCAAAATAGTGTGGTCTGTAGGAGAAGGATGGGTAACGGGTGATCAACTTGGAAGCAAACAGGCGATAACCAGCACAAGACCCAAATTTCCAGAGGGATTAACCAGAGGAAGCAGGACTGCAACACACCTGTGCTAAGGCAGACACGCTCCCCTTGCTGGAGGAAACAGGAAGACCGAGCAGAGCAGTCAGGCGAAGGGGAAAGTGGTTTGGGAAGGTATCAGGGAAATCAGCCTGGTAAGCCGGAAGACAACTGGGGATATTCTTCTGAGTGCGATGGGAAGCTATTGGGGTGTTTCAACTAGGGGAATAACACAATCTGAGATCTAATTTACATTTTAAAAGACTACTTAGGCAGACTCTATCATAGAGGGACAACAGGAGACTATCATAGTAGTCTGCAAAGGGATGATAGTTTAGAACAGGGTGGACAACTGAATGTAAAAAGTATGTCAGTAGACTGGGCCTGGAACATGGGAAAAGGATAAATCTAGGAATTACTTACATTTACGGTTGAGGAACTAGGTAAATGAGTCTGATTTGATTGAATAGAAAAAGCCTAGAAGTCTTAAGAATATTCCTGGGAAAGGGGCAGAGGATGAGTTGTATTTGGGACATGAAAAAGGGTAGTTGTGGAGCAGATTGGTAGGAGCCAGTGCAGGAGACTGAGAGAAGACTGAGGTAGGGAAAAATCAGGAGGCACCATCGAAGTCAAAAGAAAGGGGTGTTTCAAAAAGGGGGGGCAGTGGGACCTCTGAAGCTCTTTGGAGAATTCGAGAAAGACAGCAGCAGAGCGCCCGTGGGTGTGGCAAATGGGTTACTGTGACCTGGGAAAGAGCAACTTCCGGTCAGTGGTGGGATGGAAGCTTTGAGAGATCAAGCAGAAAGTGTAGCTGAAACTGGCCACACTGTAGACACCTCTCAAAAAGTTTTGCTGGGAAGGCTTGCCAAACAATGGGGAGAAAGCTGGATAGCAAGTATGGACTCAGGGTTCTATTTTTAAAGATAATACTAGATGTTTATAACTCCACAATCTGAATTTTAGCAAAATTCTGTGGTGACTCATATACATGGTAAAGTTTGCGCAGGGCTATCCTACAGAAAGGATCATCAAAAGGGAGGTCAGCTAGTACTGTTCCGCTTTGTTTCTGACTGTCTTTGTACACTAGTCTCTTCCACTGCTTTAACAAAGTAAGCTCTACCCAGCTTTTCTAGCCAGTCTTTAACCTTTTTGATAAGGTTTAAAAAGATGTCACATGCTGTATCATTAAAAAGTCTAAGTAAGTGTTGTGTCCAATAGCCAATGATTTGCTCCTACATGGAAAAACGAACAAAAACCCTTCCCTTGGATGAAGGTTTCTTACCTCACTATGGCTTTTTTCCCCTCTCTCTCACCAATTTCTACTTATTTTTGGCTTTTTTGATTTCAGAGAAGAATAAAGGCAGTTGTTGGCTAAGTAACTGGATAAATCATCTAGCTTGACAGGTCTTCAATGATTTAAACTTTTTTACTTGCTGTATTGTCTGTCTGGGAATGTATTTGCTGCAGTATTTGTCTACTTTTGGAACCATTCTTATCCAGTTGGTCATAAAGTGGAAGAAAAGTTACTATGGTCCTAATACTCACTGCTCTACATTTAGTAAAGCACATCCTTGTTATGGGTCTTCAAATAAATAAACATCCTTCACGTACATGTATTGATTAGAACTCTTATACCAGTCTTGTTTGTGGGGGAGATGCTAGCATTCAGTAAGGGTGAGTTGTTTTCTAGACAGCTAGAAAATGTTGGAGACAGAGCAGGTGGTGGGTGTAAAAAGGGGTGACCCAAACCATGCTTTATAGATGACACAGCTCAGTGGACATCTCATAAAAGGCCCCCAGCAGTTCACTGTAATTTTTATTCTTTTCATCTTGTAATGCCTGTCCTCCCTGCAAACCTTTACTGCCAGATGTTTCAGAAAGGAATCCGAAACGGATAGGCCCCTATTTGAGAACACCTATAAAAAAGAAATCACAAATAGTTTGATTTCTGATTCACAGCTAATGTTAGCAACTCTAGCCAAAGAAAAAAACACAAATTGCAGAACATGACCAACAAAAGCAAGTACCTGTGTTATAAATGTAAGAAGAAAGTCTTCAAATGGAAGGCACTGAGAAAGAGTAACATTGCAAGAAGGCTGATCTTACTTCCTGTTCTTTTGAGTATATATTCTAGGAGACAAAGAAATGTTTCTTTTGGTACTTTCTGGTACAGCTAAATAGACCACTATAGACTTGGAGCAGGTTAGCAATGTTTTGAGTCTAATATGGTAGATTAATCACAAATTAGTAAAATGTTTAGCTCACTGCCTGGTTTACAGTACTTTCCAAAAATCTTACTTATCACCGTTTTGTTATTTTTTATTTTTTATTTTTTTTTGGTTTTTCTCCGGTACCAGGAACCGAACTCACGACCTTGCGCTTGCCAGGCAGGTGCTTTTGCCGCTAAGCTAAATCCCTAGCCCCACACCGTTTTGTTATTATTACTATTATTTTGGTTGTAATTATCATTAAGTGCTGGAAGGTGAGATTACAACAAATACTGACTTTTCCTATCTGATTTCTGGTGTGTCTATGTTATCAGACATACACAAACATGGAAATGCCTCTGTTTATGAATGCTCCTTGATTGTAAGCACGAAAGTTACAACAATCTGCTCTTCCTCAAACACACTGTGCAGAGTTGATAGAAATTATTTTGAACCTTCTGGTTTGTGTGACTTTTTGGCACATGTACCAGTATTATGAATTAGATATTTTATCTGAGCCAAACTGCTGCTATGCAGAAATATAAATAGACATAGCATTCTCCAGATAGACAGATAGCTGGGGGAAACAAAAACAGTGTTATAAATTAACATTAAAATTTTTATTATTCACTTTATTAATCCAAATGTCAAAATTGTCCCTGCAAATTGTATCTTTTCTTTTTCTTGCTTTGAATCATTTAAATATTTTTCTTTAGTAAATGGGTATTTATTCTTTTTACTTAGCAGAGTTAATGGGCAATTAAAAATGTAAAAACAGGGATAGCAAGTAATATCAGTCCTGTTAGTCTATTTTGTAGAAGGGCCGCCCAGTGGCAAATATCTCTGTGTGTGTCATCAGTATGGTACAGTGATCACACTTGAACATAATTTCTAAGAAATGTGAAAAGTATCAGTATAGTAAAGAAAGAACTTGACAGCAAGCGGTGTTCTTTAATATTGCTGACTGCAATGATTTATTCTATCAGGATAGAATGCTCATCTATCTAAATATTTGTGTATATCTCCTTTGTACCTTATTGGCTTAGAATATTTAAAGTAGTTGCTTTAAGAATTAATCAAATCATTCGACACTGTTAACATGTGCCAATAAAAATAATTTAAAGCACTGTAAGAGGAAAACAGGAAAAAATAATGAAAGCATTCCAATATGAGGCTACAGACCAAATGGTGGTACCTCCCCACCTCACAGAAAGCAATACATATATTGAAATCTACTTTGCAATGTAATGCTATTTGGAGGTGGGGCCCTTGGTTGGGGATTAGGTCATGGAGTAGAGCCCTCATGAGTGGGATTAGTGCCCTTTGAACAAGAGCTCACCCATCCCATTCCACTATGAGAGAATCCAGCAAAAAGAACCATCTATGAGCCAGGAAGTGGCCCTTGCCGGACACGGACTGTGCTACCACCTTGATTTTGGACTTCCAATTCTCCAGAACCATGAGAAATCAATGTCTGTTCTGTTACAGAAGCCGGAACACAGAAGACATTTAGAACATTAAGTGAAATCACCCAGGTATGGCTTATGAAATCATTTTATGTACTAAAATTTTATACATATAATATTTAAAGATGAATTTCACATAATTACTTGTCAAGGGACTTTATCTATTTCAAATGTGACAGATTTGATCATTCTCATGTACTTCGTTATTTAAGTAAGCTAGTTTTATTAGAAGGTGTTCAAAGTTATTTGGAATGCACTGGCAAATCACTTTGTGAAATTAAAAGTTCAAAAAACATTTAATGCAGTTGAAGTCAGGGAGCAAGGAAGAACAGAAAATGGCCCATTAGAAGTACTGTTTTATCTTATTTCCAGGAATTATGAGTGATAAGAAATTTCTCAGGGCTGGAAAATGGCACATCAAGAGATTCGGCTTTAGGCAAACTTCCAGAACTGTACTAGAGTGAAAGGTTCTCCAGCGTCCTTAAGCATAGTTATATGATCCACAGAAGTTTTCATCTTCTTTCTTTAGAACAAAATTCTAGATGCCACACAATGGGTCTGTAAGTCTTCTATATCAGCATGGTATAGATGGAACCATCTGTGTGGTACGATAGTCATAGTTCACCAAGCAATACTCCATAAAGACCCTAAAGGAATATCAATAAGATTGAGCAAAATGTTCACGGAGAAAATAAGCCCTTTTCCCACTTCTAAGTCAATTTTTAGATCTTCCTTTAATGATAGATGCAGGCGAAGCAGAAATGGGAGGAGCGATCCTGGGAGCTGTCTATATTCTATGGCGGCTACTCTACCCAGCTCTCCACGTGTGTTAGGATGCATCTGCACAAGTAACTTTGCAAAGCCCGTTTGATTAGCCTTTCACAGACAGAGAAATAGAATCTTCAAAAAGTCTCCAAATGTGCAGAGGGGCTGAGGGAGGACCAGAACCTACAAATGCCTGTCATCAAAAACTTGGAAAAAACAAAAACTGGGTCTCATGTTCCAGACAGACCTCACTGTTATGTAATTCTGTTCAATCAAACAACTCTAATCCCAGTTCTGTGATTTCTCCTAAGTGCAGTGTGATATTGTAATCAACATTCAAATTACTCCTCATGCACCTCCAATGCTCACTAAATGTACCAGCTGCCACTTACACACCAGCGCCTCCCTTTCCAGAATTCAGCGAGTGCTGCTGATTCAAATGTAAACACTCACTGCAGCTCGTTAAAGTAGGTTCATTCCTCTACAGATGTGCATGAGAGATACAACTTTTTTTTTAAGGGTGCAGGTTTACATCTCACTGTACTTCACCCCAGCCATAAAATGCTGAGGGAAACAGAGAATTTTAAGAAGTACAAAAGCAAAAATCTCTGGCAAACATTGTTAACATTTGGGATATATCCTTCCAGTCATATTTCTGTTTATTAATCTTTCTGTATTATTAATCTTGTGGTCATGGGTCAAGCATAGGGGCAGAGGCGCTGGTGTCAATGAACAAGTCAGACTCGCTTTAGAAGCCCTGATACTGAACATACAAATTTCTCCATTTAAAAGGAGATGTGCAGTCTGCATACACATATGCATACTTCTTGCTTTTGACTTCCTAATACTGAGCATTTTATTGATTTCCCTTTGTACATTATCATTGTAAAGTAATGATACCAAGACCATCTTCGCACATGAGTTTTTGGTATATCTTTTGTACTATCCTTAAGCCAAAGTCCCAGAAATGTAGGACTGAATGAGGCACATGTTTTTAAAAGTAAAAAAAAAATAGAGTCTTTAGAATTAAATATTACATGTTTAAATTAAGACAGAAAAGTCTTCCTTTTATTCCTTGGTTCTAAACTGATTTATTCCCCTCTTTGAGAACAACCAATGTCCTGCATTTCTTACATATTCTTCCAGAGATTACTCTCTGCATATCCAAGCAAATATATGCATATGAGTATGTGTGTATGTGTGTTGTTTCTTTTTTAGCTACAAAGAGTACTATCTTATAACACTGTCATTGCCCCCATTTTCCTACTTAACTATATAGCTTGGAAATTGTTCCGTATCAGTTCAAAGTGCACACGTTCTTATAGCTGCAGTATAGTCCATGGTTGTGAATGTACCATGATTCATCTAATCAGTTTTACCTTCATGAATGTTTAGGTTTTATAAATATTTTTGTTATTACAAAAAATAGAAGCAAGGAATACTGTGTATGTGTTCATGTATCTGTAGGATAAACTTCTGGAACTGGAATTGTTTGGCCAGAGGATTTGTGTTTTTGTAATTGTGGTATCTACTGCCAAATCGCTTTCCAAAAGAGATTGTACAGTTTCCCCTCCCACTGGGAGGACAAGGAGGTATCTATTTCTTTGCCAGGCTGTGTCACAGGCGTGCCTCCTCTCCTCCGTGGATTTCCAAGAATATTTGGAGACTCAAATTGGTTTCTGGGGGAGCTCCAAAGGGTCAATCTTTTATACTTTTAAAAGTACTTATCTATGTTATGTTTTGAATCAAATGTTATTTTAATTTACAGGATTAAATACATAATAAATATTAGGCAAGAGAATAGTTTTAGTATGGCTGTAGAGATGGCCAAATCAGCTGAGTATTTCACAGTGTTTGTGGGTCATGAATAATTTCCAAAGTACTGGTATACTAAGTGGAATTTTTCTTGTTTCAATGGCAATTTCCGCCAAAACTGGTACATGGAAAGAGACTTTTGATGTTATTTGTGCATACATGAACCCCAATGTATGTTTGAATAAATATTTCCATTTTGCTGATTTGAATGGATTTGCAAGCAGGAAAGGAACGTTTAAATTGTTTTTTATAAGTGTATTACAGTCAAGGACACATTGCCATTCATCTCCATCAAAAGACTCCTCCTTGCCTCATTCTTGCCCCTTTCTGAAGCAGTTCTGGAAGCCCTCTCCCATGTCTTTAGTTGAATTCTTGTGGCTGCTTCAATGTCCTGAATTGATTCAAAATGTTTACCGTTCATGGTCATGTTAACGCTGGGCAAGGGCCAGAAGTCACACGGTGGAGACGCACCTTACTGGTTTTACAAGCCTGCTTTTCTGTTGGATATCACTCAGCAGCAGCGCATTCACTGGGTTTTTCATCACACCTTGTAAAGACACTGACAAACCAGAACTTCCAGAACTGCTTCAGAAAAAATGGCGGGATAAGCACCTTCAAAGTCAGCAGGTCTATTCTGAGGGAGGGTAATGGCAATGGGTCTTTTACAGTAATTTTTAAAATATAAATATTCACTATCTTTTTTGGTCACCCTTATAGTGGCAGAACAGGCAGTGCTGCACTCTGGCGACACACACACAGGTTGTACAGCCAAATAGCCTGGTCTTTGGTTTCAATCCATTGCCCCTGGATTGGGACATTGCTAACTGTGTGTCCTCATCTGCCATAATTACTATAGCTAAACTTCAGTTTTTTATCTCTGTGGTATGTGGGACTGAGCCCAGGACTAGTCAAGCACTGTACTACTGAGCTAAATCCTTAACCATGGAGTTCAGCAGTTTTAACTATAATATATGATCTACAGAACTCAGTTATTATAAAGATTAAGTCACATATAATAAATTTCCATTGGATGAGCAACACAACTTCTACGAATGGCTGCTAGTATGCTGTCACTATGGCGATACAGTCCCACATCCCAATACGTGATTGTAAAATGCATTCTATGTTTATATAGATGAATGTAAGCAATACAAACATAGGTTAACACAGAATTTAGCATAACTCAAATTAGAACCTCGTTCAATTAATCTAGAATGATTAATACCAAAGTGCCAAGGCTCCTCCCAATCTCTCTCGCTCTCTCTCTCTGTCACACATATTTTAAATGAAAGAAAACAAGGAACAAATCTTTGCACAAACTTTTGAATCAGTTTCAGAAAGTAACGGAGTAAACTCTGAGTGTCTGATTGGCAACAGTGTGCAGTCACACCTGATGTCCTGAGATCACATGGAAAGGACACTGAATCATTTTTTGGTTAGTGGAAGAAACAATCAATAACTGACGGAGGGTCTGCTGTGTGCCCTGTGCTCTGTGCTCTAGCCGGAGCCCTGATAGAGTGTTGTGCCTTAGAGACATGGGCCCTGCCATCATGATGCTTCCAGTCAGATAAAATTACTTTTGAAGGCTATCATGCAAATAATATACTGCTACTGGGCTTCCCAGTGGTAGCAGAAGCAGTACCAGATAAGGGTAGTATCTATCTAATCTACAGAGGAAGACAGCTAAGTAGAGATATAAGCCTATGATGCAATTTCCAAATCTAAGTGCTCAGACAGTTTGGTCATTTGTTACTGAAGATATTTACCACTATTTGAATTCTAAGTAAGGACGTTTCCTGAGTGAACACTGAATAGGAAGTAATAAAATTCAAAGTCCCATAGGAGTTTCACTTAGCTAGCTCCAATTTTGCACCCAAGTTCTTTAACATTTGCAATAACTACCGCTGAGTAATATTTCAGTGACCTATGTTAATAAGTAGTCACGTGGGTTATAAAGTTATATTTCACTAGTAGAAAATCTAATGTAATTTAATTAGAACTTGAATTCTCAAAATTACCGAAATCCCATTCATCGGAAGAGAAGCGACAGCTAATCTCCGACCACAAACAATGCACGTTCACCACCTAGTGGCCCCTCTGGCAAACTTCAGTCCTGGTAATTTAATTTATGAACATTGGAAGCTTTGCAGCTAACTCTCCTTTAGTAGGCACTTTATGAAGTTTTGGCCCCTGGTTTAATCAGGATAAACTCTTTTTTATTCCTTTTCAACTCCCACTGCCCTTATGTTTACATCAGATCACTGTCCTGTTATCCTGCTGTTGGTGTACCGGCTTTCTGACCGGGTTCTCCACCAACTCTAACACACTGCAATGTATGTCATTCCTATACTTTAGAAATGTAAAGTAAATCTGTCTGCAATACATCCAGTAGGAGCACCTGGGTGGGTCCAATGTAAAGAAGTGCTTGACTCTGACCTTGCTCAACAAGTGTGGCCCTTCCAAGGTTACATCATACTTCCCAGCTGTCCCCAAGCTGACCAGACTCTCTTCCCACCTCTTCTCCACCTGGGGGATTCCTACCCATTCTTCAAGTCTTAGTACCTATTGCTTAGAAGTCCTCCTTGCCTACTGCAGTTCATTTGTGTCTCCTCCTTCAGGATTCTGAAGATGTTGATTGTTTCTAGCTCAAGATAGATCTGATTCACTTTGCTGCCTCTTCAGAATGCCCAGTATATATCTGCAGACTAGTAGATGGTTCCTCTGATGAAAAAAGCGGTTTCTGTGGAGGACCTCTTAAGGACCGTGATTGTTCTGTGTTCACTGCCCCCAGCTCAGGGAAGCACACAAAGCTCAAGATGTCCTTGAGGGCTGTGCCCGTCAGTCCTTACTAGTATTTCATTATTTCCATCTTTTAGTCTCAGATGTCTCCCAGGTGTGGCTTCCGATCACCTTGTCATCTTTTGCTCACTGAAACACATGTGATCTTTTCAACACCAGCGGTAGTTTGATGCCAGCATATCTGCATAGTCAGTGAGGAGAAAAACTAGCACGACGTTCCCCCATAATCAAGGCAAGAGAACTGTTCTTCTTTGATTATGTGAGCATTTTAGGTGGAAATTGGTGATAAAATTTGGCAAAGATTTGTCTCATTTATTCACTTCACTTTGTGTTTGCAGGGTGACTGTGATTAATGGATATCTTTCAAAGGTCACTATCCATCTTGAAAATATGTCAGTCCTATGTAGGTAAACTTCCACCTTTGAAGAGAGAATCTTACTGTTTCAAAAACACATTAGGCAAAAGTGTGATTTGATCAGCAGGGCACAGGATTCACGAAATCAACATTTATTCACATGATCTCACCTGCAGCAGCCACCAACCTCCTAGCTGTTATTAAAACTACTGCAGGGGCTGGGGATTTAGCTCAGCGGCAAAAGCGCCTGCCTGGCAAGCGCAAGGTCGTGAGTTCGGTTCCCGGTACCGGAGAAAAACAAACAAAACAAAACAAACAAACAAACAAAAAAAAACTACTGCAAGAATTGTAGTGGAGTATATTTGGTTCTTAAATTAATTTAAATATATCCTGGAATAGCAAAAGGTATTGAACTTCCTTCTCCACATGTCTACCAAATGACATGGCATTCTAACAGGAAGACACATTGATCTTAATGAAATGGATAATCCAAGGAATGCACATTCAGCTGATTGGTATCTCAAACCTCAATGTTAATGCTCAATTATAAGCATAGGATGAGATCTTAATGTTCATTAATTTGCAATACAGTTTAAATAGTTTTAAATAAAATTTTTATGAAGCTCAAATATTTTCATCGCATGAAGTGCTACAGCAATTACTCTGCCAGACACAATATTTTCTTGAATCATACACACATTCAAAATATATGTATATATATATTTCAAAAATAAGATTCATGTTGACTTCTCAATCTTAAAATAACTTTCTCTACACATATCCATTTATCTCTAGACAAACAGTCATTGAAAATATGATTTGCCAAGTATTTGAATTTGTGTGTCTACAGGCTGTGTGTTCTTACAATAAAAAAGTAGAAAAATCTACTTACATGCCTTCAGTTATCTTTGTTGAAATTTGATTTTTCAGATATAAATAACCAAACCCTCTCAATATAAGCCTGACACTGATAATGAATATGTTTCAGATGCCAACAGGAAGACACACTACTGCCGCAATTAAATGCAAATGTTTTGAGAGCATGCAGTATTAAAGTCGAGTTTAAGCCACTGAATAAGGAAATTTACAAGTTAAGTGGCTTAAAGGAATAATTTAAACCTGCTGAGTCAGGTTTTCCCAGTGAACAAGCTGCCCTATGGGAATAAATCTGGTGCGATGGTAAGTGGTAAAAATTCTGTTTGTTGGATTTCATACTTCTAAAACGAATGGATACATTATTCCTGATTCTGTAGCAATTTTTATGCAAGGCACACAGGGCTTCACTGTACGAGACGCCCTGCCTCTGCTTACGTAGCCAGTCACCCCATACCGCCTGAGCACCCACTGTGTGCTGGGTGGTGATGATGCTTTTGATGAGAGGTTGCACTTTTGTGGCCCAGAGTTGTTGAATGGACCATACAAGGAGAACATCATCCAATTCTTAAGAACTCTGTTAATTTGTAGGGGATTTTGACCTAAGCAATCAAAGGGAGGAGGGATTAATCAGAGAAGACTCCCTGGAGAAGGTGGGGAGGGAGGATGCAGAATATGCAAATCATTGTACAAGGGTGAGAAATCAAAGCGCTGGCTGAAAGGCAAGAATGCATATCAAGGAGGAGCAAGAAGAGAGGAATCTGGTGGGAAGGATCTCCAGAGCCTTGATGACCAACTGAGGCACCTGTCTGGCCATCATGGCACCATCTCCTTCCTCCTTGGAATGTAAAACAGTCACTATTCTACCTCAGGCTGTGTGTAATAGAAGGCAACATTAAGGAGTACATTGATTAGAGTCTTATTTACAACTCTGTTGTCAAAATGCATATTATGTATACAATCCTTGGCTTCTATAGACATTCACATAGTGACCTTCATAAACAAAGATCTCAAGTTAAAAAGGTAATGATGGGCCTGGGGTATAGCTCAATAATAGAGTGGTTGCCAAGTATGTGTGTGGCCCTGGGTTCAACGGCCAGCTCTACAAAACAGATAGCTGGCTGGCTGGCTGGGTGGATGGATGATGCATGGATGGAGGGGTAGAGGGATGGATGGATAGATGGTAGATGCATGGATAGATGGGTGGATGGATAATAGATCTATCACAATTGTAAAGATGGAACACTTTCATGTATCTCTAGCTGCATGTCCCTTTTTAGACTAAAGTATGAGAGAAAACATTAAGAGACATTTTGTTTGTCAGCAAACAATCATATCTGCTTTTAGTAAATAAAATAGTACTTCTGTTATTACATACACAATTACAGCTTAAATTCAAGATGGAGTCTAACACAAAACCAACCCTGGATGACCAAAAGGACTCATAGCTGCTCAAGCCCTCACGCCTCACAGCTACTTGGGAGGCTCTGCAATGCTACTCCGTGGATTATTCAAAAGTGAATGTAACTTGGCTCTCTCTTTCTCTCAGATGCTTCAGTGATAATTGAGTCATAGCAGCCCATGCCATCACTGGGAACCTCCTCTAGCAAAAATCATCAGCACTTTTGAATGGGGAATTTCTGTAAAGCCGCCCACATCAGCATAATTTTGAAATAGCAGAAGGGACTACTGCTTACATATCTTGAATTCGAATTGCACTCTGCAGTTTCCTGGAGATGACTTTGCTATGAGTTCTTTAACCTCTCTCAATCCCAGTTTCCTCCATATAAGATCAAGGTTAATAGTGACATATCTGTCTCAGGGTTACTGTGAGGATCAAATGTAACAGTCCAGTGGCAGTGCTATCCCAGTGCTTCTTCACAGTGATACTTCATAAATGTGAACTGTTACTTCCAGAGTGTTTAAATAACACTGTGAGATTTAAGGTGAAACCTTAAGTTATCATGGAGGCAACAAAATATTAGGATGAAACTCCTGGGAAGTGGAAGGTTGCAGGGAGAAATCACTCTAATACCCTGCTATAGACGAACAGCAGAAAATCCTGGGGAAGGTATGCCTTCCTGTCAGTTTTAAGGTTCCCACTGATTTTTCTGTTTTGGGCTTGGTGATACTAAATGAATGAATGCAAGGAGTGTCCTTTGTTTTGGTCAAGTGGTCGGCTGAGCCAGAAACTGTGATACCAAACACTCTTAGATCGAACTCATGAGCCAATGGGATTTTAAAGCTTACATGGGAAGGCAGTAAAACAGGGAATCCTGAGCTAATGAGCCCAACTACTGCCTGTTAAGCCAGATCAAAAGACAAAGGCATAACTTCTGAAACCTCTTGGTTTTGCCAAGAAGTTGACAACAAGATAGCTCTTTGCTGTTTAGTAGGCTAACATGAAGTTTGTTGTTGTTGTTTTGGTACCAAGAATCGAACTCAAGACCTTGTGCTTGCCAGGCAGGCGCTTGTGCTGCTGAGCTATGTCCCTGGCCCACCATTAAGTTTTTAACTGAAAAGAAACATGAAAAATACGTTAAACTATTAACTTGAGGAAGTGGGGTTTGTGTTTCTTCATGTCAGAGAAAAGAATAATTCAGATCATCTTTCTATTTATTGTGTATCTACTTCAGGCAATAATTCAATCATTGAAACCATTCTGAACACCTAAAATCCACCAGGCAGCATGCTGCGCTAGAGACACAAAGATTAATAATGCCCTTGGGGGGTACAGGACAGTAAATAACTCCTCAGGACACCGTCCGATAAGTTCTGCGACAGAAGCAGTAGAAATAACTGGTAGAAACAAGATGACTTCACAGGAAAAGCAAAATGGTTTTTCTCATTTAACAAAACCAAACATGAAGCATCCAAGGAAAATACAGTAAAAGCATTAACACCAACCAATGTCAAAAGGATATTTAAGAGCTTATTCACTAGTTTGTCACTCCTGTTTTTCTACAAATAGAAGTAAATATGAGTCGGCCGTACTAATATTAATCCGAATGCTGAATGTGGAGAAGTATTAAGGGTTGAGTGAACTAGCAAACCTGAAAACGTACTTATAGTTAATTCAATGAAAATGTAATGGCTTTTCTAAAATATGCCAGCCCCAATTTCCTGCTAGGGAGAGAGGAAGTGCAGCAGTGAAGACAGAAATAAAGGAGGAAGAGGGTTGAAGAAGACGAGATAAAAGATGGTGTGACACACGCTTTATGACAGGGTGCCAGCAAAGAGCTATCAGGGGCACAAACACAAACGTCTCAGGCCAGACCGGGTGAGAACAGGGGTTCCCTGGAGAGATGGCGTCCAAAAGTCTGTTCTCCCATCATGGCCTTGTGCAAACCCAGGCCCTGCTATTTTTTCAGACACGCTCAAGTCTCTCAATGTTTGAAAATCATTTTAAAATCCTACCCAGAGCTCAATTCAATTCCTTGGCTGCCAGCACGCTTCCTCTGTATTTTCAAAATTTGTGAGGAGCAAATTTTGGTGGAAAACGGCATCACCGAAGTCAAGGTTAGAGATAAGCACTGTGTTCAAACGCTGCCCTGCCTGCGCTACTCCGACTCAGTCAGGCCGTCAGACTGGCTCGGGGGTTTTGGTTTTGTAATCTTTGAGCTGGGGATAAATAGCGCTGTCATCCGTGAGAAGCACATGTGAGTTAGCATGGACTGAGCTCATCCAACCAAAGTGTTGATTATCTGGAGAAAAACCTTCATGAAGGGAGGAGGATGCTACAGAAGGCGGAGGTAGGATTTCGTGTGGCACACATGGTCTGTAGAGCTTCTCAGAATTCGCCAGAGCAAGAGCAAAGGTACTGACAGAAGACACTGCTTTGTCGTGGGAAATGAGAAGACAATCATGGTTTCTGAGCAGGGAAGTTCTGGCAAGGAACAGCAGCATCAGCAAGGAAGGGCTGTTCTTTTTGATGCACTCATCTAACCAGTATTTACTGGGGCTGGGGATTTAGCTCAGCGGCACAGCCCCTGCCTAGCAAGTGCAGGGTCATGAGTTCAATTCCCGGTACCGGGAAACTACCCCCCACAAAAAAAAAAACCCAACAAACTAACCAGTATTTACTGAGGGCTGATGATAGAGGGAGCATTACATTTGGTCTTGAGTACAAGGCAGACAAACAAGGTCTCTACCCCCGTGGAATTTGTATTGAGAAGTGTTAGGAAGCAGATCTGGGTGGGATTTTAGCAGCCAAAGATTGAAGAGCCTAATCAGGAGGGCATCGCTAGTCTCTAGCCAGAGGTGGTGAGGGTCTGATTTCAGGCAGTGGGGGTGGGGTGATTAAGGAGAAGATGAGTCAAGCAGTGGACTCAGGAGATATTAGGAAGAGAGAAGCAACATAGGCTATGGGCAGAACCAAGTTTGTGAGTGAGTGTGTGTGTGTGTCTTTGGGCGTAGTACTGAGGACTGGACCAAGGGCAGCACACAGGTTGGGTAAATGCTCTCCTCTTCTGTCCAGCACTCAGGATTTTGAACTGTCAGCTCAGGCTGACAGGCACTTGTAATGGCGTTATCAGAAACAAGCAGGTGAGGGGAATTGCACCCGTGTTGGTGAAAACAGTGAACTGGCTTTATCCAGTACAGTCTGCTCCGAGGGCACACATGGATTTGCTAACGGCTCCATCCTTCCTGCGTATGAACCCAGTGGTATTTGTGGAACCAAGGGGATTTCTTTCCAAGAGGTAATTCTTGATCTGATTACGTCCAAAGATTTTATAGCAATACTTGGTTTGTGTTCAAATCATTTTCCATAGTATTAAAGGCAGAGGCTAACTAGTATATTTCTGGTTAGATAACCAAAGCTTTAACATGGCAAGAAATGGGAAGACTCTGGAGCACCCCCGTGCCCTGCTTCAACCACACACCATAAAAACGTTTTGCCACAGCTCCTGACCACAGTTGCCTTACTACATAAGCCCAAGTACAGCAAGGTCCAAAACAGTGTTTGGGAATTGGATATGAGCCTTGCATAGGGTCCACCTTCCTGTTGTTGGAAGCACACACTCAAACTGAGTATCCTTTTCCCGGATGGGTGCATGAGAGTGTCCTGGAGGGAGTGATAGCTAAGCAAAGGCCCAGGGGTGCTGTTCGGTGCAAGAGGTGAGATGGGATCCAAGAGCTGCACTGGCTTTCTTGATCTCTTATGAACTGGCCATTTTATGTTTCTTCTATGGAAGTGGGGAAGAGGCATGAGTCACACACACACACACACACACACACACACACACACACACACACAGACAGAGATCCTACTCTGTTTACCTTGATCTCTTCTTAGGGAGTAGACATGTGGGATAGAAGGAAAAGAGGGTGATGTGAGAGATAAAGAGGGGAGGAAAAGGCATTCTATTGCTGTCTTTCTGAATATTTTCAATAAAATCGTCACCCATTCTTAACTTTTCATGTTAGGTCAGCCACAATTGTGTATTTCAGAAAAGAGAGGATTTTCAGAAAAGAGATGATCAGTGTTTGAAGTAATGGATATGCCAGCTGTCCTGATCTAATACTTACACATTGTATGCCTGTATTCAAATATCACACCACGCCCCATAAATATTACAATTATGATGCATTAATTAAAGATTTAAAAATTAATAAAAAAAAGATCAAGTGTTCTTGCAGAAGGGTATTAAGGGCAGGGTCATTATATTTGTACTGTTAGAATTTAGCACAATGCCTGACACATAGTAGGTAGTTAATAGATACTTGCTGAAGAAATAAATGTATTGAAGGAATGAATAGTTGTTGAAGAATTAAATGTTTATTGTAGAGGTGAATTAACACAGAATCAACTTCAGTCAACGTAGAGGTGAATCTTAATGTCTATTTGACATAAACATATTCCTCTGCCAGTAGCTTAGGTAATAGTCGTTCATATAATAGGCAGTTAAGAAGTTGATGGTTACTGATATTGTTGGTATTTCTGGTATCATTTGGACCCCAACGAATTTATGCCTTTCCATTCAATCATCCTATTTTTTATTACCTGATGGTGGTAAAATGGCTGCCCCTGCTCTTGGCATTGCATCTACATTCCAGGGTAAATCCAAGGAGGAAGAATGAGGCCAGCAATATCCTTCTTCTTTTATCAAAAAGGTAAAAATCTTTCCCAGAAGCCCCTGAAATGTTTCTTCTAGCTTTTTGGTCAGAACTATATTCAGTGGTCATCCACAGACACAATGAAACCTTAGAAAATGAATATTTAGGCCAGAATCTCTGCTGTCACACACAAATTCAGTGTTCCATTGACAAGGAAGAAAGGAAATACTGGCACTTGTTAGCCAATAAACAGTATCCCTCATGTGTGTGGAGTCCTCTCTGCCTTTTGCTCCTTTTGGATACTCAAATTATTTGGAGTCTCATATTCACTCACTTCCTACCTATCCTCCCTCCCAGAAAGAAAGCAAAAATCGTATTTGAATATTTTCCCCTATCTTTTTTACACAGTAGCTACCCAATAAATATTGTTGAACATTTTGGAATTATAAAAAAATTTAAAGTGCATATAAAATGATGCTTTTTAAGTAATTATAGAAAAAAAGCCCTATCAGCTACCTTTACATTTATGCATTAGTTACTACTTCATTTTAAATACACTGGTAAAGTAGACTTAAGTGAAGTTTCAGGAAGGAGAGTGAGAATAAATATAAACAACATATACGACACACTTCTATCCTTGTAACACTGCAGACAAAACTGAAATCCATCTCTATAAAATGACGCTAATTTCCTGTTTCTTGGTCCTCTAATGCACCCCGTACCATAAAGATAGGCAAATTATTCTAGATATACTAATTCTTTCAGGTTTAGAAAAATTTAGTGGATCTCAATGCACACAAGAGACTTTCCATATTGAAAACTCCACAACTTGGTTCCAACCATCTCTCGCTCTGTCACCCACAACTCGTGATCAGAATTTTTTTCTCTGAACAAATTCTCCCACTCACCGCACTTCGGTGCTTGTTGGTCACTGACCTCCCCTTGAATCTCTTCAGTTCTTCACTTGCCTGTTCTGAATCCAAGTCAGCCTTCAAAGGCTGGCTCAGGGATCAGGTTGGTAATTAGGTAACGGAGTTGCCAGCCCTTTTTAGGCAGAAAATATGGTTTTGTTTCTGGCATAGCTTCTGTAGATATCCAGGGTTCTTACTGCTTTTGTTGTCACACTATGAATATGTCATCTTTTCTCTACACTGCAGCATCTTACCTAGCGAAGCCCTGCAGCACCAATTAATGACCAGTGGTACCTCAGTACTGGTTGCTCATTGATTATTGGAGGCATGACAACCACCAAAACATGGTAAGTACCACACTGCTATGGCTGGGAAAAGTAGAGTCATGAGGCAACACTCCCAAAGTCTAGTTTGTGCCTCGAGCACCAAAGACAAGTACTAGGACATAATGTTCAGGTCAAAATGCATCCAATAGCAAACTCGATAAATTTCAAATCAGTTGAGTACCACATTTCCTCTGCAGTGAGGAACTGACTGCTAGAGCTCTGATAGTGACTATACTATTTAATTAACAGTTTAAAAATTATATATTTGCTAACACAATATAAGAATTTAGACCTATCATCTGATTCTTACCATCTTCTGAGATTATTACTCAAAAATAATAATTTGTGGTACGGGGGATTGTACCCATGGCCTTTACACTGAGCTACATCTCCAGCTTGTTTTAAAATTTTATTTTGAGTCTCACTAACTTGCTAAGCTACTCAGGCTGGATTTGAACTTGTGATCCTCCTGCCTCAGCCTTCCAGAGTGTTGGGATTACAGGTGTGCCACCACACCTGCTGAAGCATTATTTTTATTCCTATTTTGCCGATGAGGAAACATTGATTTCTAAACAAGAGTTAGTAACTTTAGTTTGGGTCAGTTAGTAACCGGAGTTAGTAATGTTTTCTTCTGTCAAGGGCTAGGTACTAGATGTTTTAGACCTCATAGGGTGTACAGGTTCTGTTGCAACCATTTAACTTCACTGAAAGCAGTCATAGATAAAAAACAAAACTTTATTCAAACAATACCTTATTTACAAAAATAGGTAGATGGCTGAGTTAGGTTCATGGACTGTTTTATATATTCAGCTAATTTACACAAAGCCCCTTGCCCTGGAATCCAGCAGAGTCAGATCTAGAACACAGGTCTTGTGATTGTTTATGTTCTTTAATTAGAGATGGAATTGGGATTATTATTCTGTACTAATTAAGCTTTCAAAATGAGAAGGCAGATCAAACCATCATTTTGAATAACATGATCAGATCCATGAAATCTGACACAGATTTGACTCCATTTTCTGGATCTGAAAATGCACTTTTAAATTTAGCTCCTGTGTTTATCTTCCAGATGAAAGCATTTCTCAGGGCAGACAAGCGCACGTCACCATCGCACATGAGATTAGGGCTTAGCGATTTCTAGAGGGCGGCAAAGCTTGGTGGTTATGGAACCACCAGCAGGTTTTCAGGACGCTGGCATGTGGAATGTTTCTGGACACATGTGGCTCCCTGCCAACTTTCTAGCTTGGCTTCCCACTACCGCAATGCATTCTGACGTGGTTAGACAGTGTCTCTTTTGTGTCTCATGACTGCTTGACCTCCTTAGCTTCATGCCTTAAAAAAAAAAAATTCTAGCTCTGCATTATTAATTCAAATCTTTAACAGAAATAAAATTTGTGTGGGAAAAGCTGTTATTCTATGACCTTTGTTCCTTCTACAAATAGCCTGGGAATGTCACAGAAAATATAGTCAACGTCCCCTTGCACATTTACTTCTTGAGCACTGTTGTCAGTGCTAGAAGCTTCTCTCTGATTACCTCAGGATTCTGTGCTTCAAGAAGAACCTCTTGAGTTAGAAGTACTGTAACACTGCACTTCTGGCTCTCTGTTGGGTCTTGAAACCCAACAGAAAATAAGAGAGGCACACGTGTCTCCTCTCCTGGGTAAAGACAAGATCGTGTTACCTTGACGGAACACTGTGCACACGCCACAGAAGACTGGTCACCCTGTGCACTAGTGCTCAACATGATGAGAAGGCTGTGGGATAAGCTGACCCTAGAAGGTCAAGGAGTAGTTATCTTTCACGCTTCTGCTGTAATTGTGGCCCTAGAGCGTTTCTGTCCTTGACTTACATTTTGACCCAGGGTTATGTTTTGATTCTGAGCATCCATTCTTATTAGATTACATGCATTATATTTAAATATGTAGATCAACCTTGAAAGAAGTTCAGACTCCTCACTAGGCTATATAATTTTTGCTAATCTAAGTGATCGTCAAGGAGACTAAAGGAAAAAATACTTTCTTTGAGTAGTCAGAAGTCTTGTTTGCAGTGATAACTGGGCTGTTTTACAGGAGACAGACACCCCCTAACACTTATGATATATGCATCACTGGGCCATAAAACTTGCTGTCAAAGGATGGAAACATATTTAAACTACTTATACGAGCACTAGAATAAGAGATATTTTCTTTAAATTTAAGAAATAAAAAAAAAAGACTTGAGATGCGTTATGTACATGTATCTATTCCCCATAATAAATGTAATCATGATGTACTGTAAGCACGTGCTACTACTAATTAAACAAAAGAATTTAAAGTGTTGGTATTAAAGTGAATAAGAAAATGGACAGTGATCACTGGTTAGGGATAATATCTAAGGAGCCTTGGGTGAAGAGCTGTAAGTCTATTTCTTCGACACTGTGAGGTAAGTATTATTATTTCCATTGTGCTGCCAAGGTAACCGATACTGCCAAGAGGTTAAGGAATTTACCTAAGGTCATTTAGTTAGCGAAGGATGGAGCTAGGCTCTAACTCCACAGCCTGAATGAGTCATTGCCTTAGTTTGTACAATTACTTGGTAAAAATCTGTATCCTTCAGGGGAGAACTGCCAAATGGGAAGGAGACAGAGAGGAAGCAGCATATTCTCAATTCACTGTTGACATATTGCAGAGGATTTCCCACTTGGTGTTACTGCCCACACCTGTGCTATCACAGACAGAGGCACCGGCCGCAAGAAGCCATGGTCAGGTCTCATGTCGCTGTTCTTCAACAGTTACCGTAGTAGCATGCTCCTTGCTTATGTAATGTGATTGAAGTCAGAAGGAAGCCCTGAATTATCCTGATGGTTTGAATGACTTATTTTTGGGTGAATGAAACTTAGGTTTTATTCTCTCTCTCTCCCTCTCTCATTTTAGACTCATCAAACTACTAGACCCTTTCAGTAACCATAAAGGACATGCACGAATATTCTGGCTATCTTTCTGGGCCTGAGCGAATACTGCACTTGGCCACCCCCTCACTGTGCTCTGCTTTGGCTAATGACAGGTAAGCAAAAGTGATCTCTGTGTCTTTCAGGACAAAGCTTTAAGTGTACGACTTCTCCTTCTGACTTGGTGGTGGGTAATACTCCAAACCACAGAATATTTGGACCTAGGATAGGTGACCATGAAGGGATGGCAGAAAGTGCCCTGTGTGCCTTTGATGGGCACATGGTACAAGCAAAAAATGTTTTTAAAAAAGTACTGTGGCTTTAAGCCTCTAAGACGTCACCAGTATGACTGCCGCAAAACCTAACCTATTCTGACCAGTCTGTTTTTATGGAAGGTGTTAATGCCTCACTCAAAACAACACTGTGGAAAATGTGGCAGAGAACAGGAGCTAGGAGGAAATGGCCACATATTTCCAAAAGACCCGGAAATAGCGTAGAAAGAGGTGTCCAGCGACCAACACTGAAATTTGGTTAGGTTTTCTCTAAAAATAGACATGTGGAATTTCTGATTCTTGCAACTGACCCAAACTGTGTGGAGCATCCCCGAAACCCCTGTATCTTTCCCTCATGCTCTTAGACATGAGCATGTGCATCTTCAAAGCAACGGGGACTTTTTAATCATTTTGGCCAAGCTGAAGTCACCACTCAGAAACATAATATTTTAACTTCTTGACAGATATGATAAATCAGTAGAGCAATGAAGGGCTTTTCATTCTCCTTTCTCTCCTTTTAGTAATAATCAAAGAGAGTGATGCTGTGACTTAGGGGTTTAAACAGAAAGAAATTGAAATCCATGACATTGATGACTTAATAATATTGCAAATTACAGTTTTTAGTTCAGGTAATTTAGCGTACCAAATCATAGTTTAATTTCCTTCTACAGAGTCCAGGCGTGCGAGATAGTGCATGGGAGAAGGGGTGAGGTGGGCTGGGGGCAGGGGTGAGGATGAACGTGAGGAAAAAAAAAATTTCAGACGTCTCAAAGGCAGGTAGGTGCCCTTGAAAGACTAATAGAAGTGACTTGGAGAATGTAAATGACAGTTCGTTAATACGTGCAAGGCCTATAGCCCTGAACTTCATGGGGCCAGGAGTCCTGCTTCCTTTCGTTCAGCCTGGCTTCTCCTGCCTGGTGGCGTGCGAGGATCAAGTGCCCGGAAGGAATGCATATGAGGTGTGCAGAGCCCTGACAGCTGTGAAAGGATGACTTTGAGAGTGTCAGCAAAGCGGGGCTGCCGCTGAATGGTGTGCGTCCTTGGTTGTGCACAAAGCCAAGCGCGGAACGGAGCAGGGGAGCGGAATCCCTTACTGACTCGTTGTTTTGTTCTAGGATCAACCTTCCAGATAAAATAGCCACTATTCAATCCATATTCACCACTCTCCTTGCAAAATATTAAAAAATAGCTTCCTTCGGTAAATCAAGGAATTCACTGGCTGAAGCAGGACCTGTTTATGTGGCAGGAGAGCTGGCAGATAATTGTTCTTGTTGAAAATCACCCCGAGTGATTATGCAAGCCCCAGCCTTGAGGAGGTAGGGAGGCCGAGCACTTGGAGCTAACCAGGGAAACAGCAATTGCCTGACTGCAGCTCATCAGCTGACCAGAGGACCCTGGAATGCACGCCCCTTGCAGGCACCTGGGCTCGCAGGCTAAGGGTCAGACAGATAGGCTGTATTTGCAGTCCCTCAACTAAAATTCTCAAATTCAGGTGCTTAAGAACCACACCCAGTTATAACAATTACTGGGTCTTACTCCATCCTTCCTGAAACAGAATCTGATGGAGTAGGATAAAGCGTCTATATTTTACTATTGTTTCTAGAGTATTTTGAAACCAGCATTTTAGTTTTTAATTTTTCAAGATTACCCTTGTAGGGGAAAATAAAACCATAACTGTTCATAAATGTAAAAGCACAAACCAAAAACACCCAAAGAAACAAAACTCAGTCTAAGGATTCATATGAGCCGATAGGTCACATCATTTGCCATAAAACCTGCTACACTTCAGAAAGTGAAGTGGGTGTAATCAATGATTACAGCAGGAATACAAGCAGAAACTAGTGCTCTTCTCTTTAAACCAGGACTTGGTCCCTAAATTTAACACTCATCTGGGCAGGAACATTGATTAGTATTTACTAACCTAAAATTACTAACTCAACTAGATAAATTAACTAGATAAATTGCTAACCCAACAGAAAGGCCTCACCCAGTGCTTAGGAATCACTGTACATATTTTAATGGGGAGGTTTTACAAGTCCCTCAGTCTAGAGGATTGGATTCAGAGGCTTGCTGAATCTCGGGCAGAGCAGGATGAACTCTCAGTCCCAATTATTCTGAGTGAGAGGGGACCAGTAGGAGCCTTGACCTTGCACTAGAAGAGTACACATAACAGAGACATTATCCACAGCACCTGCACAAGTCCGTCTCAGGAAATGTAAAGGATTGGTCCTCAGAGGCAGAGACGAAGGGAAACCAGCTAGGCATTATTTCTATTCTATTCCCTACACTCATCATTCAGTTTCTAGGAAACACTTTTTCTCAAGCTCTAGTTCTTGTCTCATGCAGTGTGCAGGAACCACTAGCAATTCTTGTCAGGCAGTTTTCTGTTGCTTTCTTCCTGGGGAAATACTGCAATAGCCTTGTAGGGCAAAGGGGGCCTGGATTGTGCATTTTCATTATTCAGTGTATGCAAAGAGATCAAGGTGTAAAGGGTGTTTTAGAAATGTAAAACAGTTAAACAGAAAGCATGTATTCCTAAGAAATAGCATTTTTTTTGTTTTAATGATAGTGAGGTATTTTTTAATTTGTACATAATTACAGTGATGCTATTGTATATTTACTTCCAGGTATCATTTACATTTTTAGGACAACTTCAAAATATACTGTTCATTCAATTAAATATCCCCAGAGAATAAAATTCTGATCTTAGTTCTGCAAAATCTTCAATATTGGAACTGCTTTCTCCAAAGGTAAAGACCACCAGAAATGTATATGCAGAAGTATCTGGATCATTACAAGGTAAATTCTTTTCTAGAAAGTATATGTAGGGTTAACTATGCCTCTTCTATGTTCTGTTGCTTGTGCATGGAACGGAAGGGTAATTGGTGCTCAAACCCTCAGAGGAAAGCAGTACCTTAGGAAACACTGAAATAATTACTAAATATATGTATACAAAGGGGGCATGGTGATAGTTACAGCAGAAGGGAAAGAGAAGGAAAGGAAGAAAGAACTTTTTTAGATGATTATAAAGTATATCTTATTTACCTGAGAGAGTTAAACTGCATTGGCTATGCTTTTTAAAAACTGGTCTTAATTACCCCTGAGACCAGAATTCCATATGAGATAAATATGTTTTTAGATAGTTTTCTAAAATATGTATAATTTACTCAAGGAAAAAAGGACTGTTCTCTGGAGCCAATCTAGCCTCACAGGTAAATACAAATTTAAGTAGCTTCCTAAGCAGCATATTATGTACAGTAGTTGATGGAGTAGAATGGCTGTGAAGAAGCTGGGAAGGTCCATCAGTTAAGGACATAATAAAAATGTATTGAAAAAATACATCAATTTCTCAGTGGACTGTAATTGGCTATGCATAGTAAAATGTCTTATTTTCAAAAACGTATTCTGCATCCACAGAGTTTTAAATCTCAATAACAGCGTTATTTTTAAGACTCAAAATGCTAAGCAATATTAGCGAGAGTGACAGGGAAGCCACATGGCAGATGTCATTCTGCAATTTGCAACTCTCTTTGACATCTTTTTCTCCCCCATTTTCTTTTAAAGCAGACTTCATCTAAAGCCATAGGTGAAAAGTTAAAAGAAGATGGAGAGACAAAATTCAGCTTTCCTCCCTGGTTTGATTGATGCTTCCAGACATGCCGGGGTACAATTAACTCTCAAAGTAGAGCTTTTTATTATCCAGGCAGAATTTTATACTCTAACCTCGCAAGAAAGGACAGAAAGACAGACAGACACACAGAAAGAATTCAAAGGTCCATAGCAGCCTAATTATCTTGTTCTGCTATTTACACTTTCATTTGGTGGAAAGGTTTCCCTATCACACAGATTCTGAGCTTTCCTCTGTCCAGCGACTCACCCTTTCCCAAGCTCATTTATTCAGTTTTGGCTTCAGGTCAACTACATGCTTGAATTATAAGCAACTATAAACAAGAGACTTGCTTTACATCTAAGGATACACATAGACCAGAAGCAAAAGGAAAAAAAAAAGACATTCCATGCAAATGAAAACCAAAAAAGAGCAGGAAGGGCTATATTTGTATCAGATAAAGTAGACTTTCACTCAAAATATGTAAAGAGAGACAAAGGAAAGCTTTATGTGATGATAACAGAATTGATTTGGCAGGAGCATATAAAAATCATAAACATACGCACCCAATACCAGAGCACCCAGATAGAGAAGGCAAATATAAAATGTAAAGGCCAAAGTAGATGCCAATACAATAATAATTGGGGAAATTGGCACTCACTTTTAACATGGGACAGATCATCTGGACAAAATCAATGAAGAAACATTGATTTAAACTGCTGTAAATCATATAGACTTAATAGACATTTACAGAACGTTCTGTCTCCTTCTCTTGCAACCTACAGGTTTTCGCTGTACATGTCCTTGATTTCTCTGTATTTCCCTGTTTCTACACAACCCACTCTGGAATGTCTACCTACATAAATGGCTGTTTTGGCTGCTGTACCCTCCTGTTCTGTCCCTGAACCCCAGCTGGGCCTTCAAGGTTATTTGATGTTTTGCTCACTCACCGTGTGCTGAGTGCTTATCTCTCATTTCCCTTGTTCTCCTTTCTCTCCAGAGTGGCCCATCCCCACCGACATATGGTGGGGGCCACTTATCTCTCTGGATGGAGTTAAGGCCTTGTGGGCTTCCTCAGCACCACACGCCTCCCTCAGAGGATCCCTGCCAAGCCAGCACCTCCCGCTCCTCCTTCCACAGCTCCACCACCTCTGAGACCTTCACCCTCCACTCTTCCACTTCCAGATTGCTTCTTCCCCACTGGCTCCTTCTAAAATGGTATCCGTTCTCTAAGACTAAATCAAGCCCCAAAGCCTTGCTAACTCCATTCGGTGCCATCAGTCAAGCCATTTGGACGGGCAGGTCCTAGCAGCCACCCTGGCTGTGCCCTTTGCTTTCTTCTCCCACTGCTCCAGGGGATGATAAGCACTACAGCCACCACTAATCTGACGGCCACCATTCCTGACTCTTTCTCAGTGCTCATCTTCCGTGACCACGTGCCATATTTAACTCTAGGGTTGTGTTTCTCAAAACTCTTGGTTTCCGCAATACAAATTCTACTGAGTCCTCTCCCCTTGCCTCCCTCCTCTTTAGCCACTTGCTCTGTCCTTGTCCTTGCTTTGTCCCCAGTGGAGAAACACTCTCCACAGAACTGTCCTTGCCATCTTCCTTTCACTTTCAACATCCTCTGCCTCTATAATCACTTTTTTTTCCAATGAGTAGCTCTCAAATTTAAGTCTCTGCCTATAACCTCTTCTTTGAACTCTAGATTTCTCACTCTAACATCTGCTACAATGCCCAATTTAATAGTTGGTGACATTTCAAACTTGAAATGTTAGAAACAGAAGTCATTTTCTTCTTCCCCCAAATCTATTCCTACTTAGAACTTCTATTCTATTTAATAACATGACAATTCTATTCTATTTAATAACATGGACTCCTGTGGCTGATAATGCTGCTGATCATGACACTAACGATAATGATACTGCTACTATTATGCTTGTGAAATTCTCACTGGATGCCAGACCTTGTTACATATATTTAGTCTTTAATCCCTGTAACAGTCCTATAGGGTAGGAACTATTAGCAACCCGCTTTACAGATTAGGAGGCCTGGCGTGGTGATGCACGCCTGTAATCCCAGCACTTGGGAGGCTGAGCCATGAGGATCACTATGAGTTTAAGGCCAGCCTGTGCTACAAAGTGAGTTCAAGGCCAACCTAAACTGCATAATAAAATCTCAAAAAGCCAAAACAAAAACAAACACAAACAAACAAAAAACAAAACAAAAAACCAGATTAGGAAACAGAGGGATACAGGTGAAGTTTCTTGATGAGTGTCACCCACAGCCTGGTTCCAAAGCCACTGTCCCTAACTACTACACTATATTGCTTCAAGACATCTTTGGCAATCACCAGCAGCATTTGAAAGATGTATTTAGCAGGCAGGGTTGTGCACACCCAGGCCTAGCACTCTAGGAGACTGAAGCAGGAGGATTTCAAGTTCCAGCCTAGCCTGAGAAACTTACTTGTTTCAAAGACCCTGTTTCAAAATAAGACTAAAAAAGTAAAATAAAAAAGGGTTAAGGCCGTAGCCCAGTGTGAAGATACTGGGTTTGATCCATGTACCATTGAAGTAAATTAAATAAATGAATGATTTAATGAAAATCAAGACATGTTATAGCTGAGAGTGGTTGGAAGTTAGCTAACTGGCGGTCAGAGGGATTTGAACCTGGGCAGTAGCTATGGGGGAGGGAAGGAGAGTAAGTGACAGGAGACACTGGGGCTCCTCAAGGACCACACTGCACTCAGTTCTGTCATGGGTAGCACCACTGTGGGGCTGGGGCTCAGGCTGGTGAATGGGGACAGGAACGAATTGTCTGTGCAGGGAACAGGACATTTCTTTTTCTGCCATACTGGCAATGGTAGATGCAATTACACTTATGGGAGGTGTAAATATCAAGCGGAGAACAGAACGATATTGGCAAAATGGAGATCATTTGACAGCCAATTTTCTTTTGCTAAGTAATAACCAGAGTACAACATGGATAATTTGAATGATAGTTCTGATGTCTGAGTTGCTATTCTCCATTCATCCATACCCTTTCATTCATTGACTAGTCAACCAAATGCTTACTTTTTGTGTAGAATTGTGCATAATGTATATATTTATAATACTCAGTTCTGGTTACCTGTATTTATGAGCATACAAAAGCCAAACAAGCTCAGGAGTTAATTAATAATACATAAAATCATAAAGCAATGGTTTAAAGTATAGCCTTTGAAGTCTAGCTAGGACTTAGTGTGAATTTTAGTCTTTCTTTGTAACTTTGGACAAATTACTTTACTTTCATTTGTAAAATGTAGATGATAGGACCTACCTAATAGAGTTGTCAAGAAGAAGAAAGTGAGATAGTACTTGTAAAGGGCTCAGCACAGTGCCTGGCATGTAATTAAACACACACACATACGCAGATACGCAGACATAAAATGAAAGGGGAGAAAAAGATGAATGCCAACCAACTAAGTAGAACAAACACATTACTATTTGTTCTGAAGGGAAACTCCCTACTCTCTAACAGGTTTGTTTGGGTAACAGGGGCCAGATTTCAGCTGGATCTTAAAGGATGCAGAAATCTTTGATAAAAAGAGCACCTCATGTAGACAGCAAAGCAGAAATGAAGCCAGTGTTAGAGAAAGAATACAAGCTCAGGTTGAACTATACTGAATTTGAACTTGCGATGGAACAATTTTTGATGTACAAGAGGTGGAAAGAAACAGCAGACTTGGGATGAAAGGCAAAACCAGAGAGTTTTAGGTCCTTAGAATAAAAGAGAACTCATTTCTCCTTATATCCCGAATAGCATGCAGCACCAACATCCGCGTGTGCAACTCTAACAT
Organism: Chinchilla lanigera; assembly: GCF_000276665.1. NCBI lineage: Eukaryota > Metazoa > Chordata > Mammalia > Rodentia > Chinchillidae > Chinchilla > Chinchilla lanigera. Next base: position 17,697,046 of record NW_004955418.1, on the reverse strand, counting down.
GAACGAGTGAATAGATGAACAAGATGTTCACGTTATCTTCACTCTGCGCAGATGACGTTATCTTCACTAAAACAAAAACATTAGAAGGAAGAAAAAAATTTACTGGTATCTAAACACTGCAGACAAAGGAAGAAAACTGAAGTGTTATAATTTTTTCACAAAGCCGTGGGAAAGGAGAACTGAGGCAACTTTGCCCTGTCTTCAGAGAATGAGCTTAGGGAGTAGATGGAAAACACAAAAGAAAAGTTTGAAAGAAAAGAGGGCAGTCAGTGGAAGCGACAGATACATGAGATTGATGATGAATACAGAAGAAAACCCACTACATTCTTTTATAAAAATGTATCAGTATATTACACAGAAGCGACATCTGTCATAGGCACTCAAATATTTATGCACACACAAACTGTACACATGTGTGATTACATAAAGAAATGAACAAGTCATTCACTTCAAATGTAAGAGAAATGCTGTATCCAGCTTTCATTTTTCATAATTAGAAAATTAATTGAAAATTAGGAATTTCTTAATTTAAGGAGAAGAAATGAGAATTTAGTTAATTACAAAATAGAAACTCTTTCTCTTTAATTAGAATATTTCTACTTTCCTTTCTGTGTGGGTATATAATTAAATGTAAAAGTGCTTGACAGTGATAGTTGATCAGCTATAAGATAAAAATGTATTCTCTTTCTAACAGAGTAATCTCTTTCACCTGATGTTATTGGGAAAACCACAGCACCACACAGAAGGTGATATCACTACGATTTAGATTGTGGGAAGGTGAATATATATAGAAGAAAAGATTTTATTTTTCATAGCGATGGTTTTGCTCCAAGTGACTCTCATCTGTCTAGTTTCTTTTATTAAAACTAATTGCTTTGCATGTTTAGACGATGCGCCCTTTATTGTCATGGGGAGAAGTCTGCATAATATCATTAGAACACGAAAAGCAAACGTGACTAGTGGAACTAGGAAAGAAAATCTGAAATCAATAAGCATCCTTTTTTTCCTCATATAAATTAAAATAGATGCCAATAAAATATTTTAGCTATCTAAGGTCTGCCTTTTCTTAGTGCTATGAAGTTCACACTGAGTCGGAACAGCGAGGTTTGACACAGTCAACTTAAAGCACATTTTCAAGGTGAGTTCTTCAATTCTCAAAGCCTGCCCTTCTCACGAAGGCACTGAAGCAAGCAGGGAGTTGGTGAAGAAAACCACAAAGATATAAAAATGCATAGATATATGATCAACTAGGGACAAATTTTGATGGAATTATCGCCAGATCTCTACAGACAAGGCCTATCTATCACACATGCCTACCATAAGCTTTGATTGCACTAATTCCCTAAGAAAAGACAGCAGATAGAGTTCTGGATACCAGGTGTGTAAACACAGAGATTCTGATCCTATGATATCTTCCATGTAGAAATGCGAACAGAGCCCCACCATATGCAGAAGCTGGTTTCCACTGGGAATGCTCCCTACCCTTTTACTACTGGTGTCATTATTTAAACGTTTAATGTAGGAGAAACTGAAGGCCAGAAAAGAACACGCCTGCACTTAATTTCAAGTGACAGCTAATACAGTGCATTAAAGGTGTAATACTATACACATGGTAGTTATATATAAATAGTAACATTAAAAGGGGTTACAACACCCCTAAGACATCCTAAGTCTAAAACACTTAAAAAGCACATTTGCAGTACAACTTATCTTAAATTATTTTAATTGGTTTCAGGAAGATTTCAGATTAGTGATGGGCTTTGACTTTTCCTGATTATAAAAGAGAAACACAAATGAATGCTTTTTAGGCAGACTAATATCATTCCCAGGTAAGCTACCACATAACCCGTGTTACTTAACCGCCATTAACTATCAACGAATGTTATTTTCACATAAGTGTTTTAAAGTAAATTTTGTTTCCCTAAAGTCGTTAGTTCTAATAAATATAGTTAATGTAAAGTGTCTTTTTTTGTTCTTTTTTTGCGTTCATTATCAAGGAACTTTTTCAAAGAGAAAAAAGTCAGCATGACAGAAATTGAATACTTAGCAACCGTTTTGAGGTGGGTTTTTTTTTTTTGTGTGTGGTGTGAAAAATAATCCAGTTACATTCTTTAGCTCAATTGCTTACAAATAACTTATCTGAAAAAAAATCAAGTAAATCTGTCAGTTGTGGAAGTTTATTTTTCCACGTGTTATCTAGAGATAAGCCTGTCTGTACTATTAGATTTTCACTGACAAAATTGTGCATGAATTCTGATCTGATTTAGTATTACATGGTGCAAAAGGTGACAAGTTTTCTCTAATATATCCCATTAGAAAGGAAAGAAATTGCCAAAGTATGAAATCTGAAGACCTTGATTCAGAAACTATGCAACTCTGAGGTTAGCGCAAAGGAGAAAAAGAACTTGTTCCACTACCCCAGGAACTGAAGGTTGTGATCAGCAAACCTAATACTCAGGATAGTTACTCTGTTGGATAATCAATAAAATCTTACATTATCAGACTGCACCAGCTGTATATTCCCTTATCATATCACCCTGTATGTCTCCAAAATATTCAAGTGTGAAATCACAAAGAGAATACAGATGCTGTCCTCATTCTCACATCAGTGCTGATCAGAATACTTGGCTAAGATATCAGAAAAAAGAAGCAGCATTTATGCGCATAACATGTAGAAGGTTGGTTTTAACATCCGCATAAAACTGCCTCACGAGGGCAGAGAAATATTAGCTCCAGCAATAATGGAAAAGGGTCTTGATTAAACTGCTATGGATCCTACAACAAAATATTCAGAGATATTAGTGATCTTTTAAATCCTATAAGAAATGTCCTCGAACAAATTAGTGATATGAACTGTTGGCAGTTTCAAATTATATTTTCTATAAAGTGGAAACCATTATGTTTTATAAATGGAAGTATCTACCATCTCCTCTCTTCACTTGGCTTTTCATGCTTGGCAGCCAGTCCTGGTAGGCAAAGCCTGACTGTGAGAACACAGCTCGCTGGCAGTTTGTCCTCTTTTGTCAGTAGAGGACAACGAATGCTTATGGCAATTTACACAGGAATTAGTCGAAGGATTCTTTGTAATTCCTTCCTAATTCTCCACAAACAGCAAGGGAGAGCTTAGACAGAAAGTGAAATTTTTGGCCATCCTCCTTACCTATAAAAAAGACAAAAATGATTATGTGATTCTTCTGTATTTTAGGGGAGAAGTAGAAACCAATTCTATACATATATTGTTTGCATTGTTTGTTTGGCCTGATGATTTTATTTTCCAAAGATGACCATATCCCTTATCCGTCAGGTTTTTGTGCAGTATGACTTTGGTATTCTCTTTCAAGAGGTAGAACTGAATTCCCTTGTTCTTAAATCTGGTCTTAGCGTCTTGCTTGGCTAATGGAATGTGACAGAAGTGACATTCTGCAACTTTCAACTCTAGATCCTAAGGCACTTTGGAGCTTCCACTTGGGTCTCTTGAAAAACTCACCTTTGGATCCCCCCTCTCTGCACCAAGCGGCTGCAGTACAAGAAGCCAGGAACTACTGCCATTCAACTGTCTGAGCCACCTTGCTCGTCCAGCCTAGTCCAGCCTTCAGATGGCTGCGGCCCTAGGCATCAGATGAAAACCACAAGAGGTTTGGCAGGAGCTACCCAGAGGAGCCCAGACAGCTCAGTAGATAATGAAGAGAAAGTAAATTATTACTTTAGTAAGTTTTGGGGTTGTGTTCTGCCAACAAAATGATGTCTTCCACTTGTTTTGAGACTTCCACTGAGGTACTTCCACTGAAACCTTTCAGAGGTTTCAGTCTCTTCGTCTATAAAATAGTGACAGCACTTCTCCACCGACCCAAATTCTGCCAGCTTCTTCTGTCCTAACGACTGCTAGGTCAAAGCCACAATAGGTAAGATTACTATATACCTTTTTCTCTGAATCCACTTTTGAGGCAAGGGAAATAGGTAGCCACTTCTTTACCTTTATTCTTCTCACTTCCACATTGTTCTGTGCTTATTTATTGCAAGCATGGAGCTGAATAGGTAAGAGACACTGGGCACCGACCTGCTGCCTTCATTTTCCCATGTGCTGTCAATACTCAATGCCAGGGCAGAGGCGGCGAGGTGGGTACAAAGGATGCTTTCTCCGCCTGTACTGAGCAAAATGGGCTATGGCCATGCAAACTGAGTACCAAGTGGCCCAGGTGTCATCTCTGGATGGGGCTGACTGGCTTTGCTGCAATAGGCCTTGGAAGGAAAATTATTAGAGGCCTTGTTTTCTGATCTCCGTTTCTTCACCACAAGAAAAGTTACCTAATGCATCATCCTAGCTTCTCTGTTAGACAAATCGTCTTGTTTCTCAGCTCAACTGCTTCCCTGATATCTTATTTCTAGCCCTAGTTACTTTCCTGCTAACCAGATATTGGAGCATGGGAAAGATACTCAATTTCCAATATGCAGAGTTACTGTGAATATTTTAAAAGGCAACAAGAGAAAGTACTTTGAAATATGAAAGGGGTATAACAAATGTATATCAGCTAGATGTTTCTGACATCTACAGTCCCCAAATTTCCCTTGTTCTCTTCAACATAACTTGCTTTCAGTAATCTTATTTTACCTAGTATTTAAAAATCTCTTGAAGTTGTTTCTATTACTGCTCTTAGAGTTTAAGTTAAAGATGGCTTTATTTCTTATTAGAACTATTTTTGTACTTCCTAGCAAAACCTCACTTAAGTCTCATTTCCTGCTCATTTCATCTTCTGCATTAATGCCAAAAGTTCTCTTTTTATAGTAATGAGCTTTTTTAGCTTCTGTTTTTTTTTTTTCTTTCTTTTCTTTTTGGTACTGGGAATCGAACTCAGGACCTTGCATTTGTTAGGCAGGGGCATGTGCTGCTGAGCTATATCCCCGGCTCTAATGAGCTTTTGGGGGACAGATATTAGTTGTTTACTAATTAGTTGGGGTGTTGTACTAATGTTGTACTATTAGTTGGGGTGCAGTGTGATGTTTTGGAACATTTATACATAGTGTACTGGTCAACTTGAGATACTTAGGTTACCCATCATCAACATTTATCACTGCTTTGTGATGAGAACATTAAGATCCATTCTTCTCATTATTTTGAATTATAAAATGTTGACCATATTCACTATAATCACTCTTCTGTGCAACAGAACACCAGAAGTGATCCCTCCTATCCAGATGGATGGGTAAGAGAGAAGGAAATGGGAAGACATTGGTCAATGGGTACAAAGTTCTCTTTTTAAAGTCCGAATTTTAACATGAAATCGTCCTACTTTAAAACTTCTATTTTCCATTACTGGGGGAATATAATTCAAACTCCTTAAATGATGGCTAAAATTTTACAATCTTAAATTTTCATTTCCAGCATCATTTTCCCTCCTGTACCATATGTTCCTACTGTAGTATGCAGTCCTGGATTTTGTATATCACACTTTCTGGTACATTCTCACTCAAACTCCAAGACCCAGACTAAATGCCACTTCCTTTATAGAACATTTGTTGACAGTTCTGAGAAAGTGGTTACCCTACTTCCCATCAGAATTGCTCATAAATTTATTATAACTTCTCCTCATTATATTTATTATTTTATATAATCAAGGGCCTCATCAGCTAGTGCCACAATGTGGAAAAGACTCCTCAGTACCTAGGAGGAAAGGCTAATAGCAAGTCATATTATCTTTGTTTACCCAAGGACTTTTCCCTTGATATGTAAAGATGAACAAAAATATCTTTTCAATGAGATGAAATGAGAAATCTCATTTTTTAAATGGGAATTCAACACAATAGCAAAAATAGTTCAATCTTTATCCGAGATTGGCTTCAAAGCTTAGGGACAGAATGTTAAGTCTCTGTAAACTAAGGAAGAAAAACTACTTCCTAACATCCTTCTCTTCTTTGTGGCCTTGACTATTCTTGGGAAAAAAAAATCCATATGCCATGTCAGATTATACAGGTAAGTCACACAGACTGATTCACACAGACTGGTATGAGATAGGGCGATGGATCTATCAGCCTAGACTAAGTTAAATTTCAAGAACAAAGTCTCAAAATTTTGGAAGCTCAGAAAACCAATTGTTTAATTTTTGCTTGCACTATGTGTCCATAGGGCTGGCTTCCTCTTGTCCCTACTCAAGAATTTAGGCCAAGGAAATAGCCTCTATGTGGACAGTTCCAGCATCACTGCAAATGGAGAAGAGGGGGTGAGGGTGGCTCTTACAGATCCTGCTTGGAAGTGGCAGGTGTCAAAGTAGCCACATGGCCACCCCTAACATCTCTATTAAGGGAATTACATTTTAAAGCCAATACAGTCTTCCCCAGATGCTACTGAAGGTAAGAAGGCAGGTGACATCAGCACTACCATATTTAAACTTCACTGAGAATACTTTCTTGAGAATACTTATTTTAAAAATACACCATGAATTATAAGTGATCTATCTTTGTTTACTTTGAGTCTCGCATAAATTGAAAAAGTCAAAGAAAAAAAGTACCACGATGCAATATGTGTATATACTGTACCAATTCCCCACAATGAGTGTGTTTATATGTATCACAAACATATACTAATAAAAACAGTACCATGAAGTCTCCACATTGACTGGTTTTATATTAATTATGGAGTGTGATAAAGCATAAAACTTGACGATTCCTTGTGTAGTAGAATTCTGGCCAGTGGAGTCAGTTAATTGAGGAGGACCTCAGGCTGCCTCCTCTGAAAATCAGACATTTTGAATCTTTTTCTTTATGAATAAATGTCCGGATTTTTAAAGAGAAGACCTTTACCTGGCTTTGAATTTGCCCCAAGAAAAGAGACTTGCACTGAGACTTTTCTTACGTGTTAATCCTATCACCTACAGAAAGCACAAAAGCCTCACACACCACCGGAAATGCATTGATCCCACACATGATATCCACGTTACAGCCTTTGCGGCTTTTCTTTAATATTTTCCTTCCCATACAGCTTAATGAATAGATATTTCCATTTGCATAGCTAACTCCTGCAGCACGTTCTTACAATCAAGCAAGAATTCCTACTTTGTTAACTCCTTTCAGAATCCGCAGAGTCAATGTCTTTAACATGGCGAAGAATTTCTTTGCCAAACAAACTTTCAGGCAGAATAAAGATCTTGGCACTCTGGGCTCAGATGGAGCATCTGTGACGCTTGGAAACACATCTGGTTCTGCTGCTCTGGTGAAGAAACAGTCATCTCATCTCAACATGCAGTGGTGTCAGCCGATGTCAACGACTCTGCCAACTATCTTGAAAAAATCGTGTCTATTTCTCTGTATGTTGTCAACCTCCTGAGAGCCAGGGCTGACACAATGCTATTTCAAGAGTTTTTGTCAAGAATTGCAAGTAAAAGAGGAAGTTCGCTGCTGCACTACAGAAGTTAACTAGCTTTCTTAAAACATTTGACTGGCCTTCAAATGAAAGTTCTATTTTTTTAAGCAAAGGAAATCCAACTATGGGAAGAATCTAACTGGAAAGAGTTCCATTCATAGTTTGCTTTATTGATGGATACTCTTGCCAAATTATGAGGTGCGTCCGCCCATTTCAATCCTCCTAGCCTGCCCACCATTCTAGAAGGGCATGTCGGGAGCAGATACATACCTAGATATTTCAAGACTGGAGAAGTACTTTTGCAAAGCTGAACAAGGAGCGGTAAAGGCTGTCATTTTTTATTTTTACAGGTAGAAACCCACCCACAGCTAGAATCACAAGATGACTCTTCAAAAGCTAAATCTGCCTCCAATGACCTTAACAAGGAACCATGAATATTTAATTCTTTTTAAAAATGGTGATGCATTAATGATGTAGAATTTTCAAAAGATATCCCATCCACACAACACAAATAAATCCAACAAGGATTTTGGAGAATTATACGAATTGTAATTTTCTTTAATTCTGTTTAATAAAGGCACAGTATCTTCCATTTCATTTGCTTTTATTTTCTTCTGCTAAGTTAATGCTTCCAACTCTTATTGCCATGGACATGAAAAACCACAAAGGGATGTCAGAACAACCCAATTGCAGTAGCGAAAGTCACTCCATGATATCAAAACCAAACATCAGCTGTTTTGCAGAAACTTACTTTTGAATATAATTTAACATTATTTTTACTTGAAAAATTTGCATTTCTCTCAAGTGCTCGAGGAAATAGGTGTTAATATCAAGAGGTAGGTGGATGAACAATAGAGATCTGATTTATAAAGATACCTTACAGGTCTATAATCCCTTTTCCATGGCAAAAAAAAAAAAAAAAAAAAAGGCACGCAAACGTTTGTGGTTGTGTATGCTCTTCTGGGGAGAAAGTCCATACAGCTCTCAAGGGATTTGCTATCCAAATGTGGTTAATACTCAATTGCTCTCCAGTGTTGTGGGGTGAACAGAATGCACACTGTGAGAATGCTGGTGAAAAATGATATCAACCATTACTTGCTGGTGCATTCAGCAGTTCATAAAACAGGCTTCTAAATAGGAAAGTACACAACTGTCTTGAGATGGTCAATAATCCACCCTCATTTCTGGATGAGATTTTTTTTGTGTGTGTTACCGGGAATCGAACTCAGGACCTTGGGCTTGCCAGGCAGGCACTGCACCACTGAGCCATATCCCTAGCCCTGGGTGAACTTTTCTAAAATAAAAATTAAGGCAATTTGACTTAAAGTATTTGCTTTTGTAGGTATTGCTTTTAAGTTTCCATAATAAATGAGGGGCTGTATAGCTATATTTATGTCAAAGAGTAGGACCAAGTCAACATCCAGTTCTTTAAAATGTAGTATTTTCAGAGAAGTATAGGAAATGCACTTGGAAAGTACTGGTAATAGTTTACTACTGCTGCTGTAACAAATTCTCATAAACCTAGCACCTTAGCACAATTTGTTGTCTTGCAGTTCTCTAGTTCAGAAATCCAAAATGGGTATCACTGGAGTAAAACCCAGATGTGGACAGGGCTGGTTTCTTCCCAGTGACTCCAGAGAAGAAGCCTTTTCCTTGCCCTTTCTGCCTTCTAGACTGCCCACATTTTCTTCGTTTGTGGCCCTCTTTTTCCATCTTCAGAGGTAGGCAAGGCAGTGTCTACCTCACATACCCCTGCCCGTTTATGCTTTATTGATGTTGCAGTGCTCAGGCCTTGACCATCTACTTCCTAGTGGGCAATAGCTGCTCCTTCCACAGCTATTTCTTGGTCTCCTGAGCCCCTTGTGCTTGGCCAGCCTGTGGGGCAGGCATGTGCTTTCTTTGGCTGCAGACCCAGTGTCTTGTATTTGCCTTTGTGAAACATTCTCAGGTTGTCCAAGGCTGGTTAATGACAGAATAAGACGAAAGATTGTGGACAGCTTCTCTGTTGGAGGACTTGGATTGCACGTCACTTGTCACATGGGCAACATGCAGCTGGGAGAGCGCCACCTTCAGGCGGTCCAGCTGTTCCAGCAGCCATTCCTTCTTGCTGCAGAGGTTCTGATCCCTGATCTTGGTTAGGGTTGCACAAGTGGCTGCCAGCTGCTGGTTGACCTCTGCTATCTTAAAGTGCACTAGTGACTATAGGGGGCCCATGCAAATAATCCAGAATAATCTGTCTATTTAAGGTCACCTGATTAGCAATCTTTATCCCATCTGCTACCTTAATTCCTCTTTACCATGAGAGTGACCTATTCATGGGTTCCAGGGATTAAGATATGAAGAGTTTTGGTTTTATTCCACCTACCACACACAGACCCTTAGCTAGTAGAGTGGGAAAAACCTGGGTATGCAGAAATGTCAGAGGTGGAGATCTAAAATAAACATCCCTAATCTGGAAAGGAAAGTATGTTTCCATATTGTGCTATCTAGATACTTAAAGATCATGCTGAGGTGACTTTTTAGTTTTGTAGGGGATGGAAACTAGGGCCCCATACATTCCAGCTGAGCTCTCCACCAATGAGCTACATACTCAGCCTTTTGTTCCTTCATTTTAAAACAAGGCTGTTTAACTAGATTAGTTCTTGGGTATCCTCCAGTTTTAATGTCGCTATGATTGTATATAAAGTAGGGAGTGTTTTTATGGACTTGAGGTCAGGAACTATCAGCCCAGTATGTTTAAGCATTGAGGTCCCCCCAAAAGGAGTGGATGTTTCCCCACTTTTCACTACTTTAATTCTTATCTACTCTTCTCGAGAAGGAGAAAACAAGAGTAAAAATTGATCTATCAGGCCCTCTGCAAAAGTCACCCTTTGTCCCAGATCAGAATTAGATAATAAGCATGTGAGGCATATTTTACTATGGTTGATTTTATAAAAATATATATAGTGTATACTGTGTCCCTCTTCTATGTGGTGTTCCTGTGATCTTTGAAAAGATATGTCTAGGCAGATAGGCTTTCCTTTTTCATAGTGGGATATTTGGGGCACAGCCTTGTAATAGATGCACCCAAGGAACACAAAGATTGTTTCATTTTTCAGTCTAGATCATGCCCAGGTCTTCATGCTTGTGGTAGGCAGAATTCTAAGATGGTGTTAGGGTTTGAACCTGTAATGTCCCTCAAAGGCTCATGGATTGAAAGCTTGGTCCCAAAGCTATAATGTTCAGAGATGGTGCTTTTGGAAAGTGATTGAATCATGATGGCTTCTGACCCAGTCATTCCACTGGAAGGTTCATAGCTAATGGCATTATTAGGAGGTAGGGCCTACATGATGGAAGTAGGCCACTTCCTGTAAGGCTGGTGTGTCCTGTAAGGGTAGTCCTACCTCTTCCCTTCTCTCTTTTTATCTTCTCTCTGTTTCCTAGCTGCCGTGAGAAAGCAGCTCTCTTTACCAGGATGTTCTGCCTCACTATAAGCCCAGAAGCAACGGTACCAAGTGACCATGAACTGAAACCTCTGAAACCATGAGCCCAAATAGACCTTTCCTCCTTAAGTTATTTATTTCAAGTACTTTGTCACAATGATTAAAAGTTGAACACTGGGGGGTGGGTCAAGATTTCCCCTTTTTAGTCTATACATCATGTGGAATCCTTAAGGCAGTGGGTTTAAGAATATAATTGGTTAATCATTCCTATAATTAGGTAATATTTTTCCTGGATGGCTGTCTTTAAGCATGGGAGATTATCTTTGGCGGTTCTGGCCTAATCAGGTGAGCCCTTAAACATGGCTAGCCTGTTCATGAAAAAAGTATGAAGTATGGAAGAGTTTCAACCCAAGGCAGATCCTGCAGTGACGAGTTCAAAGATGGAGAGGCCCATAGGAAGAGGCCAGTAGGAACAGAAAGCCAATAAGAAAGGACTACAAGGACTCTGGTCCTCCAACCACAGCAAGCTGAATCCTATTAACAACATGAATGCGCTTGGAAATGGAATTTTTTCTGCAGCTTCCAGATGAGAACTCAACCTAACTGGAACTTTGAGGGTTGGACCCTCAGTAGAGAACCCAGTGGATTGGCCTGTACTTCTGACCTGGTGAACTGAGAGCTTAAAAAATATCAGTGTTGTTTCACACATCTAACTTTGTAGTCGTCTGTTATGCCACAATAGAAAGTGAACACACTAACACAATGACATTCCAATTAAATGTGATTTAGAATTTTCTAAAAATAAAATCTTCCTTGTCTTTCCCTGCCTTTTTCAAAGCCTCAAGTTATTTCTTCACCATGCAGCCACTGCATGCAACTGGGAACATGTAATTTTGTCAGGTTAAAATCTCTCCTATCTTGGAATTACCCATGCCACCCCACCCGCCATACATACAGTTGATTTAAAATGTAGAGGTGTATGAATTTTGGGTACGTTATATACATGTTTGGGCTGGAGAATCAAACCAGAAAACACAGACTTCAAAAAGTGAAGCAAATGATCTGTACATTTTGAAGTAATCCAGATATGTTTCATTCATTGCATCTAGTTATGTTGAAACACAGTAACCTTGACATAATGGTTGAAGGGAGAAGCAATGTAAGCATAAATGCCCGAGCATTTTAATATCTTTTATCAATAAACATTACTAGAATGCCATGCATTTGAATTCATGCTTTTCCTGAGGGAAACCTGCATTCTGCCCGCTGCTTCCTGACACTGCAGCTGGATTTGATTATAAGGGGAGGGTGCGCCTTGGGAAGCAGGCCTAAACTTTCTAAAGCTGCAGACGGAAGGCTGATCTTCAGTAATTAGATGGTGAGATTATGCAGATCAACCAGTGTACTATTCTATACAGCATGGTGAAAACCACTTTTAGACGGCTTGTTGATATTGCACCTAGGTGCTTTAGTTAAGACTTACTTACTTTGATATTTTGTCAGCCACAAAGGTAGGGTTTGGTGGCAGGTCAAAAATCAGATCATATTGTGACTTTTGGTTGATGGTTGAGAGAACACTCTGCGACAAAGGGAACTGAGGAGGCGGCATGATGTCTTTCTAACATTTAATTCAGAAAAAAATGTCATCTGCAACATAGCTCCACATAGTGCTACTACGTAAAGCAGATAAGTGAAAATATTAACAACTCAGTGAATCATTTTTTTTTTTTGGTTTTTCTGCGGTACCGGGAACTGAACTCACGACCTTGCACTTGCCAGGCAGGCGCTTTTTGCTGCTGAGCTAAATCCCCAGCCCCTGACTCAGTGAATCATAATGTACACTCACTATTTGAAGCTCATATTTTCTGCCTCTGTGAAAACCATGGAATTTAGATTAAGAAAGACGCCACCTAATTTTAGATTTAAGCAAATGTGGACAATGGATTTTACAGAGAAAGATAAATCCATCGCCAAAAACCTCACCTGAATAATGATGAACTCTTAATAAGAAGAAAGAATTCAAGGGGGAAAAAAATTAAAAGGCTATAATCTAGAAAATCTTCAAAATCAGAAGCTGCAAGTAAGTCATGCCTTAGCTTTAACCAACATTAACCAAAACTTTCCAAGGTGCTAGAGTCAGCTCTGAAGCAAAGCTCTTACAAAGCTATTATGCGAAGTAATTATCATCCTTGTCTGCTTCCACTTCTTATACCTGTGTCTTTGCCATGTACATAATTATGCTGAGGAAAAACACTCCAAGCTCAAATGAAATAAAGGACTTCAGTCTATGCCCACACGGACCTTGTCAAGTAGCCAATGACTTGCCCTTTCATTGTGAGTGACTAATATCAATGCTGGCTCTAAAGAAAGACACTTTTCATAATCGCTCAACAATCTGCTAAGTGAAAACATATGGATGGGCTTAGGCAAAGCCTGCCAGGGGTCTTTGCTGAATGGAAAACAGGTGCTCTCATTCTGTGCCATGTAATACCCCATTTACCCCCAAGTCCAAAGGTTATAGGACTAATAGCTGCCTTGTGGTAATCAGGGAAAGCCAAGACACTAGCCCTGGTGAAACATCTGGGACATATTTTACATACTTGGAACACATGCTTCAGGTTCAATTAAAGTGAGGCTTTGGCACATTTATTAATCTTTTTTACTTTTATCCTATAAGAGGACCCACTGACCTGACCCCACTATTATACCATATGAGAAAACAGAGAAATAATGAGAGCTAGAGGTCAGTACCTGTTCGTATGGCAAAAAACACATTTGTTTTCTCATGAAATTCCATTATGCATGACTCTATACACAAACTTTAAATAGAGGAACCAATGAATTTTTTCAAGTAGGAAATTACCCTTCTCCTGTTTGGACATACTGATAGCTAAACTCACTACATTTACTGCTGCAAGAGCCGGCTGAGACGGAAACTTGCAGGAGCCTTCCATATTTCCATATCTTATAGTGGAAACTTTAGTTTGAAATTGTCTACTCTAAGATTCTCTCTTCTCTTATGCAAGAACTTACAAGTCTGTCATAAATTACTGCATTGGAGACTCTTTGTTCAAATATCATTTTTAGGCTATCAACTGTATCAGGAGTAGAAAAAGATAAAAATCTTACATATAATTCAAATAAAAGGGTGAGAGCTATGAAAAATCAGCTCATAATCCTTTTACATGTTTGTCGGCATCTTGTACAGAAGAATACAGTTGCATGCGCACAGCAATTTAAGCTCTCACTTTCAATCAGCTTTGGTAACTAGATCTGAAAATGTGTTAGAACCAGGGTGTCAATTTCAGACAACGAAACGCTAGATTACAATAGATGCTACTCCAGAGATTTGGTGTTGGTTCCACCCTAGCATGTTCCACTTGACATCTATGTTTTGGCAAGCCACTGAGCCAGGTGTGTCTATTTGTGTCTCATGCCCCAAATCTCTCCATTAAAACATGATCATTAAGAGGGGAGACTAGAGGTATAGCTTGCACTTATTAACATTTCTGAGGAAACGCCTGCTAACACAGAACGGATCTTTATGGTGGCTTTAATAATAAAGCAGCAACAAGCATTGGAAAATGGCCGTAAATGGATGGCTGCTCGGTGTTTATCAGCAGAGAAATGATGATTCAGAGCTGGCATGTGGAGTTAAAATACAAGCTCTCTACAGCTCTACAACTGACCTTAACAATAAATCATATCATTTATTACCAGAAGTGTAAACTCATGTTATTTAACATTAAAAAACAAGCACATATGTATTTTTGCAGGAAGGAAATTTTGTTAGTTTATGTTTGATGATGTCACTAATGACAAAATGATATACAGGAGAAAATTTCACATAAAACTCCATCAATTTAAAAATGTTTGAAATAGCATTAGAAGGGAGAGAAGGTGTGTGTTTCCATTTCCCTTCAAGCACTGAATATTAGGGGAAAAATCATTTGTGAGGTTACTTCATCACTGTGAATTTTTCTGACATCTCTCATGCTTGCTTCCAACACAACTGTTGGAAGACTTAACTGTACGTCTCTACTGGAATCAAAGGTCAAGGGCATAAATTAAAACACCGATTTCTCTCCTTTCTTCAAAAAGTTTCATTGTTTTGCTATAGCAGAAGTCAGACAGACTCTGGTGAAGGTCAAACTCTGGTTTCATATGCCAAACAATGTGCAAATAATTAATGATACTGTCTTCCCTGCCTCCCGTTTCACCTTAGGACGTTTTTAGGTTTTAGGTCTAGAAGTACCCAGAGACCATAATGTAACAGTATCACCATCCTTCTTGGCATCAAAAGCTGCACTTCCAAACCCAGTCAGTTGAGGCAGTGGTGGTAAAGTTGCTCTAATTCTTCCCTCTAGATGTCCCCTCTCCACAGAGGACAACCAATCCAAGGGGTCCTAGAAACTAGCTCTTATTATTTACTGTGGTCACCAATCTCAAGCCAACAAGCGATGGAAATATGAATGTCTCTGAGTGGCCTTTCAGAGCCCTTCCCAACCTAGGCAACCGGGGTTGTTTAAATGTCCTCTTGTGTGCTGCACACACGCGTGTTCTTTTGCTGAGCAATTCTTCAAAAATTGCAGGTGACAATATTCATGTTCAACTCATGCAGGCTGCTATTTTTTCACCCCCCCCTCAAGCATAGACCGATTTGTAATACTCAAGATAGGACAAATTTTTGCCCTTCAAAAGCAGTTGTCACTGCCATTATCTTCACGAGAGCTATCAAGTTCCAGACAAGCTGAATTATTTTTTTTTGTTCCTGGCAGAAAAATATTTGACCCAGCTCTGGACAAAAGCGAAGAGGATTTATAGCCCTCTCTCCCTCTTTGCAACATGCAGTGGCATTGTTAGGATGATAAACAGCACTGTCCAATTTTCTGGACTCAAACATTTCAACTCCTTTTTTAACTGTCTGTGAAAACAGTGTCAAGTCTACATTCCCATCCCCAGGTACCCAAGTGCTGGGAAAGATAATTACCTTGTCATCTTTGTCATCTTCTTCTTCCTCGTCCTCTAGCATGTCCTCCACTACCTGCAGACAGAAACAGAAGTCGCTTTTGTGCTCTTTAAAGGAGAGAATGGTGTCCTGTCATTTTGAACCTTTTGGAAATGAAAACTTTATTACCATTTGAAACACATGCACTGCTAGGGAATGTTTGATCTAGAGATGGAGATTAGGAAAATGCCCTGCCTTTAATTGATTAAAAGCAGGGAACTGCAGCCCAGTCGGGGGAATCCTGTTCACGTGAAATGTTTTGTGACAAAGAATTTGAAGTATGTGTAAGGTAAACTAACATTAATTTGGGGATGCTTTACATCAAGAAACCTCCTTCCTTCCTATTCTGCTGTCTATGTTAATCAGGTCCTTAAAATTTAGAGATAACTAAGCAGCTCTGCTATTTCTAATTTACTTTTCAACAAACTCTAAGATTAAAAAAACCTCTCTGATAATTGATTCATGCTGGTGGTCTATGGCATAAAACTAACAATGTCTTATGTGGCTTAAATTTTAATTCTTATCTGTAGATTCAGTTGAACTATTTCTGTATTACTTTTTGATTTTGAGGGTTACCTAAAACTCTCATTTTAATTCTCTGTAATTTTATTCAAGGATTATATTATAAGCATGGATATCAAAACTAATTAGAAATGTATTCTATGACAAATAGGTATAAAATGTAGTATAATCCATGCAGGTAGATATGGACATGTGTGTTTCTTTTAATGGCTCCTCATTCACCTACCTCAGTAGAATGGAACACTCATTTTGCATTTGCCCAATCATTTCCCTTTGTCTCAATCAACATGTAAGTTCAGGCATTAAGGATAGATCTCATTTCAGTTGGGTTTTTGAATACTTTCACACTCATAAACAAATATACATCCATTCCATGAAAACCAAACATGGTTTTGGTTGGGATGTGGGGTTGTTATTCAGGGAAGTCCCAATTTATTGTATTCATGGCATTTTGCATAATTTCTAAATTCTTATAGTGCTTTTTTCTAATGCAGTCTGAATATAACTAGAATCATGGTTATCAAACATTTTAAAACCTCTCTCTCAAACCTTGTAACTTTAGAAGATAGACACACCAAGCCCTTCTTTCCTGTGATTGTTTTGATACACACAGGAATAATCTGAGTGAAAACATCAATAACCAAGACTGTATTATGCAAGGGGTTGTATAAATTGAGGTACTATGTCTCAGTTCTTTCTAATATTTTTCTCCAATATTTAAAAAGCATTAAGTGATTTAAAAGACTATCTGAAACCTTATCAACCAATATATAACTCAAAGCACCTAAAAATCTATGACATTGTTCCTAATTTAATGTACAATTAATTTACGTATTCTATGCAAGTATAGGATTCTGTGGTCTTTCACTTGGACGTTAAGCATTTCTAAAGAATTACGATAGTACATCATGCTGTTTCTAATGCAGCCTGAGAGCTCACACTAATTTGAGGACATATAAAACAATTCAACCTCAATGAGAAAGATGAACTCTTGATATTCTCTCTAACTATATCCAGCCACCCTGTAAGCATGTATTATTGACCACCATGTCCAAGGCACACGGAACTAGGTAATAGGGGAATACAAAGATAAATAACACGGAGAAATAAATAGGGACTATCAGACAGGCCTTCATGTTGACTTTTAATTTTCTCACATTTGCAGCGTGCACATAAAAAACATGCAGACAACGATAGTGACAATGTTTAATCCAGGTGCTGTACACCAGACTCTTCCAAATTGGGCTATTTACCAATGGAGGTATCAATTTGCATTTTTTTTTCTGTACTGGGAATCGAACTCAGACCTTGCACTTGCCATGCAGGTGCTGTGCTGCTGAGCTATCTCCCCAGCCCTCAACAGAGGTATGAAAAGGAAGGGCAGCAGCAATGCTGCAATTCATTAGGTTGTATCAAGAGAATTCACCTCACCTTCATAACATTGAAAAAATTTATTTTGTGCCTATAGTAAATCATCTTTAAAATTTTAAATTTAAATGAAGTAAACTGGTTTGCTAAAATTATCTGCATACAGTCATCTCAAATATGTTTGGGAAAATGAAACAAACACTGTATTTTACTCCTTTGAATAAACTCTGACAATGGTTAGCATGAAAAATGTATCCGATACCTCCTCTTTGCAGTACTCACACTACAGGGTCACCGAAGGCAGAATGGTATAGAATTGTGTCTAGGTTGGAAGGTACATCGGAGCTGTTCAAGAAATACTTTTCACTGAGTGAATAGGTGCATGTACTATCAATCCTTCATATCTTTGAAACACTCATTAGTAAATATCTATCCTTAATCTTGTAGGCTTGGCTTAGCTCACTAGGAGAGACTTGCATCTAATCAATTATGTGGATTAGCAAAGGGAAATATTCCAAATGCTTCCAAATATCTGCCTGAAAATATTTGGATACTTCATCCTTATTTGAAGGCTTGGGGTTCTCCACTATCTTTCCGATTAATTTTTAACTATTCAAAGCCACTAGCTTCATGTACACATTTTGCAAATCAGCTGTGACTCTTCTGCTCAAGGATGACTCAAAGAAGTCTACAGAACTAGGCTCTTCATTTGCAAAACCCAAACTGTTGTTACCCTGCACGAGTGGGTAATTGGCTGTGCACAATTGCTCCACAAACGCGCAGCCAGAGCCACCCAACACAGTCATTTGCTTTTCCATTTGGCAGAAAAGTGTTGTGTTAGCGCGGGGCCTTTGCGTTGCATGTTAGCGCTCTAGTGAGAGCTTTTCTCTCCTCCGGTGTCTTTTTAATGTTCTATCATAAACATCTATAAGTGAGGATTTATACTACAGATGCTTTCGTATTGATGCCTTTAAGCTACTGCAGAATGTATCCCCTTATTACATTTTGTTCAGGTGAGGCTTAAGGTACCTTGGAAAATGGAAACAATAGCCCCTTTCCCAGAGGGCTGGTTAAGGATCCAATGAGATCATGTGCATAAAGAGCCCAGTACAGTTCCTGTCTCAGAATAAGTTTTCAAAATCATTAGTTATTAATTAAAATAGCAATGCGATACTTTCACCATTAACTCATGGAAATTAAATTCCTTTTATTTTTGGGGGACACCATATTCTTTGCTCTTAATGCCATAAAATTTTGATTCATGTTTCACTAGCACTAAGCAACACCTGCAGGGTTGCAGGTAGAGGTGTGGATACAGATTCCGAATTAAAACAATGCTTTTACCCTAATCTTTTGCTTTAATGGTCAGGTGAAATGGTTGGCTGAGAGGGCAAGAATATCGCGGAAGCTGAACTTCACTTTAAGACATAAGCTCGAGCCAAATGCAATGAATATAGGAACTGCAAAGTGAGCTTTTAAAAACAAACTGTATATATCACCAAAGTGCATTTAATGATTACACAAAATTGCAGCCTTTCCCAGAGAACTCCAGTAACACCTGCTACGTAAAAAGAGTGCTGGAGTCTAACACTTAACTAAGGAAAATAAATAAAACACAGGAGTCCTACTCTTAAATTCCAGATCTTTCCTCTTCAAATAAAGCCAAACAACCACTACATAGTTTTGTTTTTACAGATTTGAAGGCCGGTTGCCCAAACGTTTGTCAGCAATAATTTAATAATGCACACACGTAGGATCTCCTTCAGGGAAAAAAAATTGAAAGAGTAACAAAAAAATGCATGTGTTAGAAAGGATACATTTACAAAGTTGGTTTTTTTTTTCTTAAGGGGGAATATCTCAGCTCAGCTCTGGAATTCTCTTTCCAAATTATGCTTTCTGATACCTCGCTTGAAACCAAGTAGTATTAATCAAACAAAGGAAGGGCACTAGGGAAATCAGAAAGATGTAATGCAAGCAGTTAAAAGTGACATGACCTTCTGTAATGTCGCTCGTCACAGACTTATATGCCACACACTGCAGGAAGGTCTTGAAAGAAACTGATTCTTGGTACTATTCCTTGAATGTAATACTAATAAAGATGACATTTTAAAAAACACACATAGACAGCCCCAAATGTAGTGTGCACCAGCTATATTACAGCCAAAGAATAAGCTGTTAACATTATTTTAAAAGCATAATATTTCTTCTTCCATATTCAATATTTGCTGAACATTTGTCATTAACATATACAACATAATAGATGGCCACACATTCAAAAAACATTTTCATAATGGAGTAAAATTGCATCCATAGTACCTATATATCTTATATAGTTTTAGGAAGATACAAGGCTTTTAATTGTTACCCAGCACAACAGAACACTTTGTGATTTGTAAAGATATAAAATGTTAATAATGACAGTAATTTGAATAGAAGTATGACAATGGACTTGAAATTATTCTAGTAGATAGAGATATATAAGGGAGATGGCCAGAAGACTGTGATAAGAGGAAGGCCAGCAAGAAAGAATGCATTAAAGTGGATTCAGGTAAACATCATTATGAAAAATCCTCGTGCTACAGTGACTATTAATTATTCCTTTTTAGTACTGAGCCATGGTGCATGTTTAAACTTGACAAGAGGGAGTTAAAAGATACTTGAATAATTCTTAAAATACAACATATTCTGATTTTCCCCAAGAATAATGTCTTCCACTTACTTAAATCCCTTTAAGCAAAAAAGAACCAGAAGAATCCTGGTTATGTTAACCTTGTTAAGTATTGAGCAATGTGAAGCCAAGGCTGACAGAAAGTGATTTCTTTTGTATGTTTACTTTTTTCCTTGAAAATAATCTTTGAATTAAATGGTTGTTTTGTTGGGCTCAGAATGAATAGTCGCACAATTCAAATTGCTTGACTCAAACATGGCCTATAAAAAAGCAGCACATTTAAATTAAAGAAGAAATCACTGCTGTCCAGATGTGCAACTGCAATGTTAAAATATTAAAGAAAAATGTCACAAAAGAAGTTTCATATTTAATTTCATATTTATAGAACATCCAAATGTGTACAGATGCTTATGTTTTTATATATTACAAACTAAATGCCTACTTCCACCCTAGAGAAATGAAAGAATTAGGGGAGAGTGGTATTCTTCAACATGGTCTGGAGTTCATTTATATCCTTGTGCCTATGTAAACCAAGAAGAGCATGTAATTTTGACAGTGGATTTATTATACATCTAAGTACAATACAACATTATAAAGTGGATGATGCCTATAACCACATAAATGACTTAGGAGTGCTTAAAAGTAGAGTTTGGGCTGCAGACTTTTGTGGTGAGTAAGATTGTAGGTGTGTGTGAGGAGACATTTTTATAAGACACCTGCTTCTCACAAGATTTTTGAGAAGAAACTTCTGTGACATGAACAGTGCAATTAAACTGTACATTTAATTTATATTTGTAAGACTAATAACACTCATAAATAGGTCTGGGATATACTGCTTCATCCAGTATATCTCAAAAGCAAGTGCACGTGCATGATGGTTGCTTAGTTTGATTCACGCTCTTAAGGATTTGACCTTGAAGTATTTCAGCTACAGTAGCCAACAAGATAACAGAACCACTAGATGTAATAATAATTAGTGTGATAGGCTTGCCAGTGAGGCTGAATATATTGCAATGCAAAAGAAGGCAGACCCAAAAGAAAAGCATTAGTACTTATTGGTAAAAGACTTCCTGATTTTTACAGAGACACTCAAATACAATTATTTCTCCTTGCACAATGCATTTCCTTGGCTCATTCTGGGAAGTACTATGTTGTAATTTAGTCTGATTCTTAATAGGAAATGTGGCTTTAATGTGGCTATCAGATGACTTTTGATTCATGCCACTGATTACAGCCTGGATTCTGCATCATCAACAGCATTCTTATTTTTAGTATAATATGCTCTGCTATAAGGTGCCAGAACAGTAAATTTACTTTACTGGCCAAGAGAATGTAACCTTTGATTTCCGTAAGTGCTGGCTTAATACACAGGAAAAGCCCCTCCATTAAGAAATGCTAAATAATAACATATAAATCCTATAATCAGCATAAGCATCTTAAATGAATTTCTTTTCATATTTCCTTCTCAGTATTCTGAAATGTTCTTCTTATACTTACACAAAGCACTGTGAATCTAATTCTAGTGTTTATTTGAACTATGTCTCCATCTAAAGGCATTACAATGTATTGTATTTTTTCTTTCTTTTTTTTTTTTTTGCTTGCCAGAAAATTCTAATCTTGGTATCTTTAGGATGCTGCATATTGATTTGGTTGAGCAGGAAAAAACTGCCTATTAACCTATGACCTACTTTTAAAATAATGCTTTCTTAAAAGTATATTATTTGTCAGGTAAAAAATATACAGAAGGCAAATTTTGAGTTGTTTAATGTGCTTTGTACATAATGTAACATTAAAAAATAACCAGTCTCATCACTAAAGTATCTCACAAAATTTAATGTTTTCAAAGCAAGATATTTTTGCTCATTAGTAAACCCAGTTCAGATAAAAAAGAAAATTATTTCCCTGAGCATCTATATTTAAAGACACATTTCCATTCCAGAATCACAGCTTTGTAACAAAAAAAAAGCACAGTTTTAAATATTTCAAACTCTGCAGACAACCTTAGGAACTATTGTTTTTTAGCAGTCTGATGAAAAGTCTGCATTAGTTAACACATGTTCTGCAACACAGGAACAAGGAGGTGAGCCCCCTCTGGAAGAGTGCGTGTCCTGCCAGCTCTCAGAAATGTCCCTTGCTGTGACCTATAGGATGCCTCTGGGAGCGTTAAAGCTACAGTAGCTCAAAAGTTTTTTTTTTTTTTTGCAAGTAAATGCACAGTTTAGCATAGATATTATAGGTAAATACAATATGTAATATAACAACCACTATTAATTCCTATCATTTTGTTCTGAAACCCTGTATCTTTTTTATTGTTTTTGCTTCGTTTTGTTTTTGTCTATGCTGTTGGTATTTTGCTACTGTTCTTTTTTGTTATTATTCTCTTTAAAATAAAGGACAACAACAAGAAGTATTAGCAGGCTTTTGGACCATATTGACTTACTAGGTTTAATTCACTTTTTATGAAAATTCACTATGACAATTTTAAGTAGTATGTTGGGGTCAATAAGGGAGTGAGTAAAATGGGTGTGATTTGCCTTAATTCCAGTTTTTTCCCCCCTTTTCTTTTTCCACAGAGTGTTTTGAGGCCTGAGAACATTATGTCATAAAATTTAACTTGAAACATGGAGCATGTTTGAAATACATGAAAAAAAAAATCAGCCAGAGGACTTCAGTTCTTTGCGTATATCTTTTTTCTATATGTCATGAAAAAAATCCCGTTTTGTATCCTTTTTCTTCACAAAAGAAAGCCCTAGTGGGTTTGGACCTACATTTGGACTGGAAAGAATGTCTGTGGTGAACGGTGGATTGTGGCAGAAAAGCGTGAATAAAAAGGATGTGCAGAACCCCCCACAAACCCCCGGAGTGGTTATATCATGAGCTGCCTGCAGTATAGCAGAGTTCTCTCAATAGTCTCACAAAGCCTGCCCGGTCCACTTATCATTTCTGCTTTATGTAGTGTACTGTATGATCACTAAATTAGAGCATAATGCATTTATAATATTTATAGTACCAACATTTAGTTAAATAACCTTTATGTAAGATTTATGTTGATTTTTTTTATTTCTCATTTAATGGCAAATTATGAAGAGCATGTTTCATAAAGATAATTCTCCATTTAAATTCATCAGTCCATTAAATATTAAAATTATGTTTCTGATGCAATCGAGAACAAATTTGTCCGGCTTCAGTGATTATTTGCACTCATAAAAATTAGGCTTGATTAATAAAATTTAAATGCTTGATTAAGTTGACATTTTCATGTTCCATTCTGATTTATTAAAATGAGTCCCTGTCTCCAGGCCTGGTATGCGACTGCGGTTACCTTTCCCTTTTTCTTACCCGACACACCCTGAGCGAGGCTGTTAGGAAAGACTATTTTTGCTTCTAGACTCTATAATGGCTTAGTGAAATGCCCTGTTCTTTGCTCATGGTGCTACCTGCCTTTGTCTTGAAGCACCGTTCCTGGTGGAGATGTGCTCACAGTAACCCAGAAAAACCTATTCACCTATTTCACCTATTCATGGATATAATCAGCATAATGACATACATTAATGGTATGTCTGTAAAATTCAGTTTCTAAAAAGCTTTAATCTGTTGAAGATTGCTTTTATGCACATTTCTTCATAGGCTTTGTTTATGGATAAAAATATAGATTTACGTTTTCTGTGGGTCTTCTGTATACATTGAAAAAGGATTACAGACATAGGAAAATCTAGCATGGCAATACTACCGTCTTTGTCTACAAGGTTAAAACTAAGAAGAATGGCCAATGGCTGTCAAAAAAACAATGTCTTCAATAGGACTTACAAGGCAATTCTTTAAGAGAGATAGTGACTTATATAAGGTCTAAACACTCATGCTGTCCACAGCGGCTAATTTTGTTTCATACATGGTGTCTGGTCATCACTGAGCACTTTCTATATGCTTAACACATGGTGTTGACTCTTAAGTCTTTAGATCACTTCAGAACTCTTAAGTCCTTAGATCACTTAGATCACTTAGAACACAACTATTATTCCCACTGTATTGGTGAGGAAACTGAGGCTCAGGGAAATAAACAAATTTGTGTAGTTAAGAAGGAGGAGGTTTAGAATTTAATTCCATGTCTTTTTCATTTCAGAGTTTGGGGTTTTAACCTTTACTGTCTGCACAGTTCAATTGTAGCATCTATTTTTAAGGTTGATTTTCTTTTTTTTTTCTATTATCCATGGGAATATAACTCAATGGAGAATTTTGTATGCATGAATTGACAGTCTCTTATTTAAACAATGCTACCAGGACATTCAATTATTTTTGAATTAAGTGATAGTGTGTAATAAGAATTTTCTTTTTCTCGTATCATGAAATAATTTCAGTAACAAATGACAGACAATGCTTTCAAAAGTATCTGTAGCTTGGTTCCTGAAATATACTGTTCTTGTTCTGTATACAAGATGATAGAAAGGCTTTATATTCTATGTTCTTGATAAATGTATCTCATGCAGTGATTACAAAAAATACATACAAAACTCTTAGGGGTATGGGACTCCTAATAGTAGTTCTGATTTGTAAACATTTTCCACAAGCAGGCAAAGACATCCAAAGCGTTATTGAAAAATGCAATGAATGTTTAAATTAAAAAAATTATAGTAAAAGACACGTTGCCGTTAATCCTTCTTGCTTCAAATACACCTATCCCATCCTTCTTTTTTTAATTTTTTGATATTTTTAAAGAGAAAAAAGTAAAAATGATATGGAATTTCAAAACAAGATGATAGGAAATTAACAATGATTATATTGCATATCGTTATCTTCAAAGTAGTTGCTCAGATTACCAGATATAGTCATACAAAATTTAACAAACAAAATAAGCACTAAGTGTTCCTTTCAATGAATTAATAGAAATTAGTAGTACAATTATCTGACCTATCATGTGTGTGTGTGTGTGTATATATATATATATATATTTTTTTTTTTTTTTTTTTTTGTACCAGGAATTGAACTCAGGACCTTGCGCTTGCAAAGCAGGTGCTTGTGCCACTGACTTAT
Organism: Chinchilla lanigera; assembly: GCF_000276665.1. Lineage (NCBI taxonomy): Eukaryota > Metazoa > Chordata > Mammalia > Rodentia > Chinchillidae > Chinchilla > Chinchilla lanigera. Next base: position 17,671,676 of record NW_004955418.1, on the reverse strand, counting down.
ATCCCTGGCCCTCTTTTTTCCTCCTTTCATCCATCCCAACTGTTCTTTCCTTTTGAACAGTTTGTTTCCCTTTCACAATATCTATTGTACCTTTTGGATCTTATTTACTCTTTCAGTTTCTTACACTAGGGAGACAATGTGATGTTTACACATGTGTCTGATTTATTTCACCTATGAATACGGTCTCCAGTTGCATCCGTTTACCTATAAAAGCCTCGAGTTTATCTTTCTTTATAGCTGAGTAATACTCCATTGTATAAAAATGCCACACCTTTTTTTCCCATTCCTTGGTTGATGGGCATTTGGGTTGTTTCCAAGATTTAGCTATTACAAATTGTGCTGCTATAAACATGGGTGCACATATATCACTGTAGTATGATGTTTTTAATTCTGCTGGGAAAATACTCAAAAGGGGAATAGTTGGGTTGAATGGAACCTCTAATCCTAGTTTTTTGAGGACTCCCCACACTGATTTTCACAGTGGTTGCACCAGTCTACACTCTCACCTATCCCATCCTTCTTCCATTTCTTCCAGCAGTTTTGGATGCCCTCTCTCAGAGTGTCTTTAATTGCACTGTCATTGCTGCCTCGATTTTTAGAATCAATTCAAACATTTACCTTTCATGGTCATTTTTATTTTGGGGAAGACCCAGAAGTCTCATGGAGCCAAATTTGGTAGAAAAGGTGAATTGAGGCACACTATAATAGTTCTATTTTACAAATATTTGCCATAAATATTTTGAATCTGCTCAGGACATCCAAGCAACCATCACAATGCAAGTGAAGACACTCAAAAGAGTGGACTTCCAGAATTGCTTCACAAAGTGGCAAAGACAATGGATCAACTGAGTGGAAGTATATCAGGGGAGATTAATAGAGATGTGTCTTTTTAACTGTAATAATTTTTTAAGAACTTAAACCTTCACTGTAATTTTTAATTACAGCTCATATCATAACCTTCAGCTTGTCAATGTGGATAATACCTAATACCCACACATTGAAAGAATGTTTGTCCTCATTCACAGTCAGTCTGTTTTCAGTGGCCTTCAGTGCAGGACTGCATGGCTGAGGGGCGTGGCACAAAAAAGCTACAGCGGCAGTGCACATAGAAAGCACAGAGGAAGGCAGGGACAGAAAGGAAAATGTAACCTTCCTGGTCACATTCACAATGACCGCCTCGTCTGGCCAGTCCCACCTCCTGCCAGCAGGTCAGCTATAAGCCCCTATAATCCAGTCAGTGTTCAAAGGCCCTGCCTATGATCACATGAGGTTTTGGGGGACTTCTAGATATAAGCCATAACGTTCTGTACAAGTCTGTCTGAGTCCCTTTCTAGCTACTGAGATAGGGCTCTTGCAATTTCTGGTCACTTTTCTGAACCAGGGACCCTGAGTCTCTACGAATACATAAACCCCTGCCAAGACCATTCACCACACAATGATAAAGATTAGCACTGCAAACTAGTCCTGGCTCGTGAGTTAGCATGTGCTACAGCATGTGCTGTAGTTGGTTCTTCACCCTCCCCTTTCCCCACGATGTCTGTAGTCATGTGACTGTCTACCGGAAGCTACGTCAAAACCATTTAGAAGTGAACAAACAAGAGGCCACTAGAAATAGACAGAAAAACACCTTTCTCAAAACCAAACTTTCAACCCCTCTTTTGTTCTCCTCTCCTAAGTCTCACTCCTCAATTATGCTAATGACAAAATTAGGCATGGGAGTGTACAGAACTTTTGGAAGAACAAAGATGATACAATCACTTGCTGATGTCCGGGTAGATAATTGAGTTGGATATCCTGGAGAACCATTCTGATGGTGAGTCATTGGATCCATGGGAAGCTCTGAGGGGGTTTTGGGGATTTTTTTTTGATGTTTTTTGATGTTTCAATGATGGGAGTTTCAGGGGCTAATTGAGGCTTATGAGAAAAATCAGCCATTTATGGGAACAACAACTTCAGGTTTCCTTCAAAGTTGTCGACAATTCCTTTGATTAAAAGGGGATTAGGTTTCAAGGAAGAAACCCTCTAGGAACTAGTAGAACTTCTTTTCCTCATTATATTCTCCTAGAAATCTCTGGAGAACCCAAAGAAGGTGGGAAGATTTCAGTCTGATGGTAAGCAACTAAGATAGGGCAGGAACCATAAATATCTTCTAGGCAACTTCCATGAACTTTAAGTCTGTCTTCAGAGTCTTAATAGGTCTAAAGCAAAAATTGTCTCTTCCAGTGAATTGATCTTTAGAAAATTGACTTTTAAAAATAGAAGTGTTTTTCTTTACATCCTTTTCTATATGAACTGACATGTCACACACAGGTAACATTCATCTTCTACCATTCTACAATTTTATCGTTCCTGTTTTAAGTGTGACTGCAGGTTGAGAATAAAGTAGAAGGAGAACCTATAAACTCAGGAAGCATTAAATGTAAACGTGAAGTTACTGAGTGAAAAGGCACAGAGAGAAGAGCAAGTAAAAATTGTAGCAACAGATCTTTTGGTCTCCATTTCTTTGTATATGCAGCACACACACATTCTGCCATATTTTGTCATGCTCATTCTGTATATCATAGATAGACCTTTGTCCTTGAACTGCTTATATTCAGGTATTTGATTTAGTCCCCTCCTCAGGTCTTACACATTGTCTTAAACAACAACAGTATTAATTCCTAAAAATATTCAGTACTTCTTTTCTTGACTGGAAATTACTTTCTTGAGTGAAAGTAGACAGTTTCTGATTTGGAAAGAAAGCTTAGAGTAACATATTTATTCATTGAAATATTTTTTGAACAAAAATGATGTTGCTATGTTTGAGATATCTTGCTCTGTGTGGGGATTAGATACACAAATAGGAGATACAGTCTCAGTAATCATAAACTAGCATGGAAGACCCGCAGTGAGCCAATTATTGAAGTCACTTTGCAAATAAAGTGAGGGCTGTGCTTTACAGTTCCTTTCTAATTTGGTCTTGAAATTTCCTTTAAAAGTGGCCAGAAGCCATTATATCCACTTGTAAGAGAGTTCTGCTGGGAGAAAGATGAGTGCCAGACACATCTTTCTGTGAGGTTGAGGTGAGATACAATGATAAAGCAAATCCAAATGCATGAAACAGAAGAAATTCTTTGCTTAGCAATCCTAGAGAAGTGAGGGGAACCAAGGGGAGACTGAGGAGTGTCTGGAGGCATTAGGGGTGGAAGACACGACAGGAAGAGAGGACTCGTGGCACTGTGTCTTTATTAGGCTCCATGAGCATTTTCTACTCTGGTTGTAACCATTACATTTATCATGGTCAGAAGCTATTCAGAGTGTACTGGGTTTTGGGTCAGTGGGGTAAGGAACAGTGGGCTATATGGCAAGGGGCAACAGGAGAAATTTCAACTAGCCACAAGTCATGGGGTATTCCTGGGTTTTAAATAACTTAGGTCTAAAAGTGCATGCATGGGCGATAAGTCTATTAAACATGTGTATGAGAGTGCCCGGAAAGGGCACTGGATGGGCAGGCTCACCTAATCTCTCAGGGTGTAAGTTGGTAAGCAGGGCTGGCTCTCCAGAAGAAAGGATCAGTGGTTACCCAGACACAGATGTAGAAAATGTGAACATTTTAATAGGTGGTAAATTAGCATCAACTACACCAAACCTTCAAAATGCATGCACTTGGATCCAAAAGTTCTTCCAGGACCTCGCCAATGAAGTACTCAGTATTTGTTTAGGAATTTTCTTATAGCATGGTTGAAGATGGCAAAAACATCTGAAGCAAACATTTCTTTAAAAAGTGATTAATAGTACCAGTATTCATACAATGAAATCTAGGCAGCCATTAAAAATTGTGTGTTAGGTTTTCCAGTAACATGAGGAATACTCTTTAAGTATTTTGTAGAATATAAATACAGTTGGTTCAATGGTTTTTTTTTTTTATTAAAAAAAGAATTCAACACCAAGAAACACATTAACATTTGAAAAAAAATTTTTAAAAAAGGGTAGAAGGTGTGTAAAATGTTTGGGAAACACATCCTTCAAGGCTCCTCTTTTCCCCAGGGAAGAAGGCCCTTCCTCCAATCCTTCCTCAGCAATGGGGCATCGACCCTGGTGGCTGCACTACAACTTGCTCGCTGTGATAATCTGGGCTTCTCACAAATACTACGTGTTAGGGGCTGGGGATTTAGCTCAGCAGCACACTGCCTGCCTGGCAAGTGCAAGGGCGGTGTGGGCCTGGTCTTGTGGTTGTGAGTTTGATTCCTGGTACTGGAAGAAAAAACAAAAAACAAAAACAAACAAAAAAACCCAAAACCAAACCAAACCAAACCAAAAATCCCAAATACTGTGTGTGGTAGAGCTTGAGAGGAGCCACAGAACTCCCAGGCTGAGGCATACTGGGAGGAACCTGGCCCTTGGCAGGATGATGGCTCTCCCTGGCACACCTGTGTCTTTGCACAGCTGCAGAGCCATGGGGCTATCACACTTGGCATCAAGCCCTACATGCCCCAGCACGTTGTAATGACTTCTCATGCCCCAGCCCTGCTGTGGTTCCGTCCACAGTACCAAGGAGCCTTCGAGAACTCCAAGGAGCTGGTGCTGCATGTGTGCTTTGTGAGGTTCATGCATGTCCTCTGCAAGGTAGAGACCAGGCCCACACTGCCCATCTCTTGGCCATCACACTTGCTCCTTGTAGAGTAGTCCCACTCAGTCTCGCTGGGCTTTGCTGACCTTACTGCCTTATTATAGTCCTCAGTCTCCCTACCTATCCAAGAGAGAAGCATCGTTCTTCCCTTTCTAGCTGTATCATGGAGACCAAGTGGTCCCTTTCCTATGCCTGTGAAATGGATCTGTGAAAATCGGTCTGGGAACCAGTTGGAACTGCATTCTGGTGCAGCTAAACTATGTGAGCCTTTGCAAGTGTCATAAAGTCTCTGAGCCTAGGTTTCTTCCTCTCCCAAGTAGGGGACAATTATCTGGTTGATAAGATAATAAAATTCCATAGGCATATTCTGGTTCATCATTTGTGATTCTCTTCACTTTGGTCTAATAGTCCTATCTTTTGCTCCACAAATGTTGCACGTTCCCAAACAAGCAAAAACAAATAAACAAATACAAAATCCAACAACAAAAACCACACAAACAATCCTGGTGGAATAAAGAGGACGTAAAACTGAAGTGGTGGTTTGGATGGGACCTGCTCATGCAGAGTCTTCTCAGCTATGCTTGAGAAGATCAGAGAACGATCCTAGTATGAGAAGATGGAAGTAGAATTCTATTCTGGAATGATCACTTTCCTGTAGGTCTAGGTACAAACATGAGGCACACCTGGGGTGAGGTTGGCAAATAAATAGAAGGCGTCCAGTTAATTCATGATGTTAAATACATAATAAATATTATTTAATGGAAGAAGCTCCAGTTAGCTGAAATCCCAATTTAATTGGTCGTATGTGTTTTTATTTGTTACATTTTGGCAGCCCTAAGTTAGGATGAATTCATTGGGGTTCAGAGTTGGGGTGTAAAGAAAATCTACAAAATTGAAGGCCATCTGGTCATCTGAGGAGAGGATGGCAGCATGTGATGGTTGGAGTGATGTTTAAGATGAATAGAGAACTCGTGGAAATCCTATTGGTCCGTGTCCAGACCCTGATGAGTGATGGTCATCAATGTGTGGGGACTGCTCTCTGCACAGTGAGTGACTAGCCAGCAGGCTAAGTAATTTGTGAATACCTTTGAGAGGGCTCATGGGGATCAACTTTTCTACTGACACCTATTTGGCTGTTGTTTTGACTTCTTTATCCTAGTGATTGTGTTGGGGAACCCAAGGCCTGTCCTCCCTGAGTTTTGCAAGCTGGTGACCTGCTGAAAAGAATTGAGAAAATTTCTGTGGAAATAAGCACGAGGAAGAAAAGAGTGATCATCTATTTTTAGATGTATTTACAGGCTGTATGACTCAGGGCTGCTTCTGTGAAGAGCAGAGAGCGTGTGGTCTTTTTTGGTACTGAAATGCAAACACAGAAGACTGGTCTGTGCCGCTCTCAGTGAATGACAAAGCCCTTCCTGAAGTAGAGGGGTTTCTCACCCATACATTCAGGGTGCTTTTGCTCATGGATTCTTCTCCTCTCTCAGCCTGGCTTTGCAGCCTCTTTAGATCCTGTTAGGAATAGTTCACTATCCCACATGTTTAACTATCCCGCTGTGGACTGCTTTGGAAGTCAGAACACTGGCTGAAAAAGGATAATTGTGTTTCACTGACAGGGATTCAGGTCCAACACCAGATGTTTCTTTGGTGGACCTTCCTAATTTTTCCAACAACAGCATTTACAGTGGCAAAAACATTTCTTTTTTTTTTTTTTTTTAAGAAAAACCATTGCAAATCCTATTTTAAAAAGCTCTTATAAAACCCCTTATAGAAGCTATTTTTTCTAGGTAAGTTCTTTGAGACTAATTGGATCAGACCCACAAGAAACAAGACGCAGTATTATTCTGAGAGGGAAAAGAAGTGGATGATTTATCATTTGAGGGAGTTAGCGAAACATTTCAGTATTTACTAAAGTATTTGAGCGAGGCAGGCTTTGTCTCAATTTGTGTCACAGTGATATCGTGAGTCAGAATGATTTCATTGATCTGTCCCACTCCTCAGTCTTTTAATGCCATCATTGATTAGGCAACTGAGATTGTTGTGTAGGAGGCTTATCATGACAGTGAGAATGAATGTGCTTTTAAAGTGTAATTAAAAAACCTGCACGAAGAATTTCTGTATGTCAAAAAATTCCAAGACTTTCTTTGCTTCCAGGAAGGACTCTCAGCACTGATTTACCCCTCCCAGGCTTGCTTGCATGAATTCGGGAGCTTGTTCTCCTGGCTGTGGATGCTTTTGAAGTGAACAGGGGCCGGACAGACTTCCAGTATCGTTTCTTGAGAAGTCTCTGGGTACCTGATAGGAAGGGATCTAGGGACATCTGTGATGCTGTGTAATGCCCTAGACGCTTCGAAAGTGGTCCTCTGGGAAAGTCATGCCCAAGTTTTTACTAGAAAAGTGTCCAGAGGCTCCACAAAGGCCAGGGCTGGGTTCCTATCACATTTACTCTCTGGAGTTCATTATTTATCCTTTCATTCTGAATTTCCTCATTTGTAAAATGAGGATAACATCACCAAAAATCATTTACTTGATGTCGTTGTTGTAAAGAATAAAAACACGTGATGTCTCGAAAAGGCTTAGCAGGATATCTGACATGCAGAAATTACTTAACAAGCATTTACTCCATTCACCTGAATAAACAGTAAGAAAGATAAAGGGTTGGGGAAATGTTTCCAATCAATATGTCTGCTCGAAGGCAGAGTTGGTGCTACTGTTTTTTCTATAACTCTTGGGAGATGCTTGACCAAGGAGAGGTGGGATGGACCAAATTAGAGTTCCAAGAGGAAATATAATTGACTGGAGGGTTAGTACTAAAAACCCGAGACAAATGTACCTGTGCACAAGTTACTTAACCTTTCTCTTCCTATTTCCTGGTATGTAAAGCAGACATAATGATACCTACGGGGTGTGTGAGAGACCCTTGGTTTGCTTGGCTAACCCATTTCCTTCATTGTCTGAGATTTGAGCCCCTTTCTAAAGGGTTCAAGTAGCCATACTTTTTCCACATAAGGGGGCTCCCTTAGTTGCTTCAAATGAAGAGACCAGCGAATCACCTGATATAGAAGGACAAACATACTGGCCAGAATGACACAGTCGGCTTCTGTCTCCAGAGAGGACTAAATGACACGGTGAATACAAAGCACTTCACACGGCACCCAAGAGGAATGGAATTAGTAATTTTTAAACTAAAAGTAAAGACCATTTCCTGGCATCTATTCTTCCCTTACAGAATTTTTTCTGCTGTAGTACTTATAATTTAGCTGGCTGGTACAAGCCTAATAGGCAGTGTGGGGGAGAATTTTCCCCAGCTTTTGGAGTGACAGCTCAAATCAAGAAGAGGATGACATTTCTATCTTTATATCCCTTTCATGCCAGGGAGATTTCTGAATGAAGCATGTATTAAGCAGTTTCCTCTGGAAAAGCCTAAGAGTTCTCATGCTAGAAATTTTAATGTCACGATCCCAGTCTAGGTAGATTCAGACCTAGGATTGCTTATTTTTAACAAGTCGAACTGGGAAACAATGGAGGTGAAATATCGTTTCTAACTATGCCTTTCTCCTGGGTACCCTCTGAGACTACATCTTCAACCTCAGGAGTGGCTGCCTACTTTGCCTGTCCTTAACAGGTTCAGCTCATTAAATGTTGCAAAACTTATTCAGCAAGGATCGTACCTCATTTTTCTCATTAAACTAGAATAGGCACCCTAGAAGGAGAAGGGTGGAGGTTTTAGCTCCTGCGATCTTAGGGATCCCTATGACAGGAAAGGCTTCTCGTAATAAACAGTATTCACTCTTGCCATTTGCAGTATTTATCTCAACTATCTATCAATACGGTGCAGGAGAATTTTCACTCATCCATACACTTTTCATGTCTCACAGTGTTTATTTTCTTTTCTCTTTCAACTTTTTTATGTCATGGAATTATTATTTCCTTTTCTTTTTCTATACAGAGGAAAGGGTCATTTTGATTGGTTTTTCTTTTCATAGTTTTTATCCTAATTAAATTTTCTCAATTGAATGTATAGCTTCATTTTCCTAGCAGAAATATTTCTCTCTCTCTCTGCCTCTCTGTATATCTCTTTCTCTTCCTCTCTGTCTTTCTCTTTCCAATACAGAAAATTTCCGATTTTGCATTAAGCAACCATGTGACTAATGCACAGCAAAGATCCAGTAAAGTTTTTACACATGTTGAAAAGTCCTGCAATGTTTTTGAGATATCAGTAAGGGCATAGGGCAAAGCACCATTCTTCCAGGGCTAAGCACTGTACAGAAGTCACTTAGGCGCAGCATAGCAACTCCTGTAAGCATTTTCCCTTAATTTGCATACACACACATATATAATCTGTAACCAGCAAAGTAAAATCCAGGTCTCTTTTCAAAAGGAGCAACCAGTTCAAATGCACAGCTGGGTATGCCAGAAAACACATAATTAGACAAATTGGATTTAAGAGTTACGTAAGGTCTCAACTGAGCCAGTGAATAAGAAGCTGAATGAAACGTTGTGATTGCTGCTCTGGTGCCTGGGAAGAACAGAATATGTGGATATGTGTGTTTTGGGCAAATAAAAGGCAATTACTGGGAGTTATGGAGTGCAGTTGGCATTCTAGAGAGTTAGACTATAGAATGTTTCACAGTGGGCTGTGCTGGGGGATACAATGTTGTCCAGGGCTAAAAGGGGAATTCTGCTGGAAGACATGTGCTTAAGAGGAAAAGATCTGGGGAAGTCTATTTTGGAATTGTACTCCGTTAAAAAGTAAAGGGCAGTTGAAAAATGGCATGTTATGCAATTTTAATTCCATATTATGTAATTTTTCTACACATTTATAAAAAGTCAGAGAATTTTCAGCACTAAGGATTCATTATATATTATTTTCCCCTGTAAAAGTGGACTTTTTGCAGCCAAGGCAGGTACATTCTGGAAAAGATAACAAGCGGTCTACAGTTTCAGAATTTTTCATTAAGAATTCTCACACCGACGACTAAATATTGAAGATAAGCTCCCTCATAGGATTAAGAAGCTAAAACTAAATTACCACTTTTTCCTATTTGCAAGTAATCTTATTTGCAAATTTGTCTCAAGGCAACTGAGTGAAAAGTAGATATTCTTCTCTCTTGACAATCTCTCTGAAATAAATGGGATAAAAAAAGCAATTGTCTGAGAGAGTCCTATTTTCTTAAAGAAAATATCCTGGATTAATTGACCAAAGTACCTATTAGTCCCCATGACACCAACACTTATAGCATTTGGGGCTCATCTCTCAGTGTGCAATTCAAATATATATAGCCATAAAAATCTTTGCTCATAGTAATTCTTGTCTGTTGATGCTGCCTAACCATTAAAATCTCTGTTAGCAATCTTCATATTTGATTTGACATCATTTATAAAAACTGTTTCTGAACACTTTTATTTTGCAGACCCCCATGCCTGAGACAGTGGCAAATACAAAGACAAACAAAAAGTATCTTCCTTCAAACTCTAGTGAGAGATACAGAAATACAGCAGGGAAGTAAACTCAGTATGTTGTAGGCAACTTTGCCATATACTTTGTGGTTCTGTGTACATCAGAACTTTCTTTTATTTTGATGATGAGAAATTATTTTGCAGAAATAAGATTTTACTTATGTTACCATTTGAAGGCCAGGGATGTAGCTTGGTGGTTCAAGCGCCTGCCTGGCAAGCACAAGGTCCTGAGTTTGATTCCTGATGCCAAAAAGAAAATGTTGATCCATTCGAAGTGCACATTGCTTCAAAGGGATGTTCTTTCATGTCACAGGAATGTCTTTTTCACTACTATGATGCTTATTATTACAATAAAGTATTCTGTAATGCTTTTACTCTGACAAGCAGGTCTCTATACGTCATTACACATGTGCACAATAGTTGGCAAAAAGTTCTCACTATAAACCACATGAGAAAGCTTAATGGTGCATAAAAAGCCAAAGGAATCTGATGAAGACATGTAGTTGCCAAGCCGGTTCTTGTGTTTGATAATCCTGTAGTTTCTTCATGGCCATCTATCAAGCTATCCAATTGCAAATGTCCTATTTGGAGATCCTCCCCTGAGCCCCCCACTTTTTTTCTGGGTACCAGGAATCGAGCTCAGGACCTTCCTTTTGCCAGGCAGGTGATGTGTCGCTGAGCTATCTCCCCAGCATGCCCCTTATGTATTTATATGCAAGAAAGCTATTGCAAATATATTTGCTAGCAACTGGAACACTCTAAGGGATAAAAAGCTTGTCGGGAGAACAAAAGCGGTTCCAGTGTCTCTAGTTTCTGCTTCTTCATCTAAAATAGAGAGAGAGAGAGAAAGAGAGAGAGAGAGAGAGAAACAGAGACAGAGATACAGAGAGGGACACAGAGATTCAGGGAGAGACACAGAGAGACAGAGAGAAACACAGAGAGAGACACAGAGAGAGACAGAGACACAGAGAGAAAGAGAGACAGAGAGTAAGAATGAGAGAGAGAAAGAGAGAGAGAGAGAGAAAACAGGTTGTCATACACATTCTAAAAACTTTCTAAAGTGCCAAAGATGCCAGGTAAGTTCAGTTTCACTACCTTTAAATTATATGAAAGTTCTTCATTCTTGAGCTGGTACTTAAATACACTTGTCACAGAAACAGAGGTACTTGCTATTGTTCAGTGAATTCCACTGGCTTAAACTACTTCAACACACTTTTCCAGGGCAACAAACATCAACCCTTCCTCTCTTCCAATGACTACACTCACAACTGTTTTAAGTAAAACACATTTGTTTGATCTGATCATTAAGAATTTTGTGGCATAACGTCTTAATTCAGGATTCATTAAAACACAGAAACAGGGAGAAGGAACAATCATTTTGAGTAACTGCCATTTATGATTACAAATCATAGCTCATTCTTTGGTGTGTTGCCTCCTTTAGTTTCTTTTGTTTGTTTTTGCTTTTCTTCTGGTACCAGGAATTGAACTCATGACCTTGCACTTGCCAGGCAGGTGCTGTGCCACTGAGCTAAATCCCCAGCCCCGCCTCCTTTAGTTTCTATCAGGATGAGTAATGCTAGAAATAGGTGAATACTTTCTACTGAGTTAGGACCAAACAGTTGTTAGTTTTGATCTGATAAAACTTTCCTCCAAACTTGAGTATTTATATAGAAAAATTCTGGTTTGTAAAACCAGATTCAGTGCTGATCTCAGGGGAACTAAGAATAAGAAAAAAACACGAGTAAGAAAGTAGAGACTTACTGTATCACGTTGCCTGTTATCTTTCCCTGATATTATCAAGAAGTAGTTCCATGTCAGTAGTAACAACAGAACCAGGGGTATCATGTAGAGCTCAAAGTTCCACACTACAAAGAGAAAGAGCTGAGGAAAAAGAAGAGAGGAAAAAGATGAGTCAACCCTGAATTTCATTAGATAGACTCTCTTATTCATACTGTACTTCAGAAACCAAAAAGCTAAATGCTTCAGAATGGGAAGATTTATCCTGAAAACAAAGCTGTGAGATATTTTTCTAAACAGCACAACTGACCCTTGCAGTCATGGTTGAGGTATTTGCTTTATTTCTAAGGAGGAAAAACTGATATCATTACATTGTCAAACAGGCAATTTTAATTTTTCTCCTTCAGTGAAATTATTGTTAGGTTAGAAAAACAAGTTTTTTTAAAAGGCAGCAAAACGAGTTTCAGTACATTGTCAGAATTACCCAGTCTAGCTGTCTTAATGACAAAGGCTGAATCACTATTAAACACTGGGGACTTTTAAAAATCTCACTTGGATAACACAGTATAACCAGTATAATAGGCAGATGAAAATACCAAGTCTACACCAGAGACCCTCAAAGATTTCATGTTACAAAAAAAAAAAAAAACCCACTACCAACAAATGTAAAAGAAGGTTGCCTGAACATTCAGTATTACTATAGAAATCAAACAGCTATTAAATAAAAATAAAGAGTAATTTCATCAAAGGAAATTCTAAAATACCTATTTGTATGAGTTTTAACACCTATTTCTCTATGCATATAAACTATTTTTTACTGTAAGATAAGTGTTGCATTAGGAACTTAGGGTGGGCAGAGGGAGCCATTTGAGGAGCATTTAAATTGTAAACTAACAGGAATTTGGATGTAAAGTGGGATACTCTATCTCCCACCCCAGATTCTTGGACTCTTGAGCATATTATTTAAATTCTTGGGGTATGTGGCTCTTCCTGTCAACTGAAGTTAATGTCAAATCAGATATTTAAGAGCTTGTCTCCACACCTGACTCTAATGTTAACTACCTGAATAACCTTTAGCAACTGATATGAGCTCCATTTAGTTTCTTCCTCTGTGAAGTGGGGACAATGGAGTATCACTTCATAGTTCTGGGAAATAAGCAGTTAAGATGTGTTAAGGATTTGATATACTGTTTGCTACCCAGTAAGTGGGCAAAAACAAAAATAGAAACTACTATTGTGTAAATGTTATTGGTGCTCAGAGAGTTAACTAATTCTTGACTAGGGTCCTCAAATTCTAAAGTTATCTGCCTACTAAGATTTTGCTGAATGTTAGCATAACTAGGAATTTCAGTCAGCGGCTTGGGGTGCCACCAGCCCCAGGCCTTCGGCAGGTCAGGAGACTTAGGGGTCATGCCCAAGGACACTCCTCGCAGGCACAGGCATGGGATACCTTAAAGAATCTCAGTAAAGCCACAGGCCATTCAAATGGCAGAGATCATTAAACTACAGAATGTGAGACAGACCCCCAGCCTGAAGGCCAGAGGACCCAAGATCTAGGCGTTAGAAATTACTTTGCTTCAATGTTTCCGTATCTAGATAGATGTCTATAAACCTGGTTACTTCTGCATCACTTCTCCAATATTTCAAATGACCTCTAATATTACTGTACTATTAGATTTATTAATATTAAAATTTATGGAATTCTTTGATATTCGTAACTCAAATGGCTACCCAAAACACAAAAAATGGTTTAGTAACTTAATAAATAGATTTTGGAGAATATTATGTGATAATAATAGATTCAAGTTCTTGAATTAGAAAAATTCTAAAAACTGCCATGTATGAAACATGAACCATATCTTTTCTTTCACTAGAAAAGTAGAAAGATTTCTAGAAAAGGGAGACATAGGTATTTAATTTTTGAAAAAAATTAAAATGATAAAACTATAGTTGATATTATTATATTTTATAAAGATAATTTTTTTGGAAATTAATTAAGGTAAACTTAATAGATATTAACATTTGTAAAGGAGAAAATTATTTTTTCTTATTCCTTATTTCCTATTCCTCTTTTTTTGTGGTACTGGAAGATCAAACCTAGGGCCTTGTGCATGCTAGGTAAGCACTCTATCACTGAACTAGACTCTCAGGATGGAGAATTATGTTTGGCTAGAGTCCATATTAAGCTTTCACACATTTATTTGTAATGTTTAGGCAATCACTAGGATGTAAGCTCCTAAGGTTGGGGACTGTTTTCTTTTTGTTCACCATTTTATACTTGTACCTTAAAAAGTACTTAGGCTACAATAAATGTTCGGTAAGTAAATTTTACTGAATTAAAGGAAATGGACACTAGGTTCCCAAAACATGCAACAGAAACCTACTTAACTGTTTGTATTAGTAAAAGTACAGAACAGCTATATGAAGCCCACTAATTTCAGGAAAATGTATTCAGAATTACAAAATGTATTCAGAATTACAAAATGTATTCAGAATTACAACCTGGTATGCTACTAGTAAATGTCTGCCTTTGACAAATAAGTCTGCCTTAGCCTCGTTCCAGACAAGATTCTTTCTATTCTGGTTTTGTATCATGAAGTGTTTTGCTGATCACAGTTGCACTCCCTGGACCTTCTTACATGTTTGCCATTTCTGAGGGTATTCACTCAGCTCAGTTGTTCTGGCCTCCTAGATGGAACTAAGATTAGTCTGCTGCTTAATAAGGCCAGCTGTAATCATCTTTAACCTGTTAAGCAGATGAATTACCCCTTGTAGTTTCTAGTCATTGGTGTGAGGGTCCTGGTTTTACACAGAGTCAATTTTTTATAATGTCTGCATAGTGGTGTTGGTTATTGGCCCGGCATTACATAGAAACTGCTTTCTAGATAGTAATCCTGCAGGTAACCAAGACATTTATCATGCCTTTTTCTTCTGTAGGTTCAACATCACCAGTTATGTAGGGCATCAAGAAGAAGATGTATTTCCTTGCACTTCCCTATTGTAGACATCTTCTCATCCCCTAATTGATACATTAACAGCTTTGTCAAAGTGAAACCCTTAGAACAGACATGACACTGCTCATGAGTGCCTGTGATGTGTTCTGTTCATACATCCTATCCACACAGATACCAGACGTGTGTCAGGGAAAGACGCAGGAGAGAAAAATGGAGGAAGAAATTACCTTAGCTGTAGGGATTATGGCAATGGAAAAAATTGTCTCCTCTCCTACTGTGAGTTCTTTAAGAATCTACTATTTTAGCAATTGGGGAGGAGCTCCTACTGTTGAAAATGTCTTTTTAAAAAGAGAGCTTTGAATAAATGTGAAATACAAAAGCATTTAATTTTATGAAAGATTAAAAAACAACATGGACACAGATTAACAATTAAAATGCATTTCTGGAACGTTTGCAATGTGCTATGCGATTGTGAGTGTTCAAAAGTAAAACAAAGGGGTCTCTGGACTCAGAATGCCAAGAGTTACTAGGAAAACAAAAAGCAATCATTCCCTGCAGTATCAGTGATGATTCTAATTCTTGTTCCCTGTTAAGAGTTCTCTAATAAAAAGAGCCCTCTACACTGAAGCCTCTTCCCGCCTCCTGGGGCCCACAGGCACTAAGATGGATTCTCTCTTTTTCCTACAAAAAATTGAAATAATACAAAAGCCTGGGCCTTCGGTGTCCCGTTAGGGTAGAGGAAAATGAAAGCAGACAGGAGAAAACCCGAGGAAAGCTGAGCTGGGTGGGGATCTGTCCTTGGTCCTGACTCTACTTCACAGTTTGGGGAGAAAAGAGTGAATGGGCTAAAGTGGGATGCAAAACGAAGTTAAAGAATAATAAAAAAAAATGTTGAATGCATTCAAAGAATACAAATGTAAACCACAAAAATTGTAGCACGTGTCTTCATCCATACTTCCCAAATCTCCCCCCCAACTTTTTTTGCCTCACTGGAAAATGGACAGAGTATCAAAGATTAACAGAATTTTTCAGTATTACAGCAGGTGATAAGGACTGTCACAGATTTATACAGCATTTAAATTGATTCAGCTTTCCACTATTGCATCTCCTCCTTTTTTCTCCCTCACCCTTCCCACCTCCAACACACAATCTCTTCATTTCTCCCCTTCTCTCCCTACGGCTGTATCCCCACTGCCCTGTTCACAGTCCACTTTTCAATAAGAAAACTTGGGGTATCTATACTTTATCTTCATAGAATCCATGCATCCCTTCCAGACAAAGCCTTATATTAGTTATTGCTGCATACTGGAGACTAAGCTGATTTTCTTTTCAAAACGTCACTAGCTGGCTATTATGATTTACAATTAGAATTGTATAGCAGAAAATCATCGTGAAACATTAGTCAAACAGTATAAAATACACACAAATCTCATTATTAGAAAGAGACACTGAGAATTTTACCCGTTATCTAGAAGTTAGAAAATTATTCATCTGCCTTTGGACTATCAACAGTCACCATGAGATCCCACAAGGTACTAGTGCAGTTTGGTAAAATGGAGAGAGAATAGATATTCACATAAAGTCCAGAGGCATCCTAGCTTCCCCATTCACCAGGGACATGAGCTTAGGCAAGTTATTAGAGCTGTTTTAGTTTTATCTAAAGAATGGAAAGACTATTTTCTTTGCCCATTTGAGATGGAATTAGCCTGATGCTTAGCACCTGGAAGGTGCTCCACAAGCAAAAACACATGGGCTGATACTGTGTCTGAGGTATGGCTCTTCTTGCAGCTCATCAATTTCTTCCACCACTTCAGGATCCATGGTTAATAATCCTTTTGAGTGAAAGAGCTATGTAAAAGAAGCCATGCAAATAGAACAGAATGAGATGATAAAGTGAGTGCCGTTTTCAGTGTTTTTATAAGGTGTGATAAAAATAAAGTGAATATTTAAATTAAAAAAAAAAACATACCACCATTAACCCTCATTTGCTCCAAACACACTTTTCCCATCATTCTTGCCACTTTCTGAAGCAGTTCTGGAAATCCTCTTTCCTGGGTGTCTTTAGTTGAGCCGTGGCAGCTGCTTCAATGTCCTGAATTGATTCAAAATGTTTACTGTTTGTGATCATTTGGAATTTAGGGAAAAGCCAGAAGTTAGTGCCAGATCTGATGAATAAGGTGGATAAAGACACAGTGTAATGTTGGTGAGCCCATTTCCATTAGCTATTACTCAGCAGAACCATTCACTATGTTTTTTATCATGCCTGGTGAAGACGTTCATGAAAGATGATGTGCAGAGCTGCTTCAGAAACTGGCAAGAACCATGGGGTAGGTGTGTTCAAAGGGAGAGGAGTGTTTTGTGGGAGGTTACTGGCAACGTGACTTTTTACTATCTTTTTAAAAAAATTTAAACTTTCACCATATATTTTGATCACACTGCATATATTTAGTTTGTGGTAAATGTGTGCAGTAATGGCCCCAATTTGTTCATGTCTTCTTGTATGCAGCCATTTTGTGATACCCTCCCACACTGACACTGGGATTTTTGTAAAGAAGAGCAGCAAAAAAGATAAAAGCATGTGACACTGTCACCTCTATCACTTTACCTGAACATCAGAGAGCACCCAGAAGCAAAGCTACATACTGATCAGATGCTAACTGAAGATGCATTAACATAAGCAAGCAAGCCCAGGTTAATAGAGAAGAAATGCCCAGGTGAGTCTGGTCCAGACTGCTGACTCACAGAATCATAAATAAATGCTAACTGCTTTCAGCTATCGATTCTGGAGCAGTTTGTTATGCAGCAAAAGCTAACTGATAGATATTGTCTGCTCTCCCAGGAATCAGTGTGGTATGACAAAATGCACTTTGCATCAGAAACCTCAAGAACTGGTTTTCGGTCCATTTCTGATATTTGTTTAATGCAGGACTTGGGCAAATTAGTTTTTCTATTTTCTATTTGTCTGTTATGTACAATGCAGGCAACATTGGCTTATGAGATGGCTGTGGGAGCAAATGAAGTATGTGAAAATGCTTTATCACCAAGTATTATATTGATCCAAATATTATCAATTTAATAGTTTGGGTGTCTTTAGATAAGGCTTTAGATAAACAAGTACTCTAAGATAAATTATATGTTAATCACTCTTTGAGCAGTTCTAGAAGACAGATGTAATGTCTGTGGTGAGGAAAAATGGGTTTGCTGCAGGAAAGTTATGTTAAACACAGAGGTTGTGGTTAATTTTTTTTCTAGTAATCAAAACAAAAAAACTCAAGTCTTTAGACAAACTTGTTGAGTAAATGGCATTAATATACATGCAGATTTTATGAACTTGGGACTACAACAATTAGTTTTGAAAGAATAAACAAATTTTAACAACCTCACACCCTAGTTATAAAAAGAAAAGCTTGCTCTGAACTAGTTGTTTTATGAATGCCAATTCCTGTCCATAATCCTTTGTCACTTTAAAATTCAAACAGCTTTTATCTATATCACTATTACCTTGCTTATAATATCAGCATCAATATTACAAAGCGCAATCCTTAAGTATCTATTTGAATTCAGGCTTTGAAAGCATTTTAAATTGTAATCATAAATATTCAGAATGGGTTTTTTGAAATTTTTTAACTTACTGAATGGAAATAATTCGTCTTAAGTATTTTATAGCACATTGCAAAGAATGAATTTTAGGGAATAAGTCATGAATGGCAGATTACAAAGACCAAAATTTAGAAGACTTCATTTTACAATGGGAAAAATAAGGCTCCGGGTTTGAGACTTACCTAAAGACCCCCTCTTCAAAGAAACAGGTTTTCTGATTTCTAATACAGTGTACTTTTTCCACAAAGCAACACCAACTCTTAAGTGAAGGATTTTATAGTGAATTCTGATGCTTTGAAGGTATCAATTATTTAGGACAGAGTATTCATTTTGTAGACTTTTATATCTCTGTTTCTTCTTTCCTTTGGTCTGGGATAACCACTTTTGCATCAGTACAAAGTAAGGCAATGTCATTTCTTCAGAGTTCTGGCAAAGGTCTGGTATGGCAAAGGGGGTCAGAGACTAATGGTGGAGATGAGGTTTGTGGAGCCCATTTCATGTTTCCTTTTTGTCTCTCACTTGGCTCTGAATAATCAAAAGTTGGCTATTCACAAGGTTTCTATTAAGTAGGGTTTTCTTCCGTCCAAAATGTTTAGAAGAGGTTAGTAAGGTGGCTATAAAGGCAGAGATTGGAAATCGAATGGGCCAATTACATTTGTACAGACAGAAAAGACCCTACTTTTCCACATGAAGATTAAACAAACAAAATCTGTTCTACTAAGAAGCCAAATGAAGGTGGGATAAAGCTTTTCACTCACATTAAACAAGGCAGATTGCATAAAGTCAAGTGAGTGGTTTGAAATATTAAGAATTTATTCCAACACCATTTTTAAGAGGTGAAAAGATGTGCATGATTTTATATTTCTTTGAGCTCAGGGGTTTCAGAGTTCCAGACGGGACCAGGCCATGTACATCATCCCATCAATTGACGCTTTCATTGAAGTGTGGTGGAAGATGCCGGCATTCAATGATCATTCAGTGCCACACAGGACAGAATCCCTGGGGGAGCCCACTTCAAAAAATCATTTAAGTTGGAATATTGAATATCCTATTCTTTTGCAAACTACAGTATATTTTAAAAAGAAATCTCATCCAAAATGATTAACACTTCCTACTGTTCAGGAAAAAAGCCTGCCCTTTCAGACTAGCAGCTGTGGATCATTAGCTCTCCAGTGATGAGATGTGTTTGATGAGCATTTTTCTTTCTAATTAAGAGATGAGATTCTCTATTTGACTGTCTCTTCAGAAAGAAGTTAGGAAAAAAAAAAAATCTCTGCCTACATGGAAAGGCCATCTCTTACAAAACAATTAATTATTTCACAGTCCTTCTCGAAAATCCTTTTCCTTCCTAATTTCAATTCACTTTTTTTCCTTAAACTTAACACATTTATACTCAGGCCTTCATAATATTAACCCATTTTTACACCCACATAGTTTTCGGTTTGTTCCATTTTTCAAAAAAAAACTATTTCAGGTAAAATAGAAGGGGCAAATATGTCAAAAGTTCATGTTCGCTACAAGAATTAATCCTGAAGGACTTGTTTGGTCCAGTAGAGAGGATTATTTGGAATAAGAATATTTCCTGATGTGAGGAATATAATAAATACACAGGATATGCTTTGTGAGCAAGTAGACAGTGATCAGAAAACAAAACCTTTAAGGTGCTTAGTAGTGTCTAAAACCTGGTTGTGGTAAACCCCTAAGAGGAAACTCTTTCACCTCCACTAATAAGGTAGGCCTTGAGTGAAGAAGCGAGGGATTGAATGCAACATAGGACCTAAAATATTTTGCTTGTTTTTTAAAATCATCATGAGAGTTGGCAAGGAGGCCAGATACTTGGATTAAAAATTTGATGGAAGAGTACAGTAAGAAGCCAGCGTCAGAGTCTTTAAAACCCCCTTCTGGGAAGGGGGTGGTATTGCCTGCATTTAAATAGCCAGATGGAGTCACCATTTGTTCTAAGGTCTTTACTTCTGGTTGGTTCCACTAAAGCTTCTTGAGTCACCTCCATTTCCCAGTAGGGAGAAGATAGGTAAAATGAGCCTGGGTAATTCCTAACATTCTCAATAGCTAGCCTTTCCAAGGTGGATTCAAAATAAAATATGTTGTTCTTTTGAAGAACATGCCTCATTTTATTCAATATTCTTCCATAAACAGTAACAGAGAATGGGTGACCTTATACCCACCCACTGGCTTTCGCCACCTTGGGTAGCTTCCTCTGATCTATTCTGTCACAGTGACACAGGTAAACTTGGCAAGCTTGAAAGAGCCCCCTGCAGTTTGGCTTCTCTCTTGTTAATTAGAATGAGAACTGCTTCCTTTTTGACTAGTTTCAACCAGATAACAAACTAACAGGACTTCTGTTGTGCTTTGGAATGTGTATGTGTTCAAGTGTTTAGAGGGAAAAATCAAAGTGTATTATCTACAAATGAGTCCTAATATTAATAGGCAATATGTGACAGGAGAGCCATCTATCTCTGTTCTGGTGATAGAATGAAGCATGTGATTGAGAGAAGAAAGAGGGGGGCATGGTGAGGGAGAGAAGAGAGAGAGACATTGGTAGATTTACTGACAAACTCTGTTTTTTTTTTCTGGTATCGGGAACTGAATTCACAACCTTGCGCTTGCCAGGCAGGCGCTGTGCCGCTGAGCTAAATCCCCAGTCCCGATAACCATTTTTTTTTTTTTTTAATTTTAAGGATAAAAGGAGGGAAACATTAACAGACATACAACATTTACTGACAAACTCTGAATGAAATACATGTACTATAGCTGGGTTCATTTATTTACTGATGGTGTGGAAAAAAATATCTCGTTTAAATTTACTTAGATGTCATATACAAGCACAACGAAACATTCCAATTGTTTAGTTTGTGAAACTGAACACTGTATTCTAAAATTTGCTATTTGAAACTCAAACGCCACAACCTTAGGACACCATGCTTATTTGAAAAGCATAGTTTGACTCCATCTATTAAAGAAAAAATTATGACAACGAGATAGGACTCATTTGAAGATGTGCTCCCTATGGCCGATGGAAACATCTATGGAAGAATCTCTAAAATGAAATGGACCAAATCCACCACAGAGATGCTGTTATCAGCTAATCACAGCATAATAATACTACTTTTCTTGATGGAGATAGTATATCAATACAACCTGCCAGCCAGACGGCTGGGGAAGTTATTTATTTATTTAGATCTTTTTTTTCTCTTCAGCTTACAAGTTGTACTGACACTTCGTGTCATTTTTATCAAAGTCAGAGATGAAAGGCTCTGGCTTTGCTTTGAGAACACCGACAATTCCAAAATGTAAAGCCCAGAGTATGTCCAACTTGAGCATCACATCAACCGCACATGAATAACTGATAAGAAAACCCTGCAATGTTGGGAGTTTAATGTTAGTGAAAGTTTAGATGGAGAATGCAACTGACAGATTCCTGGAGCATGCTGAGTCTCTGAGGTCCCTTTTATGAGAAATTAAGCCTTTGCTTAGTGACATGTAATGCCTATCATTGTATCAAACACAGTTGATGTTTTAATTTTAGGTTTTATCATTCACAGAAGTTCGGATCACTAAAAGTTAGGTGGTATGCAAAGTCATTCTTCTCTATCCTTGGTCATCATAAATGTATGCTTTTAAATGATCAAACGTGGACAATGAAGAATGTGTGAAGTGGCCTCTGAGGAGGTGGGTGATACCAAGTAACAGCCACTCTAAAAATTAAAATTGAAAATCAGCACTAAACAAAATTTTTTCTTTACTTGGAAATAATTAAAGCACAAAATCTTCTAAATAAGTTTCGTATATTCCTTGTGATCTTCTAAGCTATTAAACTATTAGCAAACAAAGTGTTGTACACTGTATTAAATGTGATATTATGTTAGGGATATTTTCATACAAAGGTACAATTTCTATGTATTTTCTAGGGCTTTTGAGCGCCATAAAGATTTATGACAGCTGATTGCTGATTCTACATAGTCCCCTTTTGATGTATTAAAGAAATGAATCTGTTACTACTTTTGCAATAAGTTCTTGGTTAATTCTCATTCTTGTTTGTGTAAATGCTGTATCAAGATATACAAATTTTATACCGCTGTCTGTTGATGTACAAAATGTGAAAATTTCCCTATGCTTAAAATTTGGCTTTAAAGCCAACTCCATCCTGAACAGGTACAATATTTAGGGCAACAGCTGGCAGTTCAGTTGCTCATGGGGGGAAACTCCCTCTGTTCTACAAACTGTGCCAGAAAATAGGAGACCCAGCTAACAAGCCAAACACATGTTAGCGAAGTCTGTGATACAAGTTACTTTAAAAATTAGACCTGCAGTCTTTGTACTTTCAATTCTAAATCGCTAAACAGCAGTGCCTGTTAAAAAGCACATGATCAGTAATGGTGATTCTTTTTTGCACAGTAGCTGATGTGCAGAGGGCTACATTGCCAAGTTTGGGGATGTTTGTATCATTCTACTAAAATTATTTCACTCAGACTTGTCCAACTTATGAATCCCTTTCCTGAGCTATTGATTTCTGATCTTTCCTTTTAATCCTCTATGGTATAATCTTGCAGTTAGTGTTGATTGTTTTTTGTCCAGATCTAACATTTTCATCTCAATCTTAAAATCACAGAGCCAAAGTCAGAAAGCATGTTGTTAAATTTTCACCCTCATAAATAGATTTAAGACTTAATAATATCACATATTTAAACTATCTTCCCAGCTTCTGAAACTTCATCTCCCAAACTGTCTTATAATTTTCTAATTTTCTCCTTCACTGGTCTCATTCCCCCAATCCCTCTGTTCTGGAAAAACTTCAAGAGTTATGTTTAGCATCTCTAGCTATGTCTGAACATTTCTCTTTGCAATTCAAATAATCATCTTAGGCTGATTTTAACAGCCTTCTTTACTCCATTCCATCTTTTCCCCTTGCTGCGTAATGTTTACTGATGAATGTCTTTCTCCCCTTTCTTAACAGATCTAAGTGGTCTTGTTACTGCAAGGGAAGCTTAAAGGTTTGAACACTAAGTATACATTTCTCTTGGCTATTTTCCACACCTCTAAACATTCCCTTAAATGCAACAGGGCTTGTGTTTCAATGGTAACAGAAGTTATCAGAGAACACTAGTTTAGACAGCAAGCGAGCCGAACTCCAACTGTTCAAACAGCCTGACTTTTACAGTAAAGGAAAGGCCCACGGCCAAGACCACTGAGATGAGCAGGTATTTTTAGTTCACTTGTAGGCCAGCTCTAATGTAATTCTGAAATGTTTTCTTCAAACCAAACCAAACCCAACTTTTTCAGGGCTGTCCAAATCTGTTTTCTTTTATAGCAAGTACAAATTCTTGGAGCAAGGGAAGCATGCGTATCATTTGCAATGCTGCTGCGTGTCTATGGTGTTGATGCCCGATGGCTCAAATTAGTCCGCAAAACAGATGAGCGCATTGTAATTAGCTCTTGTCAAACTGTTAGAAATACAAAAACCACTTCCACTGTAATAAAAATTACGAAAAAGAAAAATCTCTCATATCATTTGCAGCCAAAATAGTTCCTGAAGTGTCTTGTAGTTTAGGATTCCAGAGTTCTAAAAGAAGGCCATGTCATTTTCAGAAAAACTTTCACTTCATGGACACGGGCATGCTCCGATGTGTTATCTTTCAGGCATTTTTGTTGTTGTATTTGATTGCTTGCAACATCTGACTTCTAAAAATGACCAGTCAGGGATGGACGTATTTTGTTGAGCTATATACATGGTGCTTATGTATGATTCTCAAAAAATGCTTATGTTTCTTTATTTTTTAAATAAAAATTTCCAGACTTTTCTATTAGTCTGTTACTATGATCAATTTTCCTGAATAACTAAATGTTTCATTTTATCTAAACAAAAGAGTATACTATGTGGGCTTTAGTCAAATATTCAGATGGAGCTGGGTGCAGTGGTGCACACCCTGTAA